>NW_024423343.1:11337758-11493533 GCF_017311325.1 Ursus maritimus
ACACACACACACACACACAGTGAATCCCAAGCAAACATCACAGGCTTCCATGCAGGTAGAGGCGGTCTAATTCTTAACCTAGATGAAGAGTCCAGAAAATCAGGATTGAAACCATGTCTGCGAAATTGCAATTCCGGAACTCATGATTTTCTTAGTGATTTATATTTGTTACAAGGTGCAATCTTTTACCTGGAGGTGAAAAAACAAGTAGAGCAAAAATAAACTATATACTAACAACAACAAAGAAACCCATGTGGGAACATTTAAAACAATACCATTTAAATTCGCTCCAAAGAAAATGATACTTAGGTATGAATCTAACAAAACATGCACAGAATCTATATTCTTGCAAGTTACAACATGCAGATGGAAGAAATTACAGAATCCTAAATAAACGGGAGACACGTCATGTTTGTGGGATTCGAAGACTCAACATAGCGAAGATGCCAATCTCCAAACTGATCTGTAGGTTTCATGTAATTCCGAAGTCCCCGCCAGGTGTTTTGTAGAAATAGACGAGTTTATTCGAAAGTGTGTATGAGAAGGCTCAGGACCTATAATAGCTAAGGCAATTTTGAAAAAGAAAAGTAAAGTGAAAGGAGTCCTCTACCTGGCGTCCAGGATTATTCCACAGATAGTCATCAAGACAGCGTGGAATGGGAAGACGGACCGACTTACAGATCCGTGGAACGGACTCAGGGGTCCAGAAGGAGACCAACACTAACATGCCCAGTTTATTTTTGACAAAGGAGTGAAAGCCATTGAGAATCGTCCTTTCAACAGTTGCAGCTGGAGCAGCTGGACATCCAGAGCCGAGAAAAGAAAGAAAAAGAGAAAAGAATCTCAACCTGAACTTCATACCTTATTCAAAAATTACCTCAAAGTCAATCATGGGTTTAAAGGTAAAACATAAAACTTTTATAAAGTTTTTAGAACAAAACGTAGGACAACACGTTTAGGACCTGGATCAAGGCGAAGCGTTTTCAGACATGACACAAACCGTAAAAGGAAAACTTGATTAGTCAGACCTCATCAAAATTAAACTGTTCACTCTGCGAAAGGCCTGCTAGACAGGACGAGGAGACAAGCCACAGGCTGAGACAAGACATGTGAAGCCACTATCGCGCAAAGGACTCGTTTCAGAAAAGAGGGCGCCTGTCTCATCTATGGAACATAAGAACTAGAATGATCAGTAGGGGAAGAAAGGGATAAAGAAAGGGGGGGTAATCAGAAGGGGGAATGAAACATGAGAGACTATGGACTATGAGAAACAAACTGAGGGCTTCAGAGGGGAGGGGGGTGGGGGAATGGGATAGACCGGTGATGGGTAGTAAGGAGGGCACATATTGCATGGTGCACTGGGTGTTATACACAACTAATGAATCATCGAGCCTTACATCGAAAACCGGGGATGTACTGTATGGTGACTAACATAATATAATAAAAAATCATTATTAATAAAAGAAAAGAAAAGAAAAGAAAAGAAAAGAAAAGAAAAGAAAAGAAAAGAAAAGAGGGCACCTGGGTGGCCCAGTCAGTGAAGCATCTGCCTTTGGCTCAGGTCATGATCCCGGGGTCCTGGGATCGAGTCTGCATCAGGCTCCCAGCTCAGTGGGGATTCTGCTTCTCTCTCCCTCTGCCTCTGCACTCCCCCCACCCCCAGCTCATGCTCTCTCTACTTCAAATAAATAAATAAGATCTTTTTTTAAAAAAAGAATAGGTAAAGAACTCTCAACACTCAATGGTAAAAGAAAACAACCAATTAGAAAATGAACAAGAGGGGCGCCTGGTTGGCTCAGTGTTAAGCGTCTGCCTTCGGCTCAGGGCGTGATCCTGGCGTTCTGGGATCGAGCCCCACGTCAGGCTCTTCCACTGGGAGCCTGCTTCTTCCTCTCCCGCTCCCTCTGCTTGTGTTCCCTCTCTCGCTGGCTGTCTCTCTCCCTCTGTTGAATGAATAAATAAAATCTTAAAAAAAAAAAAAGAAAATGAACAAGAGACATGAGCATGCTTTTCTGTGACAAGGATATGCAGATGGCGAGTAGGCACACGGAAAGTGTGCAGCATCCTTAGCCATGGGGGAAATGCACACGAAACCACAAGGAGCCACCACTACATACCTACCAGAATGGCTAAAACCCAAAATAGCGACAACACCCACAGCTGGGGAGGATGCAGAGAAACCGGACCACTCATTCTTTGTGGGCACCAACGTAAACTCGTACAGCCATGGAGAAGTTAGGGCAGTTTCTTACAAAGCTAAGTTGCAGTCAGAGAATTCAGCACTTGTACTCTGAGACATGGATCCCAGAGAAGTGAAAACTGACGTTCACGCGGAAACCATACCCAAAACCCAACACTATACACAAACGTTTATAGCGTCTTTAAATAGCCCCACGCTGGAAAAATTTCAGCTGCCACTCGACAGATGAACAGTTAACCCCCCGCCCCCAGAATACCATGCAACCACGAAAGGAACCTGCAACACGTGGATGGTCAAAACAGAACTATGGTGAGGCAAAAAGGCTATCGCAAAAGGGTATCTACTGGATAATTCCGTTTACAGAACAGCCTCAAGATCGCAAGAGGACAGAAGCAGAGAACAGATGAGTGGTTGCGAGGGTTGAACCGAGGGAAGTGGCTGGGTGTGACCGCAGCGGTCCCTGTGAGGGAACTGTTCTGTATCTTCACTGTGATGGCGGTCGCATGCGTCCACACATGTGATGAGATTGCCTGGAAGGGAATACCCCCAAACGAGTGCCTGGAAGAGCAAGGAAAGCCGAACACAGCCCCCAGCACTGTCTGCTTCTCTGCTGCGATCTTGCACTGTGGTCAGGCTGAGTGTTACTCCTGGTTTAAAAAGCCTGCAAGAAATACATGGAGGTTACTGGGGCGTCAGGGCCGAGTGGGACTCAGTTCCTGCTTCTCTCCGGCCACTCCATCTGCTCACTCTCAGCCCCAATATGAATTGATGCTGACTCTCCCACGCCCGCTGCGGTGTCTCCTGGGTCCTCCCTTCACCTTGGACGCTTGCATCCTCTTTCACAAACGTGCACCTGTTTCTCCAGTCCCGTCAACCCCCGGTACCAGCCATCATCCCTCTTCTGAGCTATCATGTGACCTCCCCACTGTTGCTCATGCTTCCCTCCTTCCCCCGCTAAGTCCCATCTTCCGCGCAGCACAGAACATGCCTGCAGACAGCTCACCAACGGCTTCCTTCTACGCTC
This sequence comes from Ursus maritimus, assembly GCF_017311325.1. Taxonomy (NCBI): domain Eukaryota; kingdom Metazoa; phylum Chordata; class Mammalia; order Carnivora; family Ursidae; genus Ursus; species Ursus maritimus. Next base: position 11,340,983 of record NW_024423343.1, read on the forward strand.
TGGGTGTGTCCTCACCCCCCTTAGCCCAGCCCAGCAGGTGCTGCAGCTGTCTCCTCCGCCCGGAAATTTTTCTCCAAATCTTTGCACAATGGACTCCTGCCTAACCTCCAGTTCTGACCTTAAACACCACGTCCTCCCTCAGAGTGATCTTCCCTGGTCACTGGACCTGAAGCAGTTCTTAGGTTATCTGTTGGTAAACACCCCATTTTTGCTTGTTAGTTGGCCCTTACTTATTTTTCTCTCTCTCCATGAGAGTTGAACTCTGCCTGCTTATCTGCACTCTTGGGGCCGTTTTCCCGCTGCTCTTGGCCAGTGCCAGGCACTAACTCAGTAACGTCCACTGAGTCAATAGAAGGACGCTCTGTGGGCTCCCTCGCCCATGCGGGCACCTATCTTGTCCATGGTCTTACTGGCACTTGGATGCAGTCACGCCCGTGCCTGTTTACAAGACCTTGAAGTTCTTGGGGCAGGAACCGTGTGTTCGGCGCTGCGTTCCCAGGCCCTTTCACTGTATAAGGCATCGATTAATATTTGATGAATGAATTACTTCACCCTCTTTGCAGGGCTGGACACCAGGTGGTCACATCACCAACAATCCATTTACCGCCATTTACAAGGCCCGTGGTAATGGATATTGAACGTGTCTTTCGTGGGGCATGTGTGTCAGGCACAGGAGACCTGACACTTCCCTTCTTGTTAAAGTACACAGATCAGCCAGGTCATGAAGCTTCTGGCCAGAGATCTGTTTCACAGAAAACACACCCCAAAAGGAGCAAAGCCACACCACCCAAGGCACAGCTGTATCATCTAGAAATATTTTGAGTTGAAACACTCTTCCAAAAGGCACATCATATAAAGCAGCAGAGAAAGGAAAGCCCCATAACAACAGTATAACAAATTTCTTTCAAATTAAAATCAGTGGTTTGCATAAGGGATGTTCCAGTGGCCTCTGGGGTCTACCAAGCTTCTGGGAGGGAACCAAAGTGGAGGAGGGAAACTCAGAGAATAAAGTCATCTTAAAATCCATGCTATTATAAAATCATGATAATACTCTTTTAAAAACACATTAAAACGATCCCCCAATTCATCTCGAGTTTTACTTTTATTGTGGCTTTTATTGTTTGTTACAAAAATGTATAATTAGATACAAGCAAAACTGAGCTTCCAAAAAAAAAAAAAAAACCAAGCCAAATAGGCAATAAAAAGAAAACCATTGGAATGAAGTACCTAAAATGTCTAAACTCTGTGGCTATTGCATAACACCCTTTATCCACGTGTCTGACTAGTTTTCAATGGGCTGGAAACTCAACCTCCAAAAAGAAGACTTTCTCCTTGTTGCCTCCCACCCAGTCCACACCAGCGGGCCATACTGCACCCAGCCACACCAGCCCCAGGGGCCAGTGCCTTTGTGCAATTCATTCACCAGCCTCTTGATCCCGGGATACAAAGTTTTGCCAGTAGGACCAAGACAAGAACAAAGTGACATGCCTAATTCCCTGGGACCCAACGTCTTCAAAATGGCTTTTAACTATTTTTCAAGGAGGATGTTAGTGAATATTCTTTTCCCTTTGAGTTATTCCGACACAGAACAGAATAAAAAATTAGAAACTCAGAGCCATTGAAGGCAACATAAAACAGGTGTCTGGGCAACGTTGCCAACCCACCAGGAGCCAGCAGGTAAGACCAAAATCTCATCAAACGCGTCGCCATGCGAGCCGTAGGATATGGGACTGAGTACTTTTACCCAGAAATAACCAGCTCGGTAATTGTTCATAAGACTGAAGGAATACGGCGTGGGCAGCTATGGTTACCACAGGCAGCTCTTTGAAACCTTTTGAAGAGGTCGGAAAAGAGCCCGGGTGTTGAAAGGCTGGTGAACTAGAATGGGTCAGGGGGGCGTGAGAGATGGAAGACATACACTGGCGAGCTGGAAGAGGGAACTGCAGAGACAACAGAAAGTGAAAACCCTAAGGGCAAGTGACCAGCATCACTCTTTGTCTTTTTCTTAACATGGGAACTGGTGCCTTGGAACAAGCATTGAGTGGGAATCTGGTTTTGTCCATATCACTGGTCAGCTGTCTCCCTATCAGTGATTAACCAATCCTCTCTAAGCAGCCACATCTTCCCTTGTAAACATTGGCTCAGACTCTCCCACGGGTCCTGAGAGCTCTTAAATTCTTCAGCTGAGTGCATGCTAATTCGGAAGTGTCCATTTTAACTAGACAGTCTTTCCCAGATACATACTTATTTAGGGGATTACTCATTTGCCTAAAGAGTGTAAAAGGAGTTATTTTTATTCAATCTGAATTGAAGATCTCATTCTTATTAATTTGATGTATACAGTTAACATGTGAATTTATTTCAATTAAATTTCTTTTCACGATGAGAGGTTAAGGAGGTAATGTTAGAATTGTAATTTAAATTAATAGAAGCATATAGACCCAAATTTTATTCTTAAAAGTTAGGCCAAAACTAAAAGAAATTAAGACTCTGAACATGTAAAAACTTGAAACTAGAGCCGTGATGGTAATAATGAAGATATAATAATAGTTAACAGCTATGGGGCACACTCATACATCAATCTAATTTAATTCAAACGACAATCCTAAAAGATCGATATCATGATGTACATTTTACAAATGGAGAAACATTCAAGGAAATTAAATAAGCTGCCAAAGGGGCAGGGCTTTCTGAGGAGTGGATCTGGATATAGAATCCAGATTTGAGCGATTCTACAGCCCACGCCCTAGTTACCTCGCTGCAAACACCAGCAGAGTCACGGAACAGTGGGTTGCTGGACAGACAAGGGCAAATGGCAGTGGGGATGACCAGATGTCTTTGTATATTTTAGCACTAACTAATGGTGGTGTTCATTCTTTCTGGATAAGAAGAACCGATTTATCAAGATCTATTTGAAGGACAAGTAAACTTTTTCTTGACTTGAGCAATGTCAGTGCTCTATCCCTTTAAAAGTAGCAGAGAAAAGTAAATATCAGGCTCTTTCTAAACTGGGGACAAGACCATGTTCCATCTGCACCTGGGCTGGTCCACCCCTTCCTCTCTCACTGCCACGTGGCACCTTCTCTTCCTCCTCCCACGGCAACTCAACCCACACCCAACATGGGGACAGTCGGATGCTTTCACTGCAGAAACATGCCACCTAGTTTCTTCATCCACGCTATCCTGGGGTCCTATGTGGACTCTTAGGGTGACCATCAACAAAGTCCCGGAACATAACCTGTTAGGACCAGGCTGCTCATACCTCATTACTTGAGCAAGTGGATAATATTTGGTAAGTGACTGTTGGCTAAACCCACTCAAGGAGGGAAGCAGTCACATCATCACTGGGAAATGAGTCATAGGGACCCAATTTTACCACCCTTGGGAAATGAGTCAAAGGAATTCAATTTAGGATAACATATGTATTTAGTTCACTTGTTTAATTGCTCAAAGAAAAAAACAACAGTGCCTCTAGGCACTGATTTGCTGCTATGGATTCAGATGAAGTCCTCCAGTCCATCAAGGGAGGTTAAGTATTTGCATAACTTATCCATACATATAGGGTTTTTGTTTTTTCAATTTGTAATTGAGATATACTTCACCTACCATAAAATTTAGCTTTTAAAGTACACAATTCAATGGTTTTTAGTATATTCATAAAATTCATTATGTAATGTCAGAACATTTTCATCACACCAAAAGAAACTCCACCCATTAGTGGTCATTTCCTATTCTCACTCCTCCCTCCTCCCTCCTCCCAGCCCTGGGAACCCCGTCTCTATGCATTTGCCTGTTCTGAACACTTCATCTAAATGAGTCATAAACAGGTGGCCTTTTGGGTCTGCCTTATTTCACTTAGCATAATGTTTCCGAGGTCCATCCACGTTGCAGCACAAATCAGTACTTCATCCCTTCCTATGGCTGAAAAATACTCCACTGTCTGGTTATACCCCATTTTATGTATCCGTTTATCAGTTGGTGGATATCTGGGCAGTACCTACTTTTTGGCTCTTAGGAATAATGCTGCTACGAACATTCATGTACAAGTTTTTATGTAGACATGTTTTGTGTCTCTTGGGTATGCACCTGGCAGTGGAATTGCTGGGTCATACGGTAACGACGCTGAACTTTTCTGAGGAACTGTTTAAACTGTTTTCCAAAGCTCCTGCATCATTTTAAACTCCCACCAGCAGCAGCAGAGGGCTCTGCTTTCTCCACATCCTCGCTAACCTTTGCGAGTGTTCATCTCTTATCAGAGCCAACCCAGGAAACGCGAAGGGGAATCTCATTGTGGGGTTGATCTGTAGATTCCTAACGACTGATGATGTTGAATATTTCTTCCATGCGCTTATTGGCCATTTGTTTATATTCACTGCAGAAATGTCTGCTCAGATCTTTTCATTTTTTAGCTGGGTTGTCTTTCTTATTGTTGAGTTTTAAGAGTTGCTCCACAGTTTAAAGTACAAAAAGGAATGTTGGACACATTATGTTAGACCCAGTTGGAAATACATGTTTAGAATTCATATACAAGCTTATTTTTGTTCTTTCAAGTTCAATAATTTTTTATAAGTTGATATTTAGGGAATTCAGTTCTAGCCATCGTTGTCATAAAAAGATAAGACATGCTAAAAGCTCTACCAACTCTTCAATAGTTAGTAACAAAGAAAGTGCCAAATATACTTAGGTTTTATTATAGGAAAATAAGCAATTTCTCAGTGGCCATGATATCCAGTCACCTGTTCAGCTCTTCACTTGTAAACTGGCCACATGACTTTTTCCAATGATAAGTAATTAGAAAAAATTCAGTTACATCAGCCTGAACTAAGGCAGGTTATATACATATATTGAACCACATGTCATTAAATATTGGGAAAATTAGATTTTAACTACCTAAATTGTATTCCATTTACATAGACATGCAATAATTTACTAAACATTCCAGTTTGCAGTACAAATATTTTAATAAATACCCTTATACATAAATGTGTACATATAGTGTTACCTTTTGAAAGATTTCCAGGAATAGGCTTACTGGGATTGATCTTTTCAAGAGTCTTGCTTCATGTTACCAAACCACCTCCCAAGAGATTTTACTAAGTTTACACTCTGACATCACAATGTGAATGTTCATTTTGCTTGATCTTTACTGATGGGGAATTTTTAAATAGTCTTCAGTACTATCATAAGCAGAAGATGGTACCTCATTGTCTACATTGTACTTAAAACTGCTAGAGAAGCTATTTTCCCAGGGCTTATTTGCTGGTTCTAGTTCCTTTTTGGGGGGTGGGGAAGGATTCGCCTATTCACATCCTTAGTGTGTTTTTTAATTGCTTAGTAAAGGAACATTTTTCCTATTTGGAATATATTCATCCTCCAATATCCATTCCAGAGATTCATTTACGGAACAGCAGTTGAGCAAAGATGCTGAAAGTTAGTTCCTGGTTAGAGAACAGGAACAGCCTCAAGTTTCACTGGGGCGGTGGGCGGTGTCCCGCGGGCCTGGCTGTGTAAGTCACGTGGGACTCGCGCAGCCCAGCAGGCCCATTTCCAGAGCCCGCCTGCGCTGTGCGGACGCCGTGCCCTGCAAAGTCTAAATATGTACTATCTGGTCATTTTAAGGACAGGGTGCAGACCCCTTATGGTCTGACTAAAGAGACAGATATCCCCGTCACTAAAAACGACTTTATATACCACTAATGATGGGGAAGTGTACTTTTCAATTACTAAATCTGAAAGTTGATACAATATTTACATACATTGTATACCAAAAAAAAAAAACTGTAATTGGGAAAGCTCTACGTCAAAATGTTGATACTGGTGATCTTGGGGTGAGGAGGCTATTCTTCAGAGGGGGAGGGGCTCTGAAAGTTTTCTCCAATGAACAGATTTTACTTTTTGTATAAATGCAAATAATAGATCTACAAAGGAACTGCTTTTAAATGTTCAAAGGTAAATGGTTCGGGTACAAGAAAAAAAATGTAAAATCATTTCTTCGGAATCCTAGAAACCACTGCCCCTCTTCAGCCAGTGTCCGGTGCCCGGGCCGCTCCTAGGCCAGCAGGAGCCGTGCCACGCATAGGATCGTCACCCTGTCACTGCTCTGAGCCAACCGCTCCAGCGTGGACTGGCATGGTCCAGCGGTCACTACCAAGAAACACCTCCGGGGTCCTTAGGTGCCTCTGTTCTGTCATCTGCTGAGGCTCCTTCCCTTTCCAGTGACTGGCTTCCGTGACCGGTGGCCGTGAAACCCGTGTCCTTCAAACTCCCCTCTCCCACAACACCCTCTGAAGAGAAAGGCTTACTTCTTTCACGCACACCTTCCTTTTACAGCATCAGCTGATGCTTTATGTTTTAGGAGGTCAACACTGGCACATGTCTCTACTGATTATTTTTTCAATAAAGAAAAATACCCTCTGCACTGACTCCTAATTCCTAGGAACATTTAAAACTGAGTATGTTTGAAAGGGAACTGGATTCAGATGTGCTTTTACATAATTTCTTTTGCTTTTTTTTAAATATTTTTTTATTATGTTAGCCACCATACAGCACATCCCTAGTTTTTGATGTAAAGTTCCATGATTCATTACTTGCATATAACACCCAGTGCACCATGCAATGCGTGCCCTCCTTAATACCCATCACCAGTCTATCCCTTTTGGTTTTTCTTAATCTACCTTTTTAAGATTCTCTAGGGCAATGGTAGCATAACCAATTTATACAGATTTAGAAAGCTAGATACAAAAATTATTTCTCTAACATAGACAGGACCAAAATCCGTGCATCTCGATTTCTTCAACGTGTGCAAATCACCTGAGATTTGTTAAAATGCAGATGCTTATTACTGGGGGATGAGATTCCACATGGCTAACAAGCTCCTAGGCCACGTCCAGGCTCTCGATCCACAGACCACACTGAGTAGCAAAGGACCATAATCGTCTTTAAGACTATAGGCTCAATACAGATATTGTGGAGAGGCCCACATTAATACTACTTTGCAAAGGAAAGTATTTGCAATAAATATTTCCACACACACACACACACACACACACACACACACCATACTTTAATGCTCTAATGCCCTGGGGAAAAATTGGCCCAAGTGTTTTTTTGTGTTTTTTTTTTAAGATTGTATTTATTTATTTGCCAGCGAGAGAGGGAACACAGGCAGGGGGAGTGGGAGAGGAAGAAGCAGGCTCCCAGTGGAGGAGCCCGATGTGGGGGCTCGATGTGGGGGCTCTATCCCAGGACTCTAGGATCACGCCCTGAGCCCAAGGCAGATGCTTAAGGACTGAGCCATCCAGGCGCCCCAAGGCCCAAGTGTTTCTAACAGCTGCTTTTCCATCAGTATGGAGTGCCCACAACACAAACTCCTCCTCCTCCTGCTTCCCTCAGCTTCTGCTCTTCCTTAACTGCTGTCTTCAGTCCTATTCTTTCAAGGCTATCACTCCTTTGTTAAGTCTACATTAGGCAGGGTTGAGATCTTTCCTACTCTCAGCCCCCTTTTCCTGCCCTTGATTAGCACCTATGCATCCACCAGCCTTCCCCCCTCCCTAACCCCCAGCTCGAGATGGTCAGTTCCTTCAGGTGACTGTAAAGTGGTTCTGAGCACCTGCTTTTGAGTTAGAGCTGGGTTCAAAGCTCAGTTTTGCCACTCACTATACCTGGGCAAGTAAACCATCTCTAACGCTGTTTCGTCTGGTAAAATACAAGTCATTCCCACATATAAGGTTGTGAGGATGATAGAAAATAATGTTTAAAAATCATTTAGCAAAGTGGCACCAAAGTAACACATGTATACATGGGAGCTACTATGACAAGGACAGAAAGCCTTTAGTGTAATTTCTCTTACATGTATAATTCTCAAACATCGCTTAGAAAGTCAAAATTGTTATGTATTTTAAAGATATTATTTCTAAGTAGGAGAAACTCAAAATATTGGAAGTTTCTGAAATGGCCCAGGACTTTCAAGTTTCTCTATTCTGAAATTCCCAGTTTATTTAGGATGTTGGATATCTTGGCAATTCCTCACTTCTCTGAGAGAGCTACTCAAATATGCTTAGTAACTGAAAATAAGGCTTGAAAGGAGCTGTACTGTTCCAAAATCATAACCAATGTATTCTATAAATAGACAATATCCTTCTATGATAATTTCATTGAAGTGTAGTCTGAAATGTTACTTATAACCAGAAAAATTTTTTTTTTAAATTCTTCTAGGATTACACAGAATTTTAGTTCTTTCGAAACCTTAAAAACCTTAAAAGTTACTGCAGAAGAGCATACAGCAGAGATGACACTTGAAGACAGAATGATGAAGAAACTTGCAGAACTGGTATAAACAGCAATCCAGATGCAAGGCCCATCAAATTCCGGGCACAAAATAAACACCTACATCCAGACATCATAGTGAAACTAACACATCCTGCAAAAGAGCCATTTCTGCACGTAGCAAATACAGGGAAGGGAGAAAAGATGAGCTCATGAGCCTGCATAATGGCCAGTTCAACTAGGGGATCTGAAGTAATCCTTTTCTTTTTTAACATTTTATTTATTAGACAGAGAAAGAGAGCGCGAGCGCACGAGGTTGGGGAGGGAGAAGCAGGCTCCCCGCTGAGCAGGGAGCTGAAGCAGGGTGTCATCCCAGGACCCTGAGATCATGACCTGAGCCGAAGGCAGACGCTTAACGGACTGAGCCACCCAGAAGTAATCCTTTTCTGATTAAAAAACAAAATTATGAAACTAGAAGGAATCTTAGCAGTTTTCTAGATTTGAAATCCCATTACAGATGAGGTTATTCATCCTAAATGACATCGTTAGCATTAGAAAGGTTCTCCTTTGTGCCTTGGTAATCCCCAAATATAGAATGTGATGAATAAAGATATAAATTTAGGTGACCTAATTAACATTTTTAAATTAACTTTTAAAACAATCCATAAATGAGAAAATGCAACTAGGAAATCATGGGAAAAATCAACTTCACTAGTAATCAAAGAAAGGATAATAAGATGCGCCATTATTTCATATCCCTTAAATTAGCAATCATTAAAAAGAACTCTCTCTGGCAACTGGATATTGAAGTAAAAATGGGCCACATGCCTTTTTGGTATTTGTAAAAATTAAATCAATCCCTTTAAACAGCAGTTTAGTTGAGAGGATAAAATCTTAATCCTTATAAGCCATTTTTGTGATTTTTATAATTTACTCCAAGACATAAAACAAATGAAAGGTTATACACAGCAAGGTTTTCAATTAACATTAAATTATGAAAAACGATGAATGACCAAGATATTCACTGTTCACTCAACAATTCTAAGAAAACCTGATGCCAAACCCTAAGTGTGTAAAGGTGTAGGTAAAATTTCTGATGCTGAAAAAATCAGAAGCAACCTCAATGTTCACACTACATAGGGATGCAAACCCCACATAATGAAACATCATTGGCAGAGAATGTAGATCTATGCTTGAAACTGAAAGGAACCCATGATATACTGAGGAGAAGGTTACAAAATAGCATAGCATGATCCCACTCTGGAAGAGGTCTTTATATTTACTTACACATGGAACAGAATCCAGAAGTACTTACATCTACGTGAGAGTATAGTTCTTTTAAAAAAAGTAATTTTCTGTATTTTCAGATTCTTTACAATAAGTGTATTATTTTTACAAGCAGAAAAAATAATAAATGTATTTCCAGTTTGGAAGAACATAGTTATGTGGGGAAAGTATCTTAAAAATTAACTGGCTATGATCATAATGCAAGATCTGCTATAGGCAAGAAGCAAATACGGAAGGGAAAAAAATCCAAAACTAAATCACGCAGGATAAGAAGACTGTTTTTTTTTCACTTCCATTAGTGTTTGTGAAATAGGCTGTTTTTCCAAAAAACTCACTCTTACTAAAATTGCTGGAACTAGAAGCTTCAAAGTATGAATATAGGAGAGGATGAATTTTAAAGTCAGAATTCTCCTCCAGCCACTTACTAAGTAACTATAATCTTGGCCAAATAAAAACACCTAAATGTCAACTTTTCTGTCACAAATACTGCCTGGAAACAGTTGTTGTGACCATTAAATGATAGCAATTACATGAGATGCAAGTCACAAAATTGGTAATTAACAAATAGTGGCCGAAACACTAAATTCTATGAGGCTGACACCTGGTATTTTTGATCTACAAAAACACCAATTTCAAACTATTATTCTGAAACACTTAATTCTAATTCTCAAGGCTAATTACTATCTAATTTAAACATGTATTCCAATGGCTGAGGGGAATCCTACTCCACCATTTGGAAGAGGTCACATTTTGCAGTTGAGGAACCGGAAGATCTAAATTAGAGGCCTGAAGGCCAGCTAACATCAGAACTTAAGATTTGAATGCGGGAAGTTTGACTCTAGGTTATTTCTTTTTCCAGAGCTCCAATAAAGTTCAGTAAAAATTGTTAGCATACTATTTAAGGGGGCAAAAAAAGGAAAAAAAGAATTTTAATCTTTTCTCATTAAATGAGACTAAATAATAGTCTAAAATAAACATTAGTTTTCCCCTGGGGAGAAGGAGAGGTGATATTGGTGGTCGTGGTGGAAATAAGGATTCTAAGAAAAGTAAATTTTCTTCTGGGTTCTGGTGATGGTTATTAATGAAAATAATTTAAACAGAAATGTACAGAATCATCAAGATGAATACAAATAACAGTGGTGGCTACCACAAAGACGGGGGTGTGAAGAACCAGGAGGTAGCTCACGAGTTACCTGTGAAATTTCTAGAGGTCCTAGAATGGGTAAAATCCAATTACAGTCAATCTATCGTAAGACCAAGCTAGATCAACATACGTATCTCAAGAGAAAAATGTCATCTTTTAGGGGGGAGAAATCAGTATTGAAAACTCAGTAAAAGCACATGTTTTTAAAAAAACAGAGGTTTTGTAATGTAAAAAGACAAAAGTGAGAAACGTTAAGGTATAATTAATGGAATAGAAAAGATTAAGTTGGAAGTAGATGCATGAGCCGCTTTACAGAAAATACATGTTATGTGACAATTAAAGAGGCTATTCTCAGACGGTACACAAACTGAGGAGTCTTTATTTTGAAAAGATTCTTCCAACAGTATTTTACAATGAACAAAAAACTCAACCAAATGTATCTATACTGAAAGGTTATAGAGATGAATACTGAAATCAGCCTGTAGGTTTTTGTCCCAACACCTAAAACCACCTCCTGCATTAGGGACTGGTCTTCATAAATGCTGGCATATTGAACACATCTTCCAAGACCTGTCTTGCTGGCCAAAAAGGTTTCCTCCTTTCTTTCAGACTTCTCCGTAAGTCCTCTCCCTCCCTACACTTAGCCTGTAGGTGCTACGGGACCTTTGGTATCAGCTAGTGGGGCTGATATCCGTCCTCATAAAGAAACTATTCCAGGAAGCACATCCTGTCTTGACTAATGGTAAATGCACATTTAGAAATTCTCTGGACTCTGCCTAGTCTTTTGAGGAGTAAGAATAAGAACTTAAAGTTATTATCCAAATCTTTTCTAAGGCAAAGGGAACTAATTTTGAAGAATAAAATACACGGTTGTGCCAAAATACTTTACTGTAGTAAATCTATACCTTATCTTTTTAAATATAAGGTGTATTCTAAGCTGTCGATAAGGAAAGGTGCAACACCAACAAGTAGTAATAGAAAATCACCCCAAAGCGTACTTTTAGAAACTTCCAGAGTCGTGGGTAGGGAAAATGGAAAAATTAAAGTGCAAAAAATGGGTACGAACTTGCACAACCTTTCAATGACTGACTGAAAACCTTCAAAGTTCAGTTAAAAGGCATAGGATTTCTCACGTATCTTAGATAGTCAATTTGAAGGATTTCCCCGCCCCCTTAACTGGAAGAATTTCCTAAATGGAAGCATAAGATAATAAACAGCTGGGAAGCCTCAAAATTGAATGAGGTTTGTTTTATTGAGTTTCCAGTCAGGCAGGGTCAAGACTTATCATCATATATGCATAAGGATGTTCTCAATTTTGATAATGTTTTTAGTAGAAAAAATCTATACAAACACTCTTCAAAAGGGACATCCATATAACGAAATCCTGCAGCCATTAAAATAATGAGTTAGAGCTGGATGGGCTAATAGTAAGATAACCAAATTAAATAAAAAGAACCAAGTTACAAAGTTGTACATTTAAAATAAGGGAGAACAGCAAGAGGAGTATATATGTATACAGAGGCGTATGAAATGAACGGTAACATTTCTGAAAGGCTATACAAGAATACAAGAAACTATATTCCCCTGGGGTGTGGGAATGAAGTCACAGGAAGGAGACGAGATGTAATTTTTCACTTTATACCCTTTATAATTGCATAATTTTAAAAAATCATAAGCACGTATTATTTTATAACATATAAAAAAGTCAAAGTCTTTAAAAAACCTGATTGTACCCACAGCATTTTATGAAACACTGACTGTATAACATCAGTTTACAATCCTTTGCTGCCTTTTATTTAATGGTCATTTAGTCAAAATTAGAAGGCTCCTTGGGTGTGTGCTTCCTCTCTCTCTCCACTCAAGATTAAGGGAAAATATTGAGAATTTAGAGTTTAAATCTAAATTCTCATTGATTAAATTGTGGCTTGGAGGACACCTAGCTAAGATACCAGAGAACCAATGACAAAATTAACTTAAATGGGCACTTTAATCACTAATTAAAATATTTTATCCAAGATCACTTTTCCTTTTTACAAGAGCCTCAGTCACATTTCTCTTTTCATTAAACTCCACAGCCCTTTGATTTCAAAAATACATTTAAATACATGTTGAATTCTTATCCAAGGCCATAAAATAAGCAGAAAACACAGATGCCACAAGTTTGAAAAGAAACACATTCTTAGCAAAAGTCTTCACTGGAAAATAATACCATAAATTCAAATCCTACAGGACTCCAAAATCAGAACAATGAGGTTGCATAAGAACCCTCTTACGCAGACATGGGATTTGCCAACTCGAAGGTCTTAAAATACATTTGAATGTCTGAGGCTAAGAAAATTGGGAGGAATAGGCCAGTGACCACCTGAAGCGTGCATGCTTTAAAACTATTCAAAATCCAAGTTTTTAAAACACTGTTGGTTGAACAAAAAACTGTAGACAGAATTCAGAGTATATGACATGATGTGCAAGCCTTACCATTAGCACAATAACTGGACTTTTTAATACCAGGCTTCACAATACTTGAGTCTTTCCAGATTAAATACCTTCGTGCCCTGTCCACTTATAAAAGTGTCCAAATGCTTGCTGAATTAACAATATAAAACAAAAGACTCTTCCAATATTGGATACAATCACCAATAAATTTAATGAATGAGTTGAAGCATTCTGAGCGCTGGAGTTGGCTTGCAAAGGCTTGGGAGCCTGGTGCGCATCTCTTTCTAGTTCCAAGTTTAATGACATCAGACTGATAGGTGACATCAGCCGTTGTTGAGAGTTATCTACACCACAAATATCAGGAAACACAAAACAGGGCACTTTTTCATGAGAGAAAAAGTTTCATCAGCACAACACTAAGAATTACATCTTGGTCATATATTCACTTGTTTAAATATACAGTGCAAAATTTAAATTAATGACATTATAATGTTCTAAAATATACAAAGAAAAATGTAACTAATGAGGATGATCATATAATAGGTTAATTTAACACAAATGTTAGTAACAGCATCCTTTAGAAAGTAAATTTTAAAACCACCTAGGGTGCAAACCATATCAAAAAAAGATGGAATGTTTCTCACAAAATAGGAACCATTCTAATACTTCAGATGCTTCTTTAGTTTAAAACAAGCTCCATTAACTACCCTATTAATTAACTTGTAATAAAATAAAAGCTTAGTGAATAAACTGTACTGATTTCATCAAATGATGAATGGAACTCAAATAACCAAGTTTTATTAGGTATAAGGGATATAGAAAGTAACTCTCTTGGAATTTTAAAAGACTTTTTTTTAAAGGGCTACTTAAACATAAATGTGACAGCCCTTCAACCGAACAATGAAATATTTGCTCCCCAGAGCAAAAGCTGTCATTAGCTTAACCTCCCTATGCCTTGCCTTCTTTCATCCTTAAAGTATGCATCCCTTTAAAGATTGTATAATACATGAAAAGCACTTAGCAAGTTTCTCATACATTTAAAGGGCTTAATAAACCACACCCCATAATACCACCACATTACTTTGAAGTTATTACTTTTTAAAAAACGTATCTTCACAATGGTCTCCTAGAGATTAATTTTCTGAAAGAAGTTTGAGACTGTCGGTGGAGACCAAAGATGAGGTGAGTCGTTCCGAACACAAGTTCAGGGAAGGAGCACAAACACATGGACGAAGAAGGCCCAAGAAGCAAGGCACAGGGCCTGCCTGGGGTTGGAAATGGAGTATTAGCTCGAAAAAGCCTAATTTACAATATGTCAACAACAGCAACAAAGCCAGAGTTTGTGGTGACTAATTATTGTAAACTACCCTTTAAAGTCACTTCAAAAGAATTTCGAAACATTTTGTTTAAATGAGAAGCAACAGCAAGTGCTCTCTTTAAAGATGAACAAGGTATAAAAAGCTACTGGTGGGAAAACCATAGCAAACCTCTTTCTGAAGAGGTAAACACATTCCTTTAATTGTAATAGCGGACTTCCTGAAGGGTAGTGATTTTTGTTAGAGGAATCCACTTTTCATTAAAAAAATTCTTTAACTATAGCTAAAATTATTAACTATAAACATGAGAGATACGAAACTATTCATTTTGGACTTTACTTCAGCAAAGCATTTTTTCATTTTTAAAATGGCTATCTGATAGCTATTAAACAATGACACAATCTCAAAGTGGTCGGAATAGTAAATGATTCCAAAATAAACATAAAAAACCACAAATCAGAACTTGTAATATCCCTGAAGGGCATATTCACCAATGTCATCATTATTAAAACAATTTCAAATAAAAATAGGAGACAATCCAGAAAACAATATTAAACATGTTTGCAGTTTCAACTCAACTCTCCACTTTTCCCACCAAGCAAAGAAAACCACTTGGAAGTTCAAGGAGCAGTATGTTTACCTTATAACCACACACTGTTATTCTGGAAAATAGAAATTTAAAGGGTAGTGCAGTGGTTTTCAAAGTCCCCAAAAGCCAAGTGTCACAACTATTTTCATAATACTACTAAGATGTTATAGGTCTGTCTCACTCGTGAGTTCACAAGTGCGCGGTGGAGTTTCCCAGGGCCCACGTGCCACGTGACAGAAAAATCCCTGTGATGCCAAGGGAGCAGGAGAACCTCGCTGCTTCTCAAGCCAGGTGCTACAGAGATGTGCAAAACATAAAACAATGTTCTTCTCATTAATTAATGGCTTTTGGAAGACAACTAGTTTTTATTTAAAAATGGCATTTATGTTAACATGCAATGGGTTTATTATTGTTATACTTAAATGAATAAACACTTTTTTAAGTATCTCAGTATTAATTTCTAATACAGTAATTTCTGATAGATACAAGCTACATAAACAAAAGCTCTTTGGGCATCTTCAGTAATTTAAAAGAGACCAAAATGTTTGAGAACTGTAAGTGCTGCCATGTAAAAGCAGCCAGTTAGTTTTCTCTTCATTTTCCCAACTTCTGGGAACTGTACCAAAGCAGGTGTGTGCTGGGGGCTAGGGCAATGACAGAGAAGCTTCTTCAAATTTACAAAAGGAATTATTTTAAGGAAGAAAGTGATTGCCTCATCTCTATTGTCACAAAAATGAGAATAAAATATGCCTTTAAACTGTATCAACATTTGCCTCCCTAAAAGAGAAGAAAATTTTCCTCCCAGAGCAAAGATAGGAGAGAAGATCTGATTCAACCAGTAAGCCAGAAAATATGAAGGTCTTCAGCCTTGTCCTCCTCTTCAGTACTCAACACAATTCGGATGGGTCTATATAAAACCAAAAGCCAGTCTGAATACGAAAGTCGAACAGAAGTGAATCTAAATCCACATTAAAGCTAGATCACTTTTTAACCTAAGGGTTTCAATTTTATAAGCACTCATTTAAAGTAAGTCTTAAATAAGAGTTCTCATTTACTTACAAACTTCAGGATTTACCCAGGGGGAAAAAAAAAGTCTTTAAAATTACTTTAAGAACAACTGTTTAATTTACTCATTTCTTAGAGGGAAAGCCTGGTAGGTTATTTGAGTAATGGCCTACAATTATATAGCATAACTTTGTACATATGAATTGACTGGGACCCAATCAATCTAAAACACAGAAATTCAAAGACATTTCTTAAGTACTTCCTCCATGAAAAAAGGGCTGGAGAGAGACCCCCAAACTGTAGGTATTTCCAGTACACACCCACACACACAGACCTCTGCAGCATTCATTCAATATTAAGAGAAGAGGCATACTGGTCAAAAAGGGACAGAGATTTCCCAGTCTTCTTGCTCATCAAAATAGTTAAGCTAAACCACACACTGAGCTGGGGATGCAACAGACAGCAATGCTTTACCAAGTCTGGAACACTACACAGACTTTAAGATTGTGCAACAACTCATGTAGTCACCACTGGAAAAGGTATTCAACACCAATAAAATGTTTGAAGAAACGGATGTTCACTTCTTTTAATACCAAAGCTTTTTAAAAAATGTTTAATCACTGTAAGATAGAACTTTCCAAACACGTATTACATATTAGTATATGTAATTTTACCTTTTCTTGATGACACAGAGTCATAGTACCAGACTATTATCAGAACATGACGTAATACAGTGATGTCCTCTAGGCTGGCCTGGCTGGCCTTACACTAAATGGTCGACAGGTTTTCGTGGCTTTTCTATCTCCTTCCAAACTGTCACTTCTGAACTGCTAATATGCCAGGACTGGGAAATCAAATAATCAAAATTTCACATAAAAACAAACATATAGAGACTTTGTGACTTCTGTGGGTTGCTCAAAGGCATTTAAAAAAGAATTAATCCAAGTTTCTCAGTTGTGTTCTGTTTTGATGAGACTGCTAGATTACGTCTTGATGAGGCATTACTGTACATAAATATTTAAACAAGTTCATCTATTAACAAAAAGATATAACTAAACATTAGTATCGTTGCCTTTTTAAACAAAGTATTCTATAACTTTAAGGTAACACTGGGTTCCAGTTTGTTTCCCCCCAGAAATGAACATAAATAAATGTCCTATTTTAATAATATCAGTTTGTCCAAACAAAGGAAAAAAAAAAACTGAGGTGCAATCATGTCACAGTTAATGCATGTCTGCTTCCAATACATTCAAAGACAATATTTCTGTTTAAAAATCAATAGTTAAAATAGGACTTCTGCAGTCTGAGAATTCAAGATACTTAAAAAATCTGTAAATACACATACATGCAAATTCTTCATATATACAAATTTTCACAAAATTAAGAAGTTGCAAAGAAATTAGAAGGATTATGGTGAATCTGACAAGCTACATTTAAATGCTTTACCACTGACATATTCCTGAATATAGCAGTCATAGTAGTTTTAATAAATTTTCTACATGGCCTTTTTTTTTATAAAATTTTCTCTTTTAGACATAAAAGTTAGTCACTAGAAGTCTTCTGAAATTCTAATTTAAGAATTCAAGATGTTCTCAATTCACTACTCATATTTTAAGGCCACTTTGGTAAAGGCATTGCAGCAAGAACACAAAAACAATAGCATATTTTCTAATATTTATTTTTTTCACCTGCAAACTGTAGCAAAACATGATCAGCTTTATTATGCAGACAGGTATCCCTCTACATTTTTAAAGAATTTAGGTATTTATAAATAGAAGAGCTCTTTAGAAAGGAAAAATTCAAGAATGAATAAAACCTTCCAATTTTGACTTTGTAACTTTCCAGTAGCAATGGTTAAAATGATTTTAGGTCATTCATTCCAAGATATATGACAGCACCTTAAAAGTGGCTGATCTATTTCCCCAGTAACATTTCTCACATAACAATGTGTTAAAGTTACAAATACTGATATGCACAAATAGCTAATTTCTAAGAAAAATATGTACAGTACTGCAGCATAATGAATGTGGTATCTGCAATAACTTAATATTAGCCAATTTTTAATATACATGATACCGCTACCTTTTTCTGCCAATTCACAGGTTAAAAGTTGTTACCGGAGCCCTCTGTTTTGCACATATTACCTGGTGTTTAATACACAATGCAGGCTTTTTAAAGACTTCTCTTGTGTTTAAAGCTAAGATCAGTGAAACAAGACAACAGTGCAAGAGGCGGAGAGATGTAATGTGACCACGTAAAAGTTCGTTCCAGTAAAGTGTCTATATAAGGCTATAAGAAAGGATTGGTTGATGAGCTTCCTGTTGGAAATTGTCCTGTTGGTGCACCAGTCTAAAGAAAAACATAAGACAAAATAAATAGACAAGTAAGAGTGGTATATGTGTGAAAATATGAAAAGATTAAACTTTGACTAAATCTAATTTAATGAAACAGTATTTAGATTAGAAATTATTTTATAATTATAAGCAATCATATTTATTCATTATTAGCAACATGATATAATACAACTATCAGGTGTCAGAAACTGTGTTATGGCCTTTAATATCCATTATTTCATATAATTCTCGTAACAGAATCTAAGAAAAGGACTTGGCTTGGCCCTTAAGAAAATGCATTTATGATTCAAACCAAATCTCTGACTCCCAGCCCTTTTCACACAGTTCACTAAATCTACAGCTTTTCATAAAGCATTATTTTGACAAGAAAGCAAACAAGTTTCATGCTATGAAGTAGCTTATTTACTGTCAGTGCGTGGATTTGCAACTGATTGTGTGTCTGTGTGTTTGTGTCTTTTTAAGTCAAAAAAGGATCATGCATGATGGCTGTCTCAATTTGTAAAATCTTCTACTGTCACATCAGGAGAATAGCAAACAGTAGCTAGTACAGTCAAATCTTGCTTTTCCTAATTTGAAAATAACACACAACAACTTACAAAGTGCTTAAGACTGCATCTCACTTACCATAAAAGGATTACTAGATACTCCAGCAGCTGCAACTTGACCAAAAGGGGTTACCACTGGCTTTGTTTGTCCAAATGCTGCAAAACCTGCACCTTGTTAAAACAGAACCACCAATTATAACCCATACCTTTCAGAGACAATCTGATGCTTATAAAGCCTCATAAGGAGTTTCAGAGAAATTCCTACCACAGCAACAATATTATATCAATGTTTAATTGTTAAGTTTCATGCTCTTTCAAATACCAGAGACAAAGTTCCTGTGGCACATGTAATACAGCTTTCATACAGCTTCTCAGAAATGGAATTAATAGATGACCTGTGACTATCTGAGACGGGCTGCAAGCAAAACACAATGGCTTCATGTGAAAAGCACAGTATTTGTTAGGAAATATTTTATCATTATGGCTCTGCCATGGACCTTATTTCCAAATTTTATCTAACCACAGACACTAAAAAATATATATACAATTATAATTTAAGAATAATCTTCAAATCTATGGACTTTGAAACTTTAGCAAATAAGCTTAATGGGTAAAGAAATCCCTGGCCTCTAGAACAAGTAAACAAGTAACAAACTCTAACCACAATACAGTTACCTATTTAGAAAATTAGTCTATGTCTCCCACATAAATAAATAACTTATACAAAACAGCAGATCCACAAGAGTTTTCTGATGCAAAACAAAAACACTCAAGGTCTACACAGTTTTCTTTTAAAATCAAGAAGTGTATCAGAACATACAAGAAAAATTAATAATAAAGAGACTGTAGAGGGCCGGGGGGAGCCCCTGGGTGGCTCAGCTGGGTGAGTATCTGACTCTTGGTTTCAGCTCAGGTTGTGATCATGGGTCTGAGATCGAGTACCTCCTTGGAGCTCCGCTCTTAGAGTCGGCTTGAAGATTCTCTCCCTCTGCCCCCCACCCCCAACTCACACACAGGTGCGCTCTTTTTCTCTAAAACAAATAAATAAATAAATCTTTAAAAAGAGGAAAAAAGAAAAGACACTGGAGATTCTAAGAAGGGGTACTCTTTAGACAGTCTCGGATTTCTCCTAAATCTATAACCTGGTCACAAAAACTTACTAATCATTCAGTTTTCTAAGGCCCAAATCACCAAAGGTGTCTATATTTGTGTAGTAAACGTTTAGCACACAGTGCCACAGCATTCTTTGGACAAGCCTTTCTGTCCAAATATACATTATGATACATAAAGGATGTCTGACGTGGACTTACAGCTAGCCAAGTGTTAGATCTTACCATTGGGCTGTTGAGAAAAAGCTGTCTGTTGAGGGAAAGCTGCTTGGGCTGGGAAGGCAGGCTGCTGGAAGCTGCCGCTGAAGCTGGTGGGAAGACTATAGGGAGCAGGAGTCCCGAAGCCCGCAGGCATGCTCATGGAGGCGGTGCCAAAGGTCGCGGCTGACAGGAGAAAGCAAGGGCTGATCAATGACACACAAAAGAGCAGGATTTGCTCCTCACACCACACACTACAGAATGATTTCAATTGAAAAACATTAAGTTGTACACTAAAAGCATTTTAAATTCCAAAACACTAACAAAGTTAGTAATAAGTTTAAGCACTATACAGTTTAACACAATCTATTAAATGTTGTTCTCCTGAAACCCAATGACCAGAATGACACTATTAAAATTATCGTTTGAAATCACAAGAAAACTTCTCAAAGTAATTAAAAGTCTAAACAGCAGTCAACTTTTTAAAGCCTATCATCATGCAAGTCACATGTATACTAATACACACACTTCTGTTTTTAGTTTTGTTTTGCTATATACAGTAAAATAGCAAAGATTGAATTTTATCCACTGAATTGTCTGCTATAATGTAGTAAGGATGTTCCTGACAAAAAAAATTTTAAAACTTCTAAAAAATAGGTCACTGAAAATAACAAGATTTATAGAAGAAATAGTTAGAAGCAGGCCTCTCAAAACCTATACAACTTTGTAACCAGAGCCCAAAAGGGACTGGAGGGGGATGGCTTTTCCTAGTAAAACCACTAACACAATTAAAAGAACATGTGAAGTTCTTAATACATCAATTCCAAAAGAAATATATGGACCACCACATCTCGTATGAAAGATAAATAGACTGCTTTGGATAAGTAAGGGGTTTAAGGTTAGGATGCTGAGTTATAGAGATTAGGGAAAAATGCATAAAGATTGAAAAGGTAGTGAAATAAGCATTCTTAGAAAAGACAGAGGTGGGGAAGTGAGCACTGTGATCTAGACTGCCCTGACATCAGGGTGTTAACAATCACTATACACATGGTATGCTGCCATCACTCCCCCACTTATGAATTACTAATAAACTAATCTGCATTATACAAACACATGTAGTAGGGGCGCCTGGGTGGCTCAGTAAGTAAAGTGTCCGACTCCTGATTTTGCTCAGGACGATCTCAGGGTGGTGAGATTGAGCCCTACATTGGGCTTTGGGCTCTGTGCTGGGCCTGCTTAAGATTCTCTCTCTGCCCCTCCCCTGCCTCTCTCTTCCTCTCTCTCTTAAAAAAAAAATTAAAAAGACACAGATGTAGTAGCAAAACAGTATATTACTTACTGCTAGTGAAGATTAAAAACAGAACCTTCTGAGTATATGTTCTGGAAAAAGTCTCGGTAAAGTAAGAGCCAATAATGGTGATTTTAGCACAGAATACCAGCAATTACAACAGTGAAATATTGTCGGCATGATGCTATTAAAAACATGATAATTCACTGAATTTGATTTGAAAAAATTTTTTTAAATTTACCAACTTGATCTCTGATTTAAGGCACAGGAATTAATACTAAAATTGTTACGCAGATTATATTTTATTTTAAAAAAAACCCCAGAAGTCATGCTATAGATACTGCCCAAAGTAATCCTCATAATCCTATTGTTTATAACAATGCAATTCTTCTCAATGAATCTAAACAGAATGCCAAATTTTTTGAAATTACGATTGATGAGAAAACAGGAGAAACAAGCCACTCGGAAGCAAGTGAATTAAAGAATAATAAGCACACTGCAAGGGAAACAGAAGGGTTTCATAACAGACAACAATGCACTGACAAACTCTGACAAATCACTTTTTAAGAAAGCACTAAAAAGCGAAACTTGTATACAGTTAAGCAAAACCAAACTCCATGGAATAATGTGGTAAAATGGTTTGGTATATTGAAAAGGTGTCAAAGTACTATGAATTCAAACTCGAGAAAAATAATCAAAAAAGCTATTAACATTCTAATGTGACCATGGAGGTAAGCGATAATGCTTTTCAGCATTAAAACACAAATCACCACAATTTTCATGTAACTTTAAATATAATGTAATCCCAATGCCACACATCCATGCCCACTCCATTGTAAAACATGGAAAAAACTTAATTCCACATGCAGGGATCCAGAACACTAGCAGAAGCTTCCACAAGCAGGTAGACAAATTGCCACACAAATCTAGGTATCAGCTGTGGCCACCTACCAAAATGAGCGTGAGGAAACACTTGAGAATGCATTGCTCCAGAAAGGCCTTATGGAAAGCCATAAAGAGACCAATGTCAATTAACTTACGGATTAACTATTGTCAAAATAAAAGTAAATTTGTTTCATTAAAAAGTCCTAAAATTAGAATATACTGTTACAAAGTGGGTAGCATAAGAATACATAATAAAAACATATCCATAAAGTCTTTTAATTTCAATAACATTCATGACACTAATATTTAACCTGTTTGAAACAAAGGGGAAATTAGAATAATAAATACCAGAGAAATAAATATAAAATGAAAGAACCAATTATGAAGCCCATTTTTAAATAAACACTAACATTTTTTATGACAAGATAAAACTACATCCATAAAGACTTTGTAGGCCTCACGAGTTATACCCAAAAATACTATTCATAGGATAATCTAAAATGACCCGAATCTACCTTTTGCATCTAAAAAGTCAAATCTTGCGGACAGAACCTGAATGACGTTTGATTGTTTTATTTACAATTCTGTACACTAACTAGAAATTCATAAAGATAACACAAGTGAACTAATTAAGTATGATGAGGGGAAAATTATTCAGTGTAGATCATTAGAAAGGTGAATACAACTTTCAGTTTACAATGTAATGGCTGAAAAGAGAAGAGAAAAATGCATCTTGTGTAAATCTTACTGGGTATAAATGAAGTCAGAGAGGTTACACATAAATACATGTAATGAACAGAAAACAAACTTAGGTTTTTAAGTACTAGAAATTTTTGTGTGTTTTAACCATCTGGAGTGGAAATGTTTCAAAAATATATGTCCATGCATTTTAAATTAGCATACTTAACCAATTAAATGTGGGACAACAGAGCGATTGAGAGATTAGAGTGGTTAGGAGTCTTGGTTCTGTCATTTTCTAACTATAGAAGGTTATTTAACTTCTACAAGCTTCTGTTTCCTCATTTGCAAACAGGAGACAGAGGGGAGGGATAACAGTATCTACTTGACGAAGCTCCATGAAGATAAATTTAACAATAAATTTTAAAAAGTGCCGTAAATATCCAATGGATATATTTTTCTTGCTAATAACTTTAAAAGATGTGTACTTAAGAGATACATCAGTACTGTGTTCTGAATTCAACAAAAGGGTAACTGGGGAGGACGGGTTCTATAATAAGTAAGTTAGGTCATTCTATGTTTATCTCCTTTCTTAAAATCCCTAAGTCTCTTGAGAAGTCCTGCACTAATAATAAGGCATAAAACCCTTTTCCATGGAGTATTTGATAACATCTCAAGAGACATGCTCTACAAAATACACTTTGGTACAAACTGACCTTTAGTCAACAGTGACTGTGAACCAATATTAACTGCCGTAACCTTAGTCTGTGACAATGATGCCCTCCTCTTAAGCTCTAGTCCTGGATTGCTATAAAACTTTTTTAGACTTAACAGCTTTTTGAGATATAATCCACATTACCACACTATTTGTCCACTTAAAGTGTAGAATTCAGTGCTTTTTAATATCTTCCCAGGGTTGTAAAACCATCATCACAATCAAACTGTAGAATATTTTTATCCGCAGCCCCAAGAAATTCCATACCTATCAGCTGTCACCCTTCTTCTCACCTCCCCTTCTTTCCGTCTCTACAGACGGGCCCATTCTGGACATACCACCTTACAAATGCAATCACAGGTTATATGTTACTCTGTGATTCACTTCCTTTAGCCTAATGTTTCCATGTTGTAGCATCAATCAGGACTTCATTACTGTTTATTATCAAACAAACTTCCACTTATGATTATAACACATTTAGTTTATCCATTCATCAGTTGATGGACATTTTGGGTTGTTTCCACTTTTTGGCTATTATGAATAATGCTGCTATGAACATCTTTGTACCAGTTTCTACGTGGATGTACAGTTTCCTTTCTCTTAGGTATATTCTTAATGAGTGGAATGAGTGGAACCAGTGGAAACAGTGCTGGTTTAGAAGAGTTCTGGGTACAAATATGAGCTTAGTCACTAATCAATTCTGAATGTTTAAGGCAAACCCATCAAATCAGTCTCCACCTAGGTAACAAAACAAGGAGGCTGGCCTAGATGCTACTATGATTCCTTCCTCTCTACATTTCTATTATCTCCTCGGGGGTAAAAAAATTTTTTAAATCATTCACTAATTCATTAAAATGATGTTAGGGAAATAAAGACTATTCACTCCATAGCAAAGGAGAGATTTAAGAATTGTAAGAGAATTTCATAATAATTGAAAATTGTATTAACTGTTAGATTTAAGGTCTCAAAAGCTCTATAAAAAAGAATGCTATTATAGAATAAAAATGAAAAAGGTCTTAGGCCATGTTGGCTAATACCCTAATGAAGGTTTCTATGTAACATGGTAAAAGAAAATTAAAGCCCCAAAGCTTTATGAATGCAGAAGAAAAATGATTATTAAAATACGTATTTTAAGAAAGAAATATATCAGTAAAATGTTTTAAATTCTGAAAAGAACTACTATGAAATACCCTCTTTCAAAAGCAACCTCAAATGGAATTTAACAAAATATCTGAAAGCAACAAAAAATATTTCCTAAAGAATATTAATTTTGACATTGGAAAGTTCTAAGCATAGTATTATTTATCAAAATACGATTCATATTTCAACTTCAATAGAAACATAAGTAGTTAACAGTTACTTTTAATCATTTCTATAACAACTTAATGAAGGTGATCAATGTGATAAATTAAAGTGGTTAATAATGGAAAAATTTTTTTATCTTGAAATAAAAACTTGTAGATACAATTTACCTTTCAATAAATTGTGCTTAGCCTAATACTAAATATCACCGTATGTCATCTGAACATACATCGTACCTTTTATATTCATGTACATCCTATGTAGATCCTTAACTTTAAAGGACTTTCATACTCCACATAAAAGAAGAAAAAAAAGCCCTTAACTCTAATGACAAACCAATCTGGAGGTACAGTCATGAAAGGGAAATAACAGGAAAGATTTACCAACCATACAGGACAATGCAAAGACCACGCACACTGGTCTGTACCATCTAAATTCTCACAAAAATCCTGCCAGTAGGAGAATATTGCTCACATTCTACAGAAAAGGCTGACAATAAGGCTCAGAGAAGTTAGATCAATACAAGCTTAGTCAAGGTACAATCTGACTTAAGTTTCCATCCTTCAGTTGCCAAATGGGGTTATAACAGCTATAAAAATTGCAACAGTATCTTGTAAACAATTTTAAACATTCAACAAATGTTAGTACATCTTCCTAACATCTTTACTCTACTCATTAGAGTAAATTAACATATAAAAAGATCTTTTAGGGTCACCTAGCATGTAAGAACTAAATCAGGATTTGAACACAAGTCCGGCTGTACCCAAAACATATTCACTTAACTTTTCTGAGTCTCACTTCCCTCAGCTGTCAACATGTATTTGATGAGAGTTAAGAGGACTATATAAGACAATGTACAGAATCCTATGTGCCCAGAGACATCTTACATATTCATTTCACCAAGTCAAAATAATATGCTAAGAAATACAAATGTTACATATATCGTAACTGATGAATATTTCCATCCAAAACACAACAGAAATTGAATCACTAAGTAAGTATA
Organism: Ursus maritimus; assembly: GCF_017311325.1. NCBI lineage: Eukaryota > Metazoa > Chordata > Mammalia > Carnivora > Ursidae > Ursus > Ursus maritimus. The sequence goes on from NW_024423343.1 coordinate 11,367,099, forward strand.
CCTGAATTAAAACAAAAACAATTTTTTTAAATTATGTGAAATTAAAATACTTATTAAACATCTATTATGTGAGATACCAACAAATTACGACTGAAGAAACTCTTACTACCACAATTCCTAATCTTGCCAATGACACAGATTTGCTAATAATTACCAATTCTTATGGCACAAATTATGTTACAAGCACCTTACTCTTTCAAGATTTCACATCAATATATGCTATATGCTTAAAGCTTTAGTTCTAAAATTATTGGGACACATACACAAAAACAAAGCCAGCCAACTTTAAACTTAATGGGTCTCGAGCTATACCACGTACACTTGCTGACATTCTAAGATACTAGCAAACAGTTCTGGTGTTCAGGGTGACAGGACAAAAATCAAAGAGGTGTGATACAAAAACTATGTGGCTGGCTTGCAGCATGAACCAAAAAAAAAAAAAAAGGAAGGAATAAAGAGGATTAAAAAACTATGAAGAGAAAATATTCAATTATTATACCCCAAATCAAATCAGGTTTGCACAACTTAAAAAATATGAACGCCCTAAAAGACAGAAGCACTAGAAAGACCTAATTGATAAGCCCTCGTGTAACAAAGCTAATGTGTTCCTCGCCATCTCATGAAGAGGAAAACATGAAACAAAAAAAAACTCATAAATTTTTCCTATTCAGCTTGAATGAGTAATAACCAGTAATCCCAGAACCCCAGACCTCCAAATGAGTCAGAATTACTGTATTAAAAACTAATGATGTACTGTATGGTGAATAACATATCATAAAAAAAAAATTACTGTATTCAAAAGTCCCAACTCAGTCACAAAGTGGCTGCAGGGCTCTAGGAAGTCTCGCCGCCATGCTAGGCTGCCTCACGTGAACAACGAAAGCTGTGACTGAACAGTGGGGGCCGCTAGAGAACTGCTACGGTCCCGCTCAAATAAGAAAGTCCAGGATTTTATGAACTTTCAGCTAGTACTCTTTACGGACAAACTCTTCCATCCACTTCCCATTCACTACAGTAAGAAAGAAGAACTTTCTTCTTTCTTCCTATGTGTCTTTGCAATAAACAAACACCTTTTCCAAAGTTTTCTGTTCTATAATCTGTATTTACTTCTTACCTGTTGCTCCTCTGGCATTGGTCTGAAATGGATTTGTAGAAGATGCCACAGAAGGACCAGCAGCAGCAACAAATGGATTTGTGGAAGGCGTAGCTTTAAAAAATTACAAAAATACACTGTAAAATCCTAATGTATTTGTATTCAATTACTAAAAATATTTGTTCATACAATTATGAACATAGAAAATTAGAGCTTTCTGATAATTAATTGTTGCTTTCATAGCCTTCCAGTACTCCTAAGAAAATGCAGTACAATACACACAAGCTTTATAAAAACCAGCATATATACCAGAAACACATACCTCCAAATGGAGCAGGCACACTTGAAGAAGCAGGCTGTGTCTGTGCAGAAGCACCCACTGGCACTGTTCCAAAAACACTGCTGAAAACAAATACAGAAAGAGTTTTCTATTTTTTTAAAGCAACGGTAATCTGTCTAGAGGGTGGCCATAAAATGTGGAAACAGGTATAATTGAACATACCGTACATCATAGCAGTTCTTAAACTTTATGTCTCAGGACTCATTTACATTTTGAAAAAAGTTACTGAGAACCCCAGAGTCTTTGTGTAAATGTGCTATATATTAACAATATGTATAGTACAGAAATTAAAACAGAAATTTTTTAAAATTTCATTCTTTTAAAATTAACCACAAAGCTATTACATGCTAACGTAAGCAGCATTTTTATGATAAAGAATTATATTATCTAAAACCAAAGGAACTTAAGAGTCACAATGGTATTTTTGCAAATCCCCTGAATTAGAATAGAAGATCGTGCTGTTGTGAAAAACTGCTCTCATAGACACCTAGTTGAACAAAGTAGGAGAATCTGACAAGACTGGGTGCGTTCAGGGTGGTATGGCTATAGACAAACTAGGAGAATATGAACAGCTTTTTCAGGTAATTGTGAATACTTTCCTTGATATCATACCCAAAATGACAGTGATAGTTTACTATCAGAGGTTAGCTGCAAAATAGAATTTGAAATCATATCAATGAACTCCTTTGCACTCTATTGAAGTAACACCTACAAACTTATCTTGCACTTTAAATGAATCTTTTACCAATTTTATATTATTTGGAAAATATCTGATGCAAATCTAAATGTCAACAATTTCCTTATGCAAAAATAAAAAATTTACATTCATTAATATCACCACTCATATTATCAGAAAAGTAATGTGAAGCTGTCAAGCTCATGGTGGAGTCAATAAATCTTCTAAAATCCTAGTATTTGCTTGGAAGTGTGAATTTTATCAGTTATCTTCCTTAAAGTGACAGACTTAAATATTTCATTTTTGAGAAAATGTCTGCCAAATATCCAGATCTGAATCACCATGGTTATTATCAGTCTTACTTTTATTTTCCCATAAAACAATGGATATATCCATTATTGTATGTGGCTGGTTCATTCCATAACTCAAACAACCACACAAGGTGACTTTCCTCAAGTCATCCACCATACTCATAATATGCAGCAGAAACTACTTGATACATACCTTACTTGAACACATAGAAAGTTAAGAAGACATTATTTAAGGGTCAAGATTTAATAAAATTAGATTTTTAAAAAGATTTGAGAGAATAAGAGGGGGGGAACAGAGAAAGAGAGGGAGAGACTCTCAAGCTGACTCCCCACTGAGCCCAGAGCCCGATGTGGGGCTCAATCCCACAACCCATGAGATCATGACCCAAGCTGAAACCGAGAGTCGGACGTTTAACCAACTGAGCCACCCCGGCACCGCAATAAAATTAAATTTTTTCACTGTTTCATCAAGAATATTTGTAAGAATATATAAATAAGTCATGGGGAAGTAATGTACAGCACGGTGACTATAGTCAGTAATATTATAGTGCATACTTGAAAGTTATAAAGAGAGTAAATCCTAAAAGTTAGCTCTGTATGGGGACAGACAGTAACTACACTTACGTGATCATTTCACAATGTACACAAACATCAAATCATTATGTTGTATACCTGAAATCAATGTTATATACCAATGATACCTCATTAAAAATTAAAAAGAATATTAATCAGGAAAACTAAATCAAGACTATTCACAAGTAAAACTGAATGTGTGGTGTAAGAAATATAATGACAATTAGATGACTACTAGTACAGTTTGGTGTCGTGGTCTTAATTTGTGCTAAAGTGCTGGCAAGTTTTTATTTGTCACTGTTTTTGCACCATCATTACAAATGTCAAATACTGAAAACACAACCTGTCAGAATTATTATGACTATAGTTTTAACTTCTAAGACCCCTTGAAAGGGTCTCAGGTCCACAGTAATATGATATCAATAAACCATTTGTTATGTATACCTATGTTTCCAGACTTTATGGTCACCTTGCTATAGGTCACTATTATACATGTCTAACACAGACAATCTTAATGACAATATATATATATATAAATACTCTAAACTTTATTCTTTGTATTCAATTTTTCCTATTTGGCATATAGAAAATTAATTACTGGAGAATCCAAGTAGTTAGTGTTACAATCCTCCCATTTCTCTCTAGAAAAGGCGCTAAAGGGAAACAAAAAGCTGCTCAGATAACAGAAGAAAGAAGAGAGAATATGCAGGATGGAAAACAAAGAGATGGATAAAGAAAGCACTGTAAGTCACTTGTACTTCTGGATCTGTTTCCTTCAGAAATGCAGAAGTTACAACTAGAAGACTTTTTAAAGATCTATTGCTGTTAAAATGTGTTAGACTTCCTGCTGCCAAGAATTCCCTCACACCAGATATATTTGAACACAGTTAACAAATGTCTATGTGTTAATACCAGTAGGACACTGATGAGATACAGAATTGGGTCTTGGGTTCTCTTGCAAACATTTCTAAAAATGTTTATTTACAATTAAAGCTACAACATGTTACTTTCAGTGTTTAGTCTTCATGACTGAAAACTGTACCTTAAAAGTATATAATTTGCTAAATGGATTCTCTGCTCAGTATAATTAAATCTGTATATAACTCTCCACTCTGAGATGTGTATACACCCTCAATTACACTTTAGTGTTCAAGGAAGAAAAGTAACAAAACCTTTGATTAAATAAAAAGATAAAATGGCAATTACTCAACGATATTTTAATTAGCAAATTAAACTCAGTTTCTGCAAACTACAAAAATACTCAAAAATTTAAAAAATATGTCCCCAGTCATTATTTAACATTTATTCGGAGTCAAAAAAAAGATACAACACGAACCAGGAACATTGACTGAGACAAGGTAAGGTACCTGCTAGCATTACTTGTGGAAGTATATGCATTACTGGAAGTGGCTGCAGAGCTGAAAACGCTGTCTAGTTCTGCCAGGGCTGCGTATTTGTCTGAGGATGCACTTGACTGACTGGGAACTGAAACCACAGAACCAACAGGAGCTTTACCTGTGGTCCCAAAGCCACTCCCCTGATCACCACCTATAAACGAACAAAAACAAATTACACTGAAAACTTAGTTATGCTTTCAATTTATCAACTCCATTTGCCATGAAACACATGTAAATTTAAAACTGATTTAAAGCTAAGCAAATAAATGGATAGGACTCTACAGTCTTATCTAATAAACTACCTAGAAACTATCAGACAAGATTAGTTGCTACACGTACCATTTTGGTAGAGACAAAAAGCTGCTTCTGTAACAAAAACGAAAATGTTGTACCAATAACATGTCTAGCTCATGTATAAAGAACAAATTCTCGAAGTGCCACATTAACATCTCCAAAACAGGTGATTCTCACTCAAGTGAACATATAATTTATAAAATGCTAGACTCAATGTGAATAACCCATTAATAATATCATTTTCCCAGGGCTGTCCATAAAAAAATTAGAGACAGTAATAAGAGGAAACATTTACATAGCACTTATGTGCCAGGCACTGTTCTAAATGACTGAGATACAGTAACACATGCAAGTTCGATGCTATTACTACCCTCATTTTGGAGATGAGAAAGCATGGTCAGAGATCAGGATGCAGACTCCAGTCCAAAAGCAGACCTCTGCTGTTCTCTACCACACTACACATTTTGAGAGGCAAAATACTGGCCTTAAGATCAAAACCAGGTATAAAAATATACTGTGAAAATAATTTTTTAAAATACCAAAATATTAATAGTAAAAATAGTTCAAAACACATATATTACAAAAACCACCATATAACCCTCCAGTCAGCACTATTAATAGGATTTGTTGGCCCTCTATGGCCCTCCAACAGTGAAACATACTTTCTTTTTTTTTTTTTTTAAAGATTTTTATTTTATTTATTTGACAGAGACAGCCAGCGAGAGAGGGAACACAAGCAGGGGGAGTGGGAGAGGAAGAAGCAGGCTCCTAGTGGAGGAGCCTGATGTGGGGCTCGATCCCAGAACGCCGGGATCACGCCCTGAGCCGCGAAGGCAGATGCTTAACGACCGCGCCACCCAGGCGCCCTTCTAAGACAAAATTGTATTCTGTCAATATTTTCTTTTAAAATTAGAACTTTACAAATAGTTTCTAGGCCTTCCAAAAGGCCTACTATTGGATTGTTTCACATCCAAAATATGGCAAATAGTCATGAACCTTAAGTATAGACAAAATTTCTTCACAACTATGAAAAGCATAATGACCTTAAATTTTAATAGGCACAACCAAATTTAGAGGACTGTTTAATATACAAATTGGTATTTATTTTGTTTAAAGCTTAATACCTTGCCCAGCACTGAAGATATTATCTAAATTAGCAAGTGCTGCATATTTGTCTGTAGTCTGTAGACCAGCTTTGTTCGTTGAAACTTTACTAACAGCCGATGCTGTTTGATGACTCTGAGAAGTATTGAAGGTTCCAAAATCAGCACTGGAGGATTTGGGGAAGTTATCAAAATGAGCAAAATTAGCATTTACTGATCCAGCACTTCCACCTGTAACAGAATAAACAAAACACTTGAAATTTCTAGACTTCTCCTAAAATCCTTTGATAGATTACATGATTTCTTCCTTAATTAAGTGTTCTATAAGCAATCCTACTGGCAGATGGCATTTAACTTTGATCATCTACATGACTTTTTATAATTTGGGAAACTACATTTTCAAAGGCCCTGGCAATACATAGGGTAACAAGTTACTATATGTAATTATCTACCCTGTACCCTGAAGTGAAGACTATAAGTCACAGAAGATTAACTCCATGCTACCTGGTTTAAGACTCAGTTACCTTATAGACTATTCAGCTATCTATATACGATCACCTTTTACTAGTTCTCCCTAAACGGATTCCATAAGTAAGATGCAAAGTATCTTAAACTCTAAGCTCCTGTAGCTCCAATACAGACATGGTTGAAACAAATCCCAGGGTGGGGATTTAAAATGTTTAAGATGTACTATTTTGATCTACAATTTCTTAAAAAGTGGTCTTTGAGCTTTATGCTTATTTTACTTGAAGAGCTCATATGTAATTCCGCATAATTTAATGTACATATAATATCATGATTGTCCTCAGTAAAATCATGTCCTATCATATAGTTCAAGGAATAAAAATTAGAGTACACAATCTATAATCTAAATATCATACCAATTTTTAAATTTATAGACCACAATTCACCCAATGGTCACTACTGTATATATCCTGCTAAGATTTTAAAGATTGTTCTGTACTCTAGAGACTTCTCTAAAGTACTATCAAGACTAAAGCCAGACTATTTCATTCTATGCCTCTGATGCTACACTGTTGTTATTAGTTCTTTACACCTACATGGTAACTGCAGCAATCAAAACAGTATATATAGTTATATATTAAATGATACAAAGCACAATTACAGATACTGTAAATACAGAAAGATACAGCCCTATTTTAAAAAAGAGAACACAAACACTTTCCCATCAATTAGTATTATAGACATTATAAAATTTATACTGATAAAATTTCTTTCAGGAATTAAGCTCCAGTAGTTTTCAATCAAAACTAAGTAATGTGTGTTAGTATTTAAGACTGTGATCTGTTATAAGTAGCTGGTGAACAAAGTACGTCATACTAAGCTTTCAAAATTTGTATGATGAAATTTACTTCTAATTATTAAATATTGAATTATTAAATCAACTCTTTTATTGTATACTATTGTGTTCTCTGAGATTAGTAATAGTGAAGAGAGAATAAAAGTGAGAATTTCAGAATGATTACCATTAAAAAATGAGTAACGTTCTATAATTGAAAAATCCATGAAACAACATAAAACATACAAATTAGTAAAAGATGCCTACTTGACAACAGAACTTACTGTTGGAAGCCTGGAGAGGAAAAGCTGAAGTAAATTCACCAAAACTGCAGCTAGATGAAAGCATTCTAAATGCTGGAGAGCCAGAAATTATGTAAATGATGGAATTTAAACAAGAAAAGAAAAAAGAAAATTGAAAGAAAAGGCTTTAAGACAATACACAGAGTTAAAAGTTGAAAGAAAAATAATCAGCCAAAGATCTAAAGGAGGGTTCAATGAGATTCCGAAAATAATACAGGTAATGGGACAGCACTCAATGTCTGAAGACCGATTCCTGCACAGAAAACTATTTCCAGTCTGATTAGGGTGACTGTTCAATAGTCTGATTTTGACTACCAGTATTTATCTTCTCAAGCTTGCTGCCCTGAAAATTACTTATATTTTTATTTCTATGGAAGCAATCCATTAGCTTCCTTTATTCAGAGCCTTTATTTAATGTGCTCTGTGAATCTAACAAATTTTTAACACTGTAATGCATAAAGAAATTTAAGGAAGATTCATGCGCAGGAAAAGGAAGAGAACAGACACTACGAATTAGACAACACACCAGAGTTAAAAAAAAACAGATGAACACAGAAAAAAATAAAGATTTCAGGTTTCCCCAGAGCTTTTTAAGGATAGAACTATTTGAAAATTAAATAATTATAGATTTTAAGTTTAGAATAATTTTTCAAACGACATCTAGAGAGTTTTATGTTTTAAAGTAAACACTGAAGCATAATGCCGGAGACGCTCTACCTGTAGTTTGGGGCTGAAAAGGAGAGTGACTCGCTGTGGGGAAACCTCCAAAATTACTCGAACCACTAGACTGTCCAAATGCATCAAAGTTTGCAAAATCTGCATTTGCAGAATTCTGAGCTGTAAATGGTAAGGAACAATATATGTTAATGAATATGAAAATTATAAATGAAAAATATGACAAATGAAATTTTATGAAAAGTTTGTCTCATAATTCACTTTAAAGAGAATTCACTTAGAAATCAAATCATAAATCCTACCAATGTTTATTTAACCCAGTTTCAAGCAATTCATTAAAACATATCCAAAAATTTCCCCAAACACTTTGTATAACAATAAATGTGTACACAATACCCTTTGAATAGCCACAGGAATAGTAGAGTAAAAGTGATTCTATTAAAGGAACCTCTAAGAGCATTAAATACATGAGTTACAGTAAAGCAAACAGAGATGTATGATATAGATTACATTCTGGAAAATTCAGACTTAAAATGGTAGTGATTCACCAGCTATGTGAATCTAAAATAATGATACAAAGAAGGTTAAATTCCTTTAAAATTCTTTTGGGTTTTTTCTAAGTTTACAACTATTTTACACCATGGCATATAAAAATTTGAAAAACTGAATGTATAACAAGGACAGAGCTGCCAAACAAATCAAAGATATTCACATTCTATTAGAACCTGCCATTTTTCAGACATACTAAAATTTGAGAAAGGATGAAAACAGTAAAATTTATGTGTACTTCAGACTCAGTGAAAAAGACCAATTGGTATTTTCCCACAGGTCATCAACATAAGAGCAAATTTTTAGGCTTCTCTAAACTTAAAATATGTAGCTAAGTAAAATAATTCAAAAGATTTTTTTAAAGGCTAAAGATGATGCTGAATAAGATTTTTATAGAGAGTATGATGAGAAGTCGCTGGTATGCAGGAAAGGGAATGCTAAGTGGGAAGAATGAAAAGCATGCCCAAAAGATAAAGGCTGAATGCCATCAACACAGTAAGAGTCAGCGACTTTTAAATCCTTTGCAGGCAATTTCACTTCAAGGAAGTTTTGGTAAAGAAATAATCTTATAAATGAGTATGGCTACATCTAACAGCTAAACAACATGTGTTTTATAATAATGAAAAAAATTAAAAACTCAAACGGCCAGTAATGAGGGATCACTTAAATATATTATGAAACATTATACAAAGAAATATAAGGCAGCCATTTAAAAAAAAAACACAGAATATGTAGTCCTATTTAAAGATGCTTATGACAAAGTCAATAAGATAAACAAATAGATTCGAAATACATTTTCATTTGCCAATTTTGTTAGCATGGTATCATGTGCACAGAAAATCCGCGTTTTCGTTAACTCAAAGTAGTGAATTTTCAGATTGGTATCGTTTTCTCCTTTGCTTGAGTTTACTAAAAGCTTTTGCAATAAATATGTATTCTAATTTATAAAAAACAAAAAAAGTTATAAACAAGAAATTTTCCACTAACCAAGTAAAACATCACTCTAGCTTTATGTATAGCATTTTATAATTACTCTTTTGTGTCTGTCTGAAAGGGTATGACTGCAGCAGGGGGAAATCACCTAAAGTAGACCTCCTTTTACTAGACACCTGTGCCACTTCCCTTCCTACGTCCTCACATCTAGCACTTCCGACAGGTGGAAGTGCTATGCTACATATACATATCACTGCTCACACTTTGTTCTTGAAAACCTTTTTTAAACACATTTGTCCTAGCTTTCAAACATTACACAGAGGTATCTAAATTAAAAGGTCAAAAGGCTGCTTACTGCATAACAAAATAAATTTTGTATTTACTGGATACTCTGAAATCTTGTTGTTATTTCTACTTAACATAAGAAAATTCAATTTCTTTATAGGCTGAGATTTTACTTTCCCAAAAATAAACACAATGAAAGATATACTAATAAAAAATAAATGAAAAGATCAATATATTGAAAAGTATTTGGAAGAAATATCCACACAAGTTTAAATAATAAATACAAGTTTAAACACAGTTACCATTTAGTATATATAATGAACTAAGTTTATGAAAAGTGAATCTAAAATAATCAGAGAATTCCATCCTAACAAAGAAACTGTACAGCCTTGGACAAGTCCCTCAACTGCTCAGGCTCTTCCAGTTTTTTCACTAGCAAAACAAAAGGATTCACTAAATGACCTGTACTTGCAAATCCAGTAGTATGACTCTACAAATTATAAGACAACAGGAATAGATTTTTAAGAACTTCGGAATACTAGGTCCAGAAGAGGAAAATTCTACTAAAAGAAGTCGAATATTAAACATATAGATAAAACTATCAACCAAAAATAAAATATGGTACAGAAGTTCTCAAATTTAGAGTGGGTTATATTTCAAAAGACATGTTCTAAGTTTTTTGAACAATTTAGTTGTACATTTGAGAATAAATGACACGCATCTATACCTTGGAGAAAAAGGAATTAGGTCCCTAAGCTGGTTTATCACTTACAATCTCGAATATACGTGAATATGTAGTCTACAATAATACATATTCCACATTTAACTTACATTTAGACCATTATAGGGAAAATATACATTTAACATGTTTCAAACATCATCAGGAAACAACTCAGTTCAACATAATCTGTTTTGTTAATCAAGTCTGTTTTATCACATTTATAAACACTGGTGTTTTCCAACCGAAGCACCAAACACATTAATCAAACACCTATGCATTAGAGCAAAGCAAGACTTTGTAATACTTCTATCAGTTTTTATATGGAGACATTACATCTACTCAGTGTCTTCAACAATTGGTTATAGTAACTTTTAAAATTGGTAAGTACTGTAGAATGAATTTTTAGAAACCACAACTTTGGAAATTAAACACTAATAAATTCAATAATACAAAAATTACTATCTGGAACCTCAAGCAATCTCTATACAAAGAAATATAAACTGAACAGAAGGTGACAAAACAGTAAAGATGCTTTTTAAATATGATCTTATCTCAAAAAGCACAAAGAAATAATCTCAGTTTAAGAATTTAAGGCATTGAAGTTAATGAGCCTGAATCTTGCTGAGAACTGTCTTCCACCTCCAGTGAGATACCGGTACTCATGAGAAAGGAAGATAAACGTAGAGACCAGAGATAGAAACTGACTGCAGTCATCAAATTGAGCTGAATTTGTTTCACCTACATATTTAAATTCTTTTTCATCAACCCCAACACTTAGAACATTTCACATTAAATAAACAAGCTTTCTTGCTTCTCTTAAAAGAAAATCAGTATATCTAGTAATCCTGAGCCTGTATGTCCATGTGGCAACAGGGGGTTAGAACATCCCCCTTTGGATGTGGTTCCTTCCACAATGCATTATATTATTAACCTGTGTTAACTAGATGGCAAGACAATAAAGTTTAACGTCCATAGTACGAGGTGTGACAAAAATCAATGACAGTTTATAGTTCATAGGTTTGTGGTATGTTTATTACCAAGCAAAATAACTTAAATTCTGTAGGCTAATTATGTTTCTAACTGCGTAAGTACTTCTGTGAAAGATGACTTTTCCTGAACACAGCGATAACCCCATCACTGATACACATCGCCACATACCATCTCAGCCAGGATGTTCGGATGAAGGGTGAAGACATCCGGCTTTTAAGTCATTAAACTATCTGCAAATATAACAGGTTTCCCTATAAAATAATGCTCACTAGACTGGCATATCTGAATAATTATCATTTGCTATTAAAAGTTCTATTTGTCATATCAATCTGTACAGGAGAAAATTTTCGCCTTAGAAAGTTTTTTAAGAGGTGCCTGGGTAACTCCTTCGGTTGAGTGTCCAACTCTTAGGTTTCAGCTTAGGTCATGATCTCCTGGGAGAGTCTGCTTGAGGGTGCTCTCCCTCCACCCCCACCCTGCCACCTGTTGCACACATGCCCGCTCGAACGCCCTCTCTCTCTCTCACTCAAATAAACAAATCTAAAAAAAAAAAAAAAAATGAAAATTTCAGGGAGGCTGACTTTATATCTGTGGACCATACATGGAAAAATAAAGATTCAGAGTTCTTGTAAAGGCTAGGGAAAAAGACATAGAACAGAAAAAGAGGAAATGAATAATTTTATTAGCTTTCTTCTTGTAGCATGTGTATATATTTTATTCTCCTGGAATCACATGGAGTTTTGGGGTTTTTTTTTTTTGTTTTTTGTTTTTTTTTTGTTTTTTTAAAAAGGTGATTTGAGTGTGCATTCACAAATAAGAACTTCAGGCTAAAAAACTACTCCTCTTAGGCAACCTGACCTAACTGACATGGTTATTAAACTATATCCTCACAGACTAATCTTTCCTACCATTTCCACCACATGTGGAAAAGAGACAAAACAGTTAAGATCTACTATCTTCTATCAAACTGATAAAATTACGGGTTTCATTTGTTTCCTTTTTTTTTTTTTTTTTTTAACATTCTACAATTAAATAATGGCTAGGGGCGCCTGGGTAGCGCAGTCGTTAAAGCGTCTGCCTTCGGCTCAGGGCGTGATCCCGGCGTACCGGGATCGAGTCCCACATCGGGCTCCTCCGCTATGAGCCTGCTTCTTCCTCTCCCACTCCCCCTGCTGTGTTCCCTCTCTCGCTGGCTGTCTCTCTGTTAAATAAATAAATAAAATCTTTAAAAAAAAAAAAAAAATTAAATAATGGCTATTATATTCAAAGAGCATTTTAAAGGAGTTATTGATGCTATGAGTGGAATCATGGTACAAAGCAGCTGGTGGAGCTGCAATGACCTGTATAACTATTTTTGGCTAACAAGGCTACCTGGAAGAGGATAGCATTATTTCCTTGAATGGTGAATATTCACAAATTGCACTTAAGGACAAAAACACAAGGGGAACATGAAACAAGTTGAAAATTTACAAAAGAGCTTGGTAGTTACTTATCAGTCACCTCAAATTATATATCAGTAAGTGTAACATTGAGATAAATGCAAACTATTCATGAATTACAGAAGGTTCACTCTATATTCCTTGATTCTTCAACTCCTTTTGCCAGGATTCAAGCAACAGGTGGGAACGCAGAGCTGGGGCTCCTCTTTGGTCAGAGGAGACTAGCTGCCCACCTGGAGAATGAAGGGGGAAAAGTCTCCCCAGGTTTCCTGGACTTTTTGCTGCATAGCTAACACAGGAAAAGAGAAACCTACCACAGTCCCAACATCTTAAGCTTCCTGATTTTTTACCCTTCTCAGTATAATCTTTGCTAAGAAAGAGATCCTCTTCATCCTAGTATCCCTTTTTAAAGCAAACACACACACACAAACATATATAAATTACACATAATTTCCTTCTGTAGCACACCCTTAGAAAATACTTTAACATTTACTTTTTCTCATTAATATTTAAAACAAAAGATTCCTTTAATGCTTGCTAGAAAGAAATGTGGCTGAAGAGCAGCTTTTCCATAATTTTTAGAATTATCTTAAACAGTACATTTTGGGTGTGTGTGTATATATGTTATACTTAATACCATTATTATCCAACTATAAGCCAGGTCATCAAATTAAAAAGAAGGAACAGCATCACAATCTCACAGGTGAGTAAAAGAAGGTAAAGTAAGTTCTAAAATACAAATAGGAAATCAATTCTATAAGTGCTAGTTTCTGCTATGCTCACAAAATAGTGAAATACAAGTTTTAGAAAGATAGTCTTGAATTTTTCTTGATTATATAATTAAAGTTATGAAAATCAGTGACAAAGAAACAAAAAATGTAAGCTAATACCCCATACATACATGCAAAAATATAAAGCAAAGTTTCAAATGATGACAAAATCAATTCTTAATTTTAGTGCTCTACATTTGGTATGATTCTTACTCAACTCACAAATGCTGAGAAGTAAACTTTCTAGGACATACACATCAAAGCCTACTGGCATCCAAAAGATTATTTCACACGTATCTCTGATATAAATACAATGTAGGCTTTCAGACTGTTTATATCAGACCTTATAAAAAAAAGTAGAAGGAAGCATAAACAACTCTAAAGACTCATTCCGACTCCAAAGCCTATTTCTTTTCACTACATTATGCCATTTCACTGTCCACTATAATTATTTACTATTAAAATTAGAAAGGCACAAATGACTACATCCATACTTTAATAATCAATTTTTAAATATTACCTAAGCAACTGCAAGTTTTACATATTCATTTACAAAACAAAACTCCATAACTTCTAATTTCTGGTGAAGTACATTTAACTCTTGTAACAAACATGTTAAGTCTGGGAATAAAAAGAAGTTATATCTTCTAGAGCCAACCTGAAGATACTGCTACTCTAAAGATGGGATAATATGAACATCAATAAAGATAATAATGACAACAGATTTGAGATGTAGCAAATGTTAAATCTATGAATCCATAATGATATGAAACAAAAAACAGATCATCATTAAACTATGGTGGGGATTCAACTCATTCTGATACACGATTGGTCAGAATCAGTCATATATTAACTTTCCTACACAAATTATACCACTGGATAACCAAAGATTTTTAAAGAAGTATTTCAGCTCATAAATGAAGGAATGATAAATTTAGAATATCAACATTTTGCAAAACGGACCCAGGCATGGAGCATCAACAGCTCATACTACAAAAACAGAAACAATCGATAATATGTGCCTCTTAAACCATAAGTAGCAGGTTTGCACCACTCCAAAAAAATAACCTGTAACAGATCATATATCTAGAACCAACTATCAATTTATAGAGAATACAGAGAGAAGAACCTGTCAAAGGACCCCAGAGTGGTGCAATCAACAAATTCAGATTAAAATCAACTAAATACTCTACAGGACAAATAACCTGATTTCTTCAACAAATAACAGAGGAGAAAAATGAGATGGAGGAAGAACCCAAAGACTATGACGTGATCTATCTCACAACTGCCGTGTGTACACCTTATCTGAATAAACTGTGTGTGTCTGTCTGAACTGTAATGGAAAATGTGGATAGTGACTAATGAATAATAATAATTATTATCATTATTAGTTAAGGAATGATACTACTACCATGGTTATGTTTAACACAGTTCTTCTGTTTTATAGATACATATGAAGTATTAAGGGATAAACAAGTATGTCTATAATTGCTTCAAAATAATTTAAGAGGAGGAAATGAGTAGAATGACAAATGAAACCAGATTAGGCATAAGCAATGAGTACACAGGGTTATATTATCTGGTCACTTACGAGTATTTGCAATTTTCCATATTAAAAGGGTAAAAAAATACATTAAAAATTTTTTTCCCATTTTTCTTTGGAAAGAGGTCATGTCTGTATCTGACATTAAGTATAATCTCTTCTGTGATTAAAAAAGCACGAGGGTTACATGGCTACATATTACACCTCAACAGCTATGAGGGCCCACCCCCTCAATAAAGCACATTTACTGATATTTAAGTTTTAAAAAGAATGGATGTTTCTCCATGCTATATACATGTCTGGCAAAAAGCTGTTGGGAAAAAACACGTACCTGCATGACTGTTGAAATGTGCAAAGTTAGCAAAATTGGCTGTAGCTGTTGACTGAGGTGCTGGAGCAGCAAAGATGTCTGAGCCAAGATCACTTAAAAGGTCAAACTGTTTCTTTTCCTGCTGCTGCGCTTGAGAGCGACCTACAACTGGGGACTATAAACCACATATTAACTATAGAGAGCTTCCAGTCAGATCTGCTACACTTTTAGAACACTATTTCCAATTCACCAAGTTTAAAACACAGTTTTAAAGGTTACATAATCTTTCATTAGTAGTTTTGCATACTTTGCTATTTTTTGAAAAGCACAAATTTTGAACATCTATCGCCAAATTATCTCTCAATTCTAAGTACAAAGTCAAAGGCAAACAAATACTGTATACAACAGTTGTTACACCTTCTAACACAAGACAGACTTCTTCTAAGACAGCAATGATAAGACTTTCATAAAACACATCCTTTATATGATGGGAAGAGTACAATATACTGACTTAACCCTTCTCTTTACTTTTGACTCAAATCTCTTGTGAAAACTGAATTTTATCCAGATGCCCAAGTGTGATTAGAAAGGGTAGGCTTTAATTCAAACAGTACTATGCCTCAGAACCATTCCTGTGTAGGACAGACGCTGTAACCCCAGACAGGAACAAATTTGTCACAGCTCAGTCAATTGTAATGAAGTGCAGAAACACAAATTTTTTTACCAAGTTATGAAAAGACTTCAGTCTGTTTAGTTTTTTAAAATAAGGTATGTAATGCAAAGCCACCTGTGTTTCAATGATAAACATGCTTCACAATTAGGCAGGGGGAAAATTCTACTGCTTAAGAAATTCTTTCTTGTAAAAGTCCATCACAGAGACTATACTGCTCTAACTCTAATGGTCCCCGTACAGTCATGTTTAACTAAATGTAGGTTATATGAGCCATTAACAACATTCCTGTACACCTTTACAAACCTGTGGAACATTCAAACAAACTCTAATTTGCAGTAGCAAGAGAACGAAAATATGCACCTCCCAACCACTTAACCAAGATTCTTTTAATGTATTACAAACCTTTAGGACAGAATGCTACTGGCATATAAGTTTATGTTCCTGTCTTAAAGAATTCTCCAATTCATGATACTCACTATCCTCCTTAAGTAGAAGCCTCTACAAAGACTTAAGACTACTCACCTGACTAGGTGTGCCCTTATTTAAGTGCAGTGCTGGTGCTGAATCTCCTAACAGGGACTTCAGTGGCTTGACCTCAGGTGTGCTGCTTGTGCTACTAGCAGAGGACCCTGAAATAGACGCATGAACTGATGCCACCACTTTGGCTTGTTCTGGAGGGACATACCTAAAACATATGAAAAATTAAGCAGGCAGTTAACTAAGAAAAATGTAGGGAATACTATGCTTAAAAATGATAAACGTAATTCTCATTTTTTACGAGACTATTTCAACATTAATCTTACTTCAAAACTCTCTTAGAATTGATAGCTTAAGACTGCACTTAATTGAAATGCTCAGAAAGGATAATAAAGACTAACCACAAAACTTGTTTCAATTATTTACTTAGAATTTTTCTAAGAAAATAAATAACTGCTTTTTTTAAACGAGAGGATCTATAGTTAATCATCATGATGAACAGTTAAAACTCTAATTTTTAAAAATTAAACTATCATAAGATCATTAATAACATTTGAGAAGAGAGCAGAAGAATGGGAAAATGTTTATTATATTACAGTTAACAGTCTAAAATATAAAAGTCTATCACAAATCTAGGAGAATAAGATCAACAATGTAATTTTTAAATAAGCGGAAACAATTCACAAATGAAGACACAGAAATGAAAACACTTGTAACCTCATAAAATGCAAATTAAAATATCATTCACATTTGCTCCAAGCATAAATTTTATAAATTTTGTTACTTCCTACTAAAATATATAAACAGGTATGTTCTGTGTCCCACAAGTACAACTTCCAGAAACTTCTCCTTTGGGATTAATTGGATAAGTAACACAGATACATGTGCATGCATGTTATCATAGCTTTCTTTATAATTTCAAAAATCTGGCCACATATCAAACATTCATCAGGAGAAAAATACTTGAAGGGGTTATGTTAACATCTATATAATAGAATACTACATAGCTACTCTTGTTCTAACATGGAAAGATGTTCCTAAGTCTTTACAGGTCTTTCAGGTTTGATCTCAGTCATGTAAATATAGGATTTATAGGAGGACGAGAGTAAGGAAAGAGAGGCAGTAAGAAGATAATGCCCAAACGTTGCCAGTGCTAATCTCTAGGACTGGGATCATGTCACAGCTTTAGTTCGATTTCTAGGTTTTGTCCCACCCTACCCTTCTCCCCACCACCACCCCCCATATCACTTGGGGGACGTAGGAAAACACAGTGGTTAAGAGCATCTATGTGTTCTAGAGACAGAGTTCAAATCCTAGCTCTACCACTCAATAGCTATGAAACCTAGGGCAAACTACTTCACCCTTTGTGCCTCCAATTTTTCATCTATAAAATGGAGATATAGTTGCTGGGAGGTATAACTGAGTTAATATTTGTAAATACTTAGAACAGATCCTGGTACAGGTGTATTAGCTACATAAGTGTTAGCTCTTATCAAATTATATAATAATGATAAACAATACAACTACTTTCCCAGTAAATGGGACAGATGTGAAATGAAAATGGAAACAGGAAGTTATGCTTTCCCATAATTTGGTGTATTCACTGATGATATCAATTTTTGAGTATAGTCAAGTCTTATCAAAGGATAAAAGCAGATAATACTATTTGGTTCAAAACACTCATCTGACTAAAAGTAAAGAAGCTAGGCTTGTGTAGCACAGGAAGTGAGTTTGAAAACTGGTCAATTTCAAAACCCCTTCAGATCTAAGACTACAACAACCTCAAGGTATTAAGTACAGTGAGGATTTTTAGGGAGACTGCATTTGGACAGTGCTTATGTCATGTTAAAAACTCACTGCACTGCTCTCTCATTACATGTTCCAGGGATGAAGAAGTGTGAGTTTAAAATGCACAGGGTCTGACCCACATAACTGTGGGTCACTCCCTCTAGGTGCCCACCATTCAAGTGTGTATTTGTATTAGTCTTGTCATTACTGCCCTGTTTCTCAGGACAGAAAAAGTAACATGAATTATAATTATTTGAGGGTTACAGTCATTTGGGTTATGGTCTGAATTAATAATTTTATTATTATTATTGTTATTACCATCATAAACGCAAGAAGGGAATCAATGGTTTTAAATCTATTAACTCTTACTCACGCACACTTTTCTTTTGCTACTTGAAGATGAACCATCTGAAATCCCATCTAAGTTCTATTCAAACTAACTTTCTGAGTTGGTAAAACTGTTGGGAAAATCAAAAATTAGGCTATAGCTATGCAAGGAGAAAGGTCTAACTACAGGATACAAGATCTTGGAAATTAAGAGCTGAAATGATAGAAGGGTAATTATACACTTCATTTTAAGAGAATCATTTATGACACCATGTTTTTACTATTACCCCACCCTCAAAGATTTTCTTCTTTCTTGATCTAAAATTTTACTAGTATGGGGGTACCTAGTGGCTCAGACAGTTAAATGTCTCCCTTCAGCTCAGGTCATGATCCCGGAGTCCTGGGATCAACCCCGCATCAGACTCCCTGCTCAGTGTGGAATCTGCTTTTCCCTCTGCCCCTCACCCCAATCTCATGCTCTCTCAAATAAATAAAATCTTGAAAATTGTACTAGTATGTTTTTATCTCCATTCATACTCAACGTATCTAGTGCCACTGAATGTAGCCCTGGCTATGGTTAATCTTGCCTTACAAAAACTAGTCTCCTCTAGAGAACAGTAAGAATCCAAAGTTCGCAGAGCACACAAATCAAAGCCACTTCTTTCTACTGTGCTCACTGAATCAAAGTAGAGATATGTCACCCATGAACCACAGCAAATACTTCCTCAGGATCCCCTGGGTTAAAATAAAGCTCCTCAGGGAAACGAGAAACCATTTACTTCCTCCTTATATATTCCCCCTATTTGTGACTCTCTCCTTACTTTTCTTAACCTCCCAAGAAGGAAATATGTACCACTGAAAAAAATATGTACCCACAAAAAAAAAAAAAAAAATGGTACACTGAAATATGTACCATTCAATTCTTAGTAAATTGAATTAAATTGTATTCATGTAGCTGAAAATGATGATTCCAGGGTAGCTGAATACTAGTTTTATAGACATATTTCCTGCTCTGGGCTTTCACTAGCCATATGTCCAACCTGTTTTAACTTCTTTTTAAAAATTAACATCTGATGGATTTGTCAGGGGACCATAAATGCTCTCTTCTTAATCAGGTAGTAAAATGATTTCTTGGGTGAGAAGTGAGGATATTTTGAACAAGACTTACTGCAAAATGCAATTAAGTAGATGGATTACTACACAAGAGATTTGGCATAGCGCTTAGAATACAAAAGACGCTAAATACTTTCTAAACGAATGATGATTAAGAAAGAGGCTGTATAAAACTAGAATGTCTTGAGAAGCTAATAGGACTACAGAAAGATTAGAAGGAAGGATCCCTAACTTTCCAAAAACATGGTAGGAGGCCTGGGAATAAGGAACAAACTGCTGCTAGGCACAGCTGACTTAAGTAGAAGTCAAGGCTTTTAGAAACCAAATCCAATAAAATGCCAGAATATCACGACGATCTATCTACCTACATACCTATCTCCTTATTTCCTATCTACCTATTTCCTTCCTTCCTTCCTTCCTTCCTTCCTTCCTTCCTTCCTTCCTTCCTTCCTTCCTTCTCAGATTAATCTTACCCATAATTAATGTGAATTTGGGAGCCTTTGCTCTAAATACAAACTATTCACTCACCATCTTTTCTTTTCATACTTTTCTTGTAGGAACTCTTTCACTTTTTGTGGATCCCTGAAGTCTGGAATTGCTGAAGATCTATCATCAAATAATCCTAGCCAAATCTGTTTACAGACCTTTGGAAAGAATTAAAAAAAAAAAGTGTTAAAATTGACATCTTAACTTAATGAAAGTTTAAGGGAAAAATAGGATTCTTTCAAAAAGCTAACCTACTTAATACCACTGCTTTCAATGAGAATATTTACCACAAAGAAAAACGAAGAAGCAACGAATGAAGTAAATTTAATATATTCCAGTATGCAATAAAATCTTAGCAACAGCATTATAAAAAATAACACCTCACAGGGAAACAACTAATGAAATGGGATTTGAGGGGATCTGGGACTTTTTCGTCTTGAAATGACCCTAAGCTGTAAGCTCTGAGTAAAGTCATGTACTTTTATGAACCTCAGTTCCTTCACCCCATAAAACAGAGGAATTAGACCAGCAACAATTTCATGGATCTTTGACAGATTTAAAAATCAACCAAAAAAGGGGCACCTGGCTGGTTTCAGTTAGAAGAGCACGTGACTCTTTCTTTAAAAAAAAAAAAAGATTTATCTATTTATTTATTATAGAGAGAGAGCACGCACATTGAACAGTCGGGGGGAAGGGAGAAGGGAGAGGGAGAAAGAGACTTAAGTAGACACCACATTGAGCATGGAGCCCGACACGAGGCTCAATCTCACCACCCTGAGATCATAACCTGAGCCAAAACCAAGAGTCAGACGCTCAACTGATTGTGCCACCCAGGTGCCTTTAGAGCATGTGACTATTGATCTCAGGGTCATGAGTTCGAGACCCCATGTCAGATATAGAGATTACTCAAAAAAAAAAAAAATCAACCAAATAAAAAACCCCAAATAAAAAGTACTAGAACCATAAATATTTTGAGCTTAAAGCATAACAATAACAAAAATATAAGGCAGATGCAACTCTAGCTTTATAATTACCTCCTATGCTTTCTTACCCCTAATGGCTAAAAAGGAAGAAACTAAGATATTTAACTTTTTAGAAAAATTACAGAAATGAAATGATGCAGAACTCAAATAGAACACAACGAGCAGAGAATTATAAAGAAAAAACTGATAAAGGTGGACATCAAACTTTACAACTATTGCTCTTCAAAAAACTTAAAAGAAAACATGAAAAAACAAGCCACGAACTGATAAAAAGTATTGGCAAAATGTGTTAAGAACCGAAAAGAACGTGAATCCAAAATACACTTAAAAATTCTTAAAACTCAATTACAAAAAACTTGTAAGAGCGGGCAGAGAAGGTGAATAGACACTTCATGAAAGACATGCAAATAAGCAGCCCGAAATCACTAGTCATGCAGAAAATTAAAAACAACACGAAGACTCCACTACATAGACACTCATATATACCACTAGATGGCTAAAAATAAAAAGATTATCCATATCATGTGTTGGTAACAATGTGGAACAACTGGAACTCTCAAAAATGTTAAAATGGTACAACCACTTTGGAAGATTGTTGACGGTTTCTTAAAAGTTAAATATATACCTACCAGATGATCCAGCGATCCCACTTCCAAAATATTTACCCAACAAAAATAAAAAACACATGTCCACACTCAGATTTGTATACAATATTCACAGAAGCTTTACAGATAATAGCTCCAAAGTCGAAACAACCCAAAATGTTCATCAACAGGTTGAATGGATCAATTTTGGGATATCCAAGTAGGATACTCTTCAGCAATTAAAAGGAATAAATTATTTATACAGGCAACTACATGAATAAACCTCAAGATAATTATGCTTAGAAGCCAGAGCCCCCTCTAAAGTAAATACTGTATGATTCCATTCATTTATATTTTAGAAAATATAAACATCTACAGTGATAGAAAGCAGATCAGCGGATACATTACAAATGGACACAAAAAACTCTTCAGGATAATGAAAATGTATGTTGTCTTGTCACTATAGTGATGGATTTTTTTTAGTGACTTTTTTCATCAAAATTCATCAAAATTGTATAGCTTAAATATGCACAAGTTATTGTAATTATTCTTCAATAAAGCTATAAGAAACCAATCCACAAGTTACTAAAATTATATTATTTTTAAAAATAACCAATTACAACACTGTGAAAAGAACACAGTATCTAGCTTCAAAAAGCCTGACAAAGATTTGAGGAATCAGAATGAAAAGTAGCAGCATACCTCTCAATCTTACCCTGCTCACTGAAGTGGGTAAGGGAGAAAGAAGAACCAGAAAAAGGACTCACCCTTTTCCTCTATCTGTACCCCAAGCATGTTTCAAGACAACTTTTCTTGCGGTTCCCTCCTACTCCAGGCTCAGGACAGATACTATACCATCATTAAGGCAGTACAGCTGACACACGTAAGTCCTCGGTTAAGGTACAAGCTCATTATAAAAATTTTTCAGTGGCAAAGCCCAAGAAGTGCAGACACCCAGAAATGGTGATGCAACTTACTGCCAGAAATACTAACAACCTTGTAGAGAGGCAGTTACTCCAACAACTATTTAACAACTTAAGAAGAACCAGATGGGACTCTCCTTAGTCAGAAACCTGACTAATGATTCTCCAAAAATGTAATTTTGAAAGATGCTGTGGCTTTACAATTACATTTTAAAGGGAGGACTGGAAGTTTCTAATTCTTCTATCTTAAAAATTCCCAAATGAGAAAACAAGAGACATGATAATCATTTGCCCAAAGCCAAAGAATTATTAACTGTAACTGACACAATTAGTTCAGGATACTTTATGACATTTAGTCTTTACACTCCAAAAATCCCCATTAACTACCATACACAATTTTTTGAACTACAAACAAATAGTGAATATATAACAAATACACAAATAAAAAGAAGATGGGCTGAAGAAAGATCATTAAGTTACTGTCTTGGCATTTATCATGGTACTATAAAGCAAAGATGAAGTGCTTGATTGTAAAGTTTATAGATACCTGGCATTAGCAGCCTGTAGGCCCTGCCACTCAAAATTCTGTACTAACTGCTGCGGTTCTTTCTGCTCCTGCTCTGACTGGAAAAATCACTAAAACTAGCTGCTTGGGTCCACTAAAAATTCATGCTATCTCACTACCAAACCCCTTGATATTAGTTCTTATTTCTGACTACATTAGCCCACAATAACTATTTTTTATATTGCTCAAAATCCTAACTGTAACTACCATTCCTGACAGTTGAATTTGTACCTTCATACCTAAGTGAAGTGGTTCTCAAAATGCATTCCCTAGGGGCACCTGAGTGGCTCAGTTGGTTAAGCGTCGGTTTCTTGGTTTTGGCTCAGGTCATCTCAGGGACCTGGGATCCAGAGCCCCAAATCCAGCTCTGCGCTCAGTGGGGAGTCTACTTGTGGATTCTTTCTCTCCCTCTTCCTCTGCCCCTCCCCCAGCTCGTGTTGTCTCTAAAAATAAATAAATAAATAAATATTTAAAAAAACAAAAAACAAAAAACGCTCCCCAATTCCCTGGACCAGCAGCATCAGCATCACCTAAGAACTTGCAAATGCAAACTTTCGGGACCCACCCAAGACCAAAGAAATCAGAACCTCAAGAGATTGCCCAGCCATGGGTCTCGGCAAGCCCTTTGGGTAACTGGGGAATAGGTCAAAGTTTGAAAAACAATGCTTTATTAAAATCTAAGCCAGCACATCGAAACTTTCTTTCCATATATATACACTACATATAGTTTTCAGTATTTCTCAAAATTATGTAGTCACTAATCCTATTATTGGGCAAGATTTATTTGAGAGAAACAGTGTTCCAGGACCCATCTGGCAAAATATCAGTCTCTAAATCTTTGAGACCCATTCACATTTTAGTTCCTGAAAAGTTGGCTTCTGTTCCAACCATTCTACTAAAATTGCTCTTTCAGGTTTACAGATTTCTTGATAGGAAAGTATAAAGTTCTCTGTTTTTGCTTGTTTTGTTAGTAAAATAATAAATACTGAAAAGGGACAGTTTCTCGAAGGTAAAGGACAATGGGAGAGTGAATCATTAATACAGCAAGCAGTACTGAGGCCTGTGGTCATAAGTATTAAAGTGAAACCAGTCATAAAAGTTGTGGGTTTCCCTCCAGTCTCCTCTGGCTCTTTAGGTGCGAAGTAGTCAAGTGTCGGCTTTAATCAAGGTAAAATACAACGGAAGTTAAAAAGGAGTGGTTATAACAGACCATAGAATCTCAAGTGAGAAAAACAAAGATACGATGAGGATGATGGACAACAAAGACGTTTAGCCTCAGGCTGTACCAAAGTTGCTGGGAGTTAGAGGGAATGAGCTGGGAAGAAAGAAGTGGAGGTGCTCAGAGAACAGGATGCTTGAACCTGAACTCTGAGAGGTGACTCAGTTTTTGACAAATAAAAATCTAAAATAAGATGCAGGATTATTGGAGGTTAAGAGGTCAAGGAATTCAGGAGGCCAAATTATCTATTATCGTGATAATCATGTGGATTACCCATGCGGATACTGAGATTGGCAGAAATGATTAACATTAGTAAAAAAAAGACATTATGTAAGGAGCTAAAATCTATAATGAATGAGCGGCCTCACAGATATGACTGCAACAAGAAGCCACAGCAGTTGATAAAATCTATTTTCACGAGAAATATGCGGCTGGGGGACCAGAAACACCACAAGAATGATACCGAAAAGACACCATTTGAAAGAGCTGCACTCATGATGTAATTAGTTTTGATAATCTCTTTGAGGGAGGTGGATAATCAGTTCTAATTATAGAATAATGGGATGGCTGTGGTAGTTGAGAGCCTAGACTAGGGAACCGGACAGCCTGAATTTGAATTTCAACTCTGTTTAGTAAGAGAACCTGCTTCACAGGGATGGTGGAAAGGTTAAATGAGTTACTAGGTGTTTTCCACTCTGGAACAGGCATATATAGTGAACTTTAACTAGTATTAGTTATTATTACTTTCAGAGGTGGGTTACAGAATAGTAAAGTGAGCAAGGGCTGGGAAGTAGAGGTCTCCTCAGGAACACAGGAAACTATGAGTCTCCCTTCTTTCCTGCTGCAGACAGAATCAAAGTTGTTTTGATAAAATAATCTCCCTCCTCCAAAACTTCTATAGCACTCTGTACTTCTCACATGAGATTCATTACCAACTACCTCATATTCAAATTACTGCACGTGTCTCATGTACTTTTGAATTCCCCATAATGCTTAAAACTGTGGGTTGTGCCATAGTATGTGTTCAATAAACATACCAATAATGCTCAAAAGCACACATCATTTATTTATTTTAAAATAAAATTACATATCAGCCAACAGAATAAACCCATGAAATTGTCAGAATAATTTTTTCCTTATTCTAGTGCTAATCCACTTTAGAACTGCAATCATAATAGCCACTGACAGAACCTAAAATATTTTAAAGCATACTTATCAGTCAGGGTTGCCATAGAAAACAGGTGGCATACTCAATTTGGGAAATCTGAAAAAAGTTTAATAGACTATTTACAACGCACAGAGGCTGTAAGGAAATCACACGAATATAATTCCCCTCATTAGTAACAGCAAGGCCCAACCTTGCTGTGAAGAGAGGAGGAGGGGAAGAGGTCAGTAACCTTAAAAGGAAGAGGGCTACTTGATGGGAGTTTGACCTTCAATGGAAGGATGCAGAAAGGATACAAGAAATCCCACGGGGAAAAAGAAAGTAAATATTTTAACCTCTCCCTCTTTCCTTTCTTCCTTTGATCCGCTGACAATGTTCCCCCATCAGCTAAACCCAACTGGAAGCCAGGAGTCAAGAAAGTCCATTTGTGTATCCAGATAAACCAGCTGCCTGGAGTCAAAGCAGGGTAAAGACCAGAGGTAGAAGAACAAATAGAAGCTCTCCAGCACGGCATCCAAACCATGATAATAAATACATGTAATGCAAGCAATTTAACAAACTCAATTACGGACACCAGAGATAGGAAATATCCATACTAATTCTCAATTAGTCCTATAAAAAAGAAAGGGTAAGAAAACAGTGCTGCGCCAGGCTTGAGAAGGAAAACAGATAAGGGTAGAGATTACAGGTTTATAATCCTCTCGTGGGACAGCAAAACAAGAGCAGAAATTTGTGTGAAAGGGAATTTACCTTTATTCTGACAAGCCCTTATTTTCACAAAAAGGATACAAAGAATAAACACTGTGACTAGACTCTGTTTGCAACCTCTAGGTAAAAAGATAAAAAATAAGGAAAGGACAGAAAGATGGTCTGGAATTAGAGAATATTTTTTCATTAATCCAATCTATATACATCCAACTAGACTTATTTGTCTTTTCACTCCTTAGTGGAGAGATGGAGGATTATTGACTCCATGTAAGATATAATTACAGCATTTGATAATACTGCCCATAAAACACAGAAACAAGAGACTTAAAGAACTGAAAAATTCATGAACAAGTAACTAATATCCACTCTTTCTAAGCACACAGAAAAACTGAACAGAAATAAATATTAACAAACAGGAAATCCCATTAGAAGCTCTCGAGATACCATGTATCATCAATACACTATTTTGCCCTAAAAAAAAGAAAAATCGGGGGTTTTTTTTTGCCTTAATTTGCCCTAAAAATCCAAAATCAGAAAAATATCTCAAATACATGTCATGACTCAAGTCAAATACTGGAAAAATAAGTACATTACTAACATTTCCCATACCCATCCAACCTACATTAGCATGACTATGCTAATATTTCTAGACTGGTAGGTATTTCTCCATGATAGCTTATCTAAAGGATATATATTAATTAATAATACTTAGAGAAACAAAGACACTATTCATAGGATTTATACAAGAGAACAGTTCTTCATGTATGTATCTTTTAAGAACTATATGGCATATTCCATCTTAAAATCTGGTTTTAAAAAACATGCAAGAATTAGAATATATGCAACTGATTCACTGAAGAGGCACTCACAAACTTTACGTGCAGATAACTAAGAGACCAGAGCCTCTGTGAACCAGACACATAAATGGATATGTGAGGGAATAAGATTTATATCAAATCCAATTTATTTAATCATAGGTTTTTTTTTTTTAAATTTAAGCACAAACTACCTTATAATGGCTTCCTTAACATAAAAATCAAATTCTTCACCAATTTAGCCTCCAAAGGAGCCAACCCCTGGTTAACTCTACAGACTCCTCTTCTATCATCACTCTTCCTAGCCACACAGACCTCCTCAGAAAGTCTTCCCTGAACATCCAATCCAAAGGGGGCAACATCCCCCACACCAAACCTCATATATACATTACTACAACACAGTATTTATTTTCACCCCCTTTGTCTCACAGCTTCTAAATGTAAATTTCATGAGGTCGGAGCCTTCTCTGTGAATCACCACTATTTGTATTCTCAGTGCCTGATACACAACAGACATGAAATACATAACCTAGTGCATGAGTGAAAGCAATTTCCTATGAGCACTGACATATATGTGCTGTAGAAATTATCTGTTTTCCCTTTGTTCCATCTAAAATATACACGCTGACCTAGTTTACCAACTTACTCATGCAGAAGTAATAAATTCACTGATCCAAATTCTCACATTCTATATAGACCAGAGGTTAGAAAATTACACCTCACAGGCTAAATCCGGCCTATGGTCTGTGTTAGCAGCTACAGTTTCATTGGAACACAGCCACGTGCACTTGTTTATCTACTGTCTATGCTGCTTTGCTGGGTAGCTACAACAGAGACCGTATGGTCCACAAAACCCAGTATGCTATCTGACCCTTTACAGAAAAGGTCTGCCAACCCCTGACTTACCTGCAGCCATGGACTTACTAGGATACCATCGCAGCATCCAAAAATAGTGATTTAAATAGGATAATAAATAAAAGCCTATTTTAGAGGCAGATTATACTGTGCCTGGGGAATAACAGAGATGAAACTAAAAGAAGACTTTCCCTGGAGGAAGCACTTTCCAAGAATGAGGACTATCTAAGGGAATTTATCATACAGACCCATTCCGTAGAGAATAAAGGAGGAAAAGAACCACGGTAAGTTTTATGTAAGTATTAGTAGGTATTTAACACTTGTTTTCTAAGTAACTGATGAGTACAAAGAAATAGAAAAGATAAAGGCAGCAAATATTTAGAACACTAGAGAGAAATTAAATGCAGTGGAGAGAGGGCGGGGGAGGGGCGGACTCCCTGCTGAGGGGGGTACCCAGTGCGGGACTTGATCCCTGGACCCTGGGATCCTGGCCTGAGCCAAAGGCGGACGCTTGACTGACTGAGCCACCCAGGCACCGTGAATCACTGAATTCTACCTCTGAAACTTATAATACAGTGTATGTTAATTAAATGGAATTTAAATTAAAATTTTTAAAAGGAAAAATAAATTAATTAATTAAATAAATGCAGTGGAAATCGCAGTAAAACTTACTTGCAAGTATCTATGGTCTGTGAAGGAGACCAGGAGATTCAGAAACCTACCATGGCCACTTAGTAAAAGGCAGTACACAATATACAACACACAGCACATTCCCATGCCTGATTTCATTTAAAATATCTAATGTCAGGTAGTGTTCCAGATAGGTTTCAAAGAACAAAAACCCAGCCACAACAGTTCAGATAAAATAAGTTCACAGGAAGCATACAGCAACACTTCAAGAAAACAAAAACTTTATGGGAACCTGGGCTGCAAAGAGAAAGCCATCTGGGACCTAGGTAGTCTGAGTATCTGTTTCCAAGGCCCCCTTTCCACACCTCTCCCACCAAACACACAGTTTATCACCTCTGGTTCTCACAATATGTCTATAAAGTCACTGCCGTTATCTCAGCACATGATTTTTTTTCCTGTTTACTTGTTAAGACTGCACATGGCCCAAGTACATACTGTCTTTTTGGTTTAAGTGACTCATCATTTGAATCCAGCTTCTGTGAACCTCAATTCAATTTCTTAAAAGAGGGAGGATCTGATTAGTCACTGGCCCCCAGGGTTAGCTGTCCATTCCTGGTCCAATAAATGTGTTTTGTGTCCTTATTTTGTGGTTTTCCCAAGACAGGGAGGGAGTCTTCCTCCTTCCGTCAGCAAGGAGCATGAGCATGGTAAGGACTCCCCAACCTGAAATATATGTTGATTCATGAATGTGCTCTGCAAATTATAGAAAGCTTTATAAATATAAAATTTACTACTTTAGTGAAGTCACATTAGTGTGGAGAAAGATGATCATTTGCCCTACTTTCTCAAACTACGATGACATATGCAAATTACCCTGTATGGCTGCATGGGTAACGAAACAATTGGTCTTTTAATTTTGTATGCTATGTCTATAAAAAGCTTCCTGATTTTAGCTAAACTGATCAGTATTTACTGTGATTTTTCCATTGCTTTTAGCATATAAAGTCCTTACACATTTAAATTAAACAGATACTCAGCTGTACTTTCTATTAATTTTATGGTAATCACTTGTGGTTTTTTTTTATTGTCTACCTCCAAGCGTATACAACCTTAAACACTACAATTTAGTCTGTTGTTTAGCCATAAAATAATTTGTTTTACAGAAAAGTTGCAATTGTAGTAGAAAACAACTCCCATATACCCCTTACCCAAAGTCTCTAATATTAACATTTACTTTACCATTCTCTCTTGAGACAAAAATTTTTCTGAACCATTTAGATATGAACCTTCCCTTCCTAAATGTGTATCTCCTAAAAATAGGGACATTCTTTTATATAACCATAAGCAAAATCATCAAAATTTTGTTTTATTATCTAATCCATAGACTAGTCAATTATCTTAATAATGTCCCTTATAGCTAAAGGAAAAGGATCACCCAGTACAGAATCCATAACCGTCCTGTTGCCTTTAATCTGGAACAGTTCCTTCATGTGTCTTTGCCTTCAAGACCTTGACATCTTTGCAGAGTACAGGCTAGTTATTTTGTAGTATGTTCCTTTATTTTGGTTTTCTCAAAACAAAATTTTTGTCATGCATTTAAGTTATGCTGTATCCTTCTCAGTGCATTATATCAGGAGACACATGATGTCAATTAGTCCCATTCCTGGGTGATGTGAAGTGACATATGCCAGATTTCTTCACAATAAAGTCACAATTTTTCCCTTTGGGATTAAAAAATATCTTGTAGGGAGATATTCTGAAACATTTTCTATATTTTTATTGTTTTTGTGCTTTTAAATTGTAACTTTAAACATCTGCCTTAGACTCTGGTCAAATTCCCAGGGTCCTGGAATCAAGTTCTGCATCCTGTATCTGGCTCCTGCTCAGCAGGGAGCCTGCTTCTCCCTCTGCCTGCTTCTGCCTGCTGCTCCCCCTTTTTGTGCTCCCTCTCTGACGAATAAATAAATAAAATATTTTTTAAAAATAAAAATAAAAAATAAAATAGTTCTGAAATTTATTTTGGCATACTATGTCAGTTAACATTCTGACTTTCCCTTTACTGAATAACCAATTCCTTCCATACTGAACTGCTGAAATTCATTTATTTTATGGTAACTTCATACACCTAATATATATAAAGATTATAGCGTATCTCAGAATTTAGTCTACAGATCTGTGCCTATTCTAGTTTCAGATTATTGTAGCTGCCACACGTTTATATTGAAAATTATTGCCTATAAACATAGATATATATAGTATCTAAGTACAGTCAATCCTATTTCCTCTTTGGTTTACAATTTCTTCCTAGTTAATTTTACTGCTTTGGTTTTTGGATGAACTTTAGAATCACCGTCTAAAATAGAGAACAAAATTCACACCAGTGTTTTGGTTCCAGTTGTTCTACACTTAATTTGTGAACCTCCTAAAGCACAGAATTCTCATTCCCAAAGACAGTTATGAATCTTATATGCAAGACTGCCAAGAAGGAAAAATTAACCAAAGGTTTTGGTTTCTCTCTCTCCACAGAGAAAGTTTTCCATTTTTATTTTCCAGAATGAACAGCAAGGTTCTGAACAAGGGAGCAGAATGGGAAAGTTAACCTAATCATATTTCCTTTAGAACTGATTAACAAGTTTTATTTATTTGTCATGATATGAAATAACTGTGGATTATCAATGGTTTAACAATAGCATCAATACCAGTGAACCACCTCTAACAAGAACGCAACTCATTCAATGTTTAACTTAATCTAAGGTTCAATGATAATAATCAATTTGTACTGACACTTCTATTGTCTGGTTGTCCTGGTGACTAAAGGCATGCATTTGCCAGACAGCTGACTGAGGCTGGGAATGTAGCCTTTGGCTGAGGAATAGAGAGACCAACTGGCCCAAATGCAAAACAAGCCTCTGAAGTAAACCTGATCTGTACCATATTCTATGCAAATTAATGATCAGGAGAAGAAACATTTAGTTTCCACTGAACATTTGCGAATACACGGGTGACTAACAGGTTAATAAAGAAAAAAAAGGACAAGGAATATTCAGGCAAAGCTCTTCTAAGCAGACATGAGGTTTGTAGAAGAGCTGAGTTTTAGGTAGGTTTCCAAAACAGATTTCCTCCACATCCAAAGGGGACAATCTGAGCATCAATAGGAATAACTAAAACAGACTGAAACACATCAAATAATTTCATAATGATATTTAAAAAAACACACACCTAGTTGGTCACTGTTGGAAGATACTACGGAATTCATTTTGAAAACAGTCAAATTTGGAGAACCACAAATAGCTTTATGTGCACTATACCTGGTATGTATGAGAAGTAGTTTTGATGTACTTAAAAAACAATAATGAAAATATTGCACATTAATGTAAATGACTTCTATTTATAAAAATAGCCATACTTTCTAAAACCAAAAACTTTAGTGAAAAGAAGTGGCACTGTTTTACATCTTTGCAAAATTTCATTAATACCTCATTGAACATTAGACAGCTGATTTTTCATCTGCTTCTGCATTTTTATGTTATAGCTTCTGGAAAACTCTCCTGTATACTCATGAGAATGAAACTAAAAATTGCAAATCGAGTCTTCATTATTAAAAATTTTTGACTTTGGGGCGCCTAGGTGGCACAGCGGTTAAGCGTCTGCCTTCGGCTCAGGGCGTGATCCCGGCGTTATGGGATCGAGCCCCACATCAGGCTCCTCCATTATGAGCCTGCTTCTTCCTCTCCACTCCCCCTGCTTGTGTTCCCTCTCTCACTGGCTGTCTCTCTCTCTGTCAAATAAGTAAATAAAATCTTTAAAAAAAAAAAATTTTTTTTGACTTTATAGAATCCCTGAAAAGGATCCCCAACAGGTCCCCAGATTGCGCCTGGAAAATCGCTAAGTTAGAAATCACTACTTTAAGCCCAAATTAATGGATGTAGGAACAGAGAACTGCAGTAAGAGCTGCGAACATACGCCCCCCTCCCACGACCACAATGCCTACCCATGCATGAACACACAACCTGACAACCTATGAAACACCAGGTCTTCCCCTTCTCCAAATTAAACATGAATCTTAAGAAGCTACTAGATCCAACTACCAATTTACGGTTAACTATGATGACTGAGGAACACTGACACTACGACACGGATAGAATCAGCAAAACCCAGACACTGGAAACTACTGAACAAACAAATGGGCTGGGAGAAGGGAGAAGCAAGTGGGAGAGGAGAAAGGGAGGGGAGATGGAAGGAAGAGGAGAGAGAACAGGAGTAAACACTACTGAAGGGGAAACTCATAGGAAAAAAAAAAGATTTAAAAAGCAAGCAAAGCAGGTTCCACTTCCAGTAATGTCAGAAAGCTCATATTAACACCCAAGTCTCCAGCAAATGACAACTATAAGCTCTGCGCAAACAGTAAAAACTATCAGAAGACACTAAAGACCAACAACAGCAAACAAACTGGAAAGGAAATTAGTATTTGCTGTTTTTTTTAAAGATCATCACTAGAAAGCAGGACCCAGCCAGCACCAAGCAGAGCTGGTAAAACCCAAACAGAAATCCACAAATCTTAAAACGGAGATCCCTGCAACCACAGTAATTGGAAAGTGAAGGGCAAATCCAGGGAGGGACAGAATCAGAGAACAGGAGCCACAAAACTTGCAGAACCACTCTGCCCAGATCTCTGGCTCACCCTTAACCTAGGCATGTATGGGGCTGACTCCAAGCAATTAGTTAGAGACTAAAAGAACTGAGCAGAGATTTTAACTGGTATCCGCATGAGAAGCAGAGTTTGCTAAAGTAAAAAGTGGACAAAAGAAACAAACAAAACCAATACCTTTTGAAGGAAGAAAACCTACCAGAGAATCTACAACCTACCATTTCCAATATTCTGGATATAATCCAAAATCACTAGATAAACAAAGAAACAGCAAAGTGTGACCTACATTCAAAAGAAAAGCAATCAGTAGAGACAGATCTGATATGACAAAGATTTCTAAATTAGCAGACAATGATTTAAAGCAGCTAGCATCCCCATATGCAAGAGCTCAAATGAATAAAACTATGAAATCTCAGCAGAGAAGTAAAAACTATAAAAAAGAACCAAATGTAAATTCTAAAACTAAAAAATATCAAATTAACTCCAAATAAAAAACTAGAGTATAGTGATAACAGAAGAGTCAGGTGGGGAAAAACAGAAATTACCCAATCTAATGACTGGAGATTGGAGCTGGTAAAAGTAGTTAAGTAAACTTGAACACATTAATTAATAGAAATTGGAAGAATGAAAGACTGAGAAAAAAAATTAACACAGCTTCAGAGACCTGTGGGACAATATCAAAATGTATAACATGTATGCAGGTGAAGTATAATTTTGGGGGTGCCTGGGTGGCTCAGATGGTTAAGCATCTGCCTTTGGCTCGGGTCATGATCTCCAGGTCCTGGGATCAAGCCCCAAGTCGGGCTCCCTGCTCAGCAGGGAGTGTGCTTCTCTCTCTCCCACTGCCTCTCCCCTCCGCTCGTGCTCTCTCTTTCTAATGAATAAATAAAATCTTTAAAAATAAATAAAATAATCTTGAAGACAAATTCACAGATTCACAAAGCTCAGCAAACACCATGAGTATAAATACAAACACACACACCTGCAAAGCATGCACAGGTACATCATAGACATACTTTAGAAAACAAAGATAAAGAGCTTCAAAATGGTCTATCGCTATAGAGCAACAACAATATAAATATCAGATAATATACTCTTTTCAAAGAATAAAAGAGGATAACCAAAGATAATGACAGAGTGACACCTTTATCAAGACAACACAGTAATAATAAATACGTTGGCCCCTAGCAACAGTTTCAAAATAGATGAAGCAAACAATAAAATAGGGGAAAATACACAAATCCACAATCATTTGTTAATTACTCTATCAGTAACGGATAAATTACCTAGACAAAATCAGTAAAGCAGACCTACAAGAGCTGAACAGCCCTATCAATCACAAACCTATAACTGACATTTATAGAACACGATACCCAACAACTTCAGAACCACATTCTTTTCAAGCGTACATAATATGTTCACCAAGACAGACTATGTGCTGGACCATAAAACAGGTCTCAAAAGGTAAGAAAGAGTTGAGAGAACATACAGAGAGAGAATGTTCATTGACAAAAACTGAAGTAAACTAGAAATTGATTGCAGTAAGAGACCTACAAAAACCTTAAATATGTGGAAATTAAACAATCACGTCTATATAATCCATGGATCAAAGAAGAAATCACAGGGGAAGCTAGAAAACATTTTAAACTGAATGATATAATACAACATATCAAAATTTGTGCAAAACAGGCAAAACAGAGGAGAGAAATTTATTGCTTTAAAATACTAGAAAAGAAAGTTTTCAAATCAATGATTTTAGGTTCTACCTTAAGCAAAGAAAAAGCAAATAACACAGAGCAAACAGAAGAAAAGAAATAATAAAGAGCAAAACTGTTATAGAATCTATGCACATTTAAGAGGGGCTCTCATTAATGTCAATAAATATGACAACTTAGATGAAATAGTCAAATTCCCTGAAAAATATAAATCATCAAAACTGATACAAGAAACATAATCTGAATAACCACAGTGGTCACTTTTATTCTCTGCCCCAGTGACACTCGGATCCCAGCATTCCTTACTGTCCTAGAGAGCCCAGTCATCTCAACTTGAGCAGCTGGCCAAAGATGACAAGAGTCATCCACACCCATGTTAAGATTCCAACCCTTGGTACAGAAGCTGCCAACAGGGGAAGGGGGAACGGGGAAAGCAGGGGGAGAGCCTGGGCTTGGTCCCTATGTCAAATAACAGTAGACCACTAAAGGGGACATATAAAAACAGGCAATAGGCCAAATTTGGGTGGGGGGACCGGGGGAGGCGGGGGCACAGTTTGCCAACTCCTGATCTAGACATGTAGAGTAACCTTTAAAGAAAGGGAAATTGGAGGACTTGCACTACCTGACCTCAAGACGTGGTACTGGTGAAAGGACCAATGAATAAATGAATGAAACTGAACACAGAGCCCTGAAACATACTCATACTTACATGGTCATTTCATGTTTGACAAAGGTTTCAAAGCAATCCATTGAGAAAAGTGTTTTTTAACAAATGGAGTTGGAACTGTATGTATTCATAGAAAAATATGAACCTCAACCTCTAGCACACGATATACTAAAATTAATTTGAGATTGATCATAGATGAAAATGTAAGAGCTAAAGCTTTCAAAGCTTCTAAAATAAAATGAGATTATTATGATTTGGGAGTAGGCAGATTTCTCAAGATAGAGCTGAGAAAGCAGTAACTATAAAACTAAAAATTGATAAAATTCATCAAAAAGACAAACTTCTGCTTGTCAAAAGACACCAATAAGAAAATAAATGAAAAAGCCATAGACAGAAAGAAAATACTCTCTAATCACAGATCTTACAAAGAAGAATGAACAAATTCTGATCTATTCATATAATAGAAAAGTACTAGGTAATAAAAAAGGAACTATCATGCATAACTCTCAAAAGAACTTTTACCAAAAAGCACACTTTATTATTTTATTTATATGAATACAAATAAAAATCAAAACGGTTACCTCTGGAGGGCAGAGAGATTAAATAAGAAGGAATGACAAGGAACTTTTTGGGAAGATGGCCATGTTCTATATCTCTGCAGGGGTCTGGCTTGCCACAAAATTGGATGTATTTATTAGAACTCTTTCCCAAAGTAAGATTTTTACATTTCAGTCTATGTAAATTATACCTCAACAATTTTTAACAAATACTGAATTCCAATTAATGATATCCTGAAGATTTAAGTGGTGATGTGAACCAATGTTTGCAGCCTACTTTGAGATATAAGAAAAATATAAGATGGACTGACTAATGGACAGATACATAGATATGTGCTAAAGCAAACATGGCACAATATTTACTGTACCTGCATCATTTCTCCACTTTTATGTATATCTGAATTTTTCATAATAAAATGCTAGGAGGTGGAGGGGGCAGAAGACAGGCAGATCTGGTCATTGTGCTATGACTCTGAGCAGCCTCTGCCCAAGACCAGATCTTGCCATGACCATCCATGAGAAGGGGTTCTAGGGGGCAATACAGCATGTAGCTCAATCTGGCAAGCAGAACCGATACTGCGTCACAGCACTCTCACTACTGGGAGACCCCACTCACCTGCAGCAAGACCTAAAGGACCATGCTACAAGTTCTGCAACAGAAGATGACTGCTCACAACCACCCCATCCTTGTAAAGATCCTAGAGTCACAGGCCAGTATGAGACTGTCCATGGGGAATTGGTGGAGCCCACGGTCCAGGAAAAGACTGACAATACACCATCAAAACTCTAAGAAGTTCTTGCTGGGCGTGGCCTTTGCTTACTCCTACCCAAAGTTGATCTTGCCTGTGCAGGATGGCTTGACTTTCATGAAACAGATGAAGAAACCTTCAATGTCATCACCAATTCCTCAAAAATCTATGGGCCCAGAACCTGTTTCAACTTTCTTCTTACCAGTTCATAAAATATCCCACAACCAGATGGCATCCTCTGTTGCCAAATGAATGCCAGTTGCTGTCATAGAAGCCAAACAGATTTCCTGCTCTGTAGTAAGAATTAAACATCAATTGTGAGGAGGCTGTATAGCAGCTGATGCTGGAGCAGTGGAGGAGACACAGGTGAAGGACTACACCTCAGATGTGCACCACAGGGTACTTGGCCTGCCAGGGCCTAAAGTCATCTGAGCTGTTATGCTTCCCAGGGACTTAAGATGGCAGGGCCCCCAGGTTACAGGGTATCCAGTCCCACTATTCTGAGGCCCCCACTCTCGGATGCAAAACTGGCTTTTTCCCACAGTCCAAGCAATACAAGTCCCAAGATGTTGCCTGGTCAGACTGTGATCACCTAGCCTCTAATCCTTTATCAGCAGTACAGTTTCAAAACCCATATTAACCACTCACAGTATGTGGACCTTACTTGTATCTTGACTTATACAAACTCTTAAGAGAAGGAAAAAAATGAAATTTATGAAATGAAAGAAATTTGAATACTGGCTAGATAACTAGATTATTGTTAATTTTTATGGATGTGAAAATGGTATGTATCGTGATTACATATTTTTTAAAGTTCTGTGTTTTAGAAATAACATCAGTTGATGAGTTTACAGATGAAATTATAGGTCTCAGATTCGCTTCAAAATAATAAGGAAGGGATAAGACCATGAGTTGGTAGAAGTTTGTTATATTATTCTGTCTACTTGCGTAACAAAAAGTTTTACAAAGAACCAAAAAGACTAACAATTTCTATTTTTAATTAGATTCAAGTAAGTTTTTAAAAAGAGAACATACTAATAACAAGACAGAAACAAACAAAAAGCTGAAATAAAAGGAAGCTAGAATGACTGAGGCAAATAAACTAGAAGGAAATAAATCATGTGACCTGGGATACCAGTGCAAAAAAAGTTAAATACTCAGAACAGTAGTTACAACCTAACATCTAGCTCTTTCTACAATTCTCTGCATTTTCAGTCACCATTGAAAAAGACCATGTTACAATATATACAAAATAAAGGTACAAAACAGGTACTTCTCACAGATGACAAAGGAAAATGAAGCTCAGGGAGGAAAAGTAGTTTGCCCAAAGTAACAAGATTCATTTTATTAGTGGTGCTGAAACCAGACCACAGATTATTTTGAGTCCTAGTCAAGAGCCTTTAGTTGCTATAGTTTTCTCAAATGGTAGTCGGTAGCCCTCAGCTTCAGAATCACAGTGGGGTTCTGGCCAAAAATGGAAAGAGACAGTCCTTTGCCTCACCCCACATCCAGGATCAGAATCTCTGGGGAGTAAAGCCCAGGATTTTTCACACACACAAAAAATAAAAAATAAAAAAAAATTTACTACAAGTTAATTTCAGTGAAACTCACATTGATCTTAAGTTTCAAAGTCCCTTGGGTATACTCTTGTACATTCTCACTGCTGTAAGTGTAATGAAAAAGTATAGAAGATTATGCCACAGAAATGCCTATGTTTCAAGGGTAGTAGAACCAATACAAAAGAAACCATGAGAGCAATAAAAAAAAAAATTGTGTAGGGGCACCTGGGTGGCTTAGTTAAGTTAAGCGACCAACTCTTGATTTCCACTCAGGTCATGACCTCAGGGTCCTGGGATCGAGCCCCGCATGGGGCTCCCTGCTCAGTGGGGGAGTCTGCCTGAGATTCTCTCCTTTGCCCTCTCTCTCTCTCTGCCCCTCCCTCCCACTTATTCATGCATGTGCTCTCTCTTGCTCTCTCTCAAATAAACAAATTAAAAAAAAAAGTTGTGCAGTACCTTATAGTGAATACTATACACACACACACACACACACACACACACCCTATATGTGTGCACACACGCACAAGCACGTGTGTGTGTGTGTGTGTATAAATTTTTCAAGTATGAGTGGGGGTTTTATAATCCCTGTCAGCCACAATATTCCTGGAAGACTTAATAGGGAAGTAAAAATTTAATAGGACTTAAAAAAGATTCACAACAAATAAAACAGCATGGGCGAAATGGCAAGAAAACTGGAATACAGACAGCAAACATGGAAAACAAAACAGAGATCACTACAGTTAAAACACTTCTGCTGGGAATGAAGCAAGAAAAAGATTAACTAGGAAGGTTATAAAAGGATTCATATTGAGAACTGAAAACTTTGGAATGCCGCAGACCAGGAGTCTTCAGCCAACCACCTGTAGATCAAACTGGGCCACTGGCCTGCTCTTGCACTGCCCCGATCTAACAACGGTTTTTAAATGTTTAAAGGATTATTTTTTTAAAAATATTTTTTTCAAACAAGGATATGAAATAGCGACTGTATGTAGGTGGCCCACAATGCCTACAATATTTACTGGTCATTTACAGAAAGTTTGCCAACCTATGCTAAGAGCAACACAGTAACTGTAGATCCTGGAGTAATGAGTTTGTAACTTAGCTCTGCATTCAATAGTGACATTGAATATGTTGTTACTAAAATAATGGCCAATTTTTGCTATTATTTACACTCAGCAAAAGGTTAAAATGTTCTAAGAGTTTAAATACATAAACCAAATATTAATGTATATGACACTTTCATATTCTATAAAAACTAAAAAATCCCTCTAATAAAACCACTCTGCAGGGAGTAAAAATATTGATAATCCTTCCCCTGTAACTTCTACTATCTCAGATTTTGATTCAATAAACATCTGAATATATACATTATTCAACAAGAACTACATTAGGAACTTGCCTGATTCAAAGTATATGTTGCCTGATTTCAAAGTATTTTAGGGGCATCTGGGTGGCTCAGTTGGTTAAGTGTCTGCTTTCATTTCAGGTCATGGTCCTGGGGTACTGGGATTGAGCCCCCATCGGGCTCTCTGCTCAGCAGGGAGCCTGCTTCTCCCTCTGCCTCTGCTGCTCCCCTTGCTTGTATGCTCGCACGCACTTTCCCTTTCTCAAATAAATAAATAAGATCTTAAAAAAAAAAAGAAATACAATACTTTGAAGCTACATGATATTTCCATATACTGATTCACAACTCATTCAAAGGTTCACTGTCTTTGCTCTGATAATGTCNTCTTTCTGATACTGGCTTTCTACTTTTCAGAGTCCACGATTCTGTATGGAGAACCACCATCATGTACTACAGTTTACAGGACAGGATGATTTAGGAAATAACCACTAGTGTTCTGTTTAACCTCGTAATGGACTAGGTATATATAACATATAAAATGATACCTGGATAATCCAGCAAAACTATGAGAGCATGTGAATTTGGAATTTTAAATTTTTTTAGAAACAAAAAATTCTTTTTGTGGTAGTGTTTGCTTGTGGTTATAAATGGCTCCAATCTCTCAAAGATGCAATTTAATTACCCAAAAGCTCTAAATAGTTTGTCTCATAAAATAAGGCCTATTTAATCATAAGTATAGCTTCCTGAAAAATACTATGTCTCCACACTCTCAAAGCATCTGCAACTCCCAACTGAAGCCCTTTCTCACTCTTAAACTGAAATGGAATTGACAGAAATAATTCTTCTTGTCTCTCTCCCCCCACTAAACTCTAAGCTTTACACGAGGCAAAATCATATCTGCTTTTGCTTATCACTGTATCTCTGGCACCCAAGGGGACAGTCCCTGGTATACACCAGGTGATTAATAAATCTGCTTCAAAAATGAAAAACAAATCCTTTATAAATGTTAACAGAGAAAGGAGCACCTTACTTTATGGGTTTATTGTTTTAGGAGGATCTTTTTAAAAGCAGTAGTTTCTGTTTCTTGGGTTATTTTGATAATCTCGCATAAAGACAATCAAGTACTGTCAATCAATGCAAGATTTTATTTCTCCACTTAGACTGTATGCCTGTGGAACATCAGTAACTCTTTCATTCTCAGGCCTAAAACATAATTAAGAAGAGTTAATTTGCTACCAGAAAAGAATAACTGATGCTTCAAAATAAAATTACTAATACATCTTCTTTTTATTGAATTATCTATAGCACCGATCACCAGCCCTCCTTCCATTAACTTTAATAATCAGAAGTTAACCCAATAGTGAAATTCCTTCAACTAGAGGACCATGAATTACCCACAATACCACAAAAGAGGATATATGGAGAAAACCACTAAAGACTTTTTTTTTAAGTTAACATCACTATACAAAAGAAAGTATTACAAGATAAACATATGGAAATATTTTTGTAAAATATTTTACTTTTGAAAAAAATGTCAAAACAATTTCTTTAAATAATAAATACAAAGTGCTTCATTGCAAAATATTTTACTAACATCTGGCATACTATGTTCTATAATGTAATAATGTACATATCTGCTCCACTGAACACACTAGTATAACCTAAAAATGTACATATCTGCTCCACTGAACACACTGTAGGAGTCTGAGAACACTGAAGTAATACTCAAGTATTTTGTAAACTACATCTGTAGAAACTAATGATGTACTGTTATAAATATTAAGCATGTCCTTTATACATGCTTATAAATAGTAATAACTTTATTTGCTTACCACAGCTTACAGAATACAGATGTACTTTATTAATGACTCAAATATCATAAGTGGCACTGCCATCAGTTTGGTGATTTTCCAAAAACAGTGAACAATTCTAAATATAGTTCTGAATGAAAGCTGAAATCTTCCCTAGATATACACATGTGCTAGGCCA
The DNA here is from genome assembly GCF_017311325.1 of Ursus maritimus. Taxonomy (NCBI): domain Eukaryota; kingdom Metazoa; phylum Chordata; class Mammalia; order Carnivora; family Ursidae; genus Ursus; species Ursus maritimus. The sequence continues at coordinate 11,409,243 of NW_024423343.1, forward strand.
CTGAGCTTGATGGTGAATTAAATGGCTTCCCTGTATCCATGTCCTTTGCCCTGTAACTTGGTGGTCCCCTCCTACTCTTTATCTGAATTTGGCAGCATGATTTTCTTTGTCAAGTTTTTTACAACTGTGATGAAAGCATTAAAACAGATTTAAGTTATACACACAGATGACTGTAAACAGGTTTTCCCACATATAAATGTCTGGAGGAACATTCAGAGCATGTGGAACATAGGTTAATTCTGTACAACACTCTGTGAGTCATCCAACAACCACTGCGCTTACCTGCTTAAGCCCGCACTACCCCAATCATGAACCAAATATGCCCCTCAGAACACTAAGCTCCCTGGAGAGAGTAGAAGATCCCAGATTGCTGCCAGTCAATTTATTTTCTTTTAACTGGTCAAGCACTCCTCTTCAGGCATGACCCATTCACACACAAGATGTATGACAGTAGTGTCTTTTTAATCCAAAATAAACGTGGTTGAGTATGGTCCTTTCCAAACTACTGAAAGATGATACACAGAATATGGCAACATGTTTTGAAATGAAAAATTAAGATTTGTATACTTTTTTCTATGCATGTTATACTTAAGGTTTAAATGTTTAAATAAGATAAACTGATAATAAAGCACCTGCGTTTGAGGTCTATATAAAGTTTTAAGTTGTGTTAATCACCCTGCACATCGTAATATCAATCCTCACCTTCTATGCATCTCTTAAGTTTTTAAAAACACAGATATTGTTAATATTGTTAAGAATTAAATATACCTAGCCCAATACTTTGGTTCTAGGATGTTCTTAGGAACACAAAGTATGTGTGTTTTCCTTAACAAACATTTAAAAGGTTGGTATATTTTCTAACAGTAAGAACTACAGTAAATTTCCCTTTTTCTTTGTGCACTATGTTTGCTCTGCCTTCAGTATCTTTTCCTGCCACAGGGTGCCTGTCTGGCTCAGCTGGAAGAGCATGTGACTCTTGATCTCAGGGTTGTGAGTTCAAGCCTCACGTTGGATGTAGAGATTACTTACAAACAAACAAACTTAAAAACAAATGAACCAATATCTTCCTGCCAGCTTAGGTTCTAACCTCTATGAGATCTTCTCAGTCTTCTCCTTTTCACCAACAAGTTGTCTCTCTTTCCATACTACTTCTGAAACTTTTTATTCTTACCATTAATTATCTAACACATGCTATCACTGTTACATATCTGTCTCCCCAACTAGATTTTAAGCTGTCAGCTAAGCCTATGAGAAACACCGTAACTGCATCCGCAGCATCTAGCACATCGACTGCCTTGGTGAGTGCTTTAAGTGGCCTACCAATTTGCATGATTCTTTTTGGATTAATATTCATGAACCCATTCCAGTCACCTCTAAGTTTACACTTTGTTTCTAGTTTTTGATATGAGTTGCCTAAAATCAAGTACTTCCTTGTATACGTAAGTTTATCTTGAAATCCATCTTAATGACTGCCATATTTGACAACATGGTTGAACCTTGAGGACTATGCTAAATGAAATAAGCCAGTCACAGCAGGACAGAAACTGTATGATTCCACTTACATGAGGTATCTGAAACAGTCAAACTATGAGTCAAACTCATAGAAGCAGCAAGTACAACGGCAGTTGTCAGGGGCTCAGAATGGGGAGTGGGGAGTTGCTGGTCAGTGGGTATAATGTTCACTTATGCAAGACGAGTAAGTTCTGGAGACTTAATGTACAACACTGTCCCTCTATGTAAGAATGACACATAACTTTTTTTTTTTTTTTTAAGATTTTATTTATTTTATTCCTTCCAGTGGAGGAGCCTGATGTGGGGCTCGATCCCGGAATGCCGGGATCACGCCCTGAGCCGAAGGTAGACGCTTAACAACTGAGCCACCCAGGCACCCCAACACATAACTTTTTAAAGAGAGGAGACCTTATGTTAAGTGTTCTTACCAAAATGAAAAGTTCCTTCAATCTTAGTATTTGGAGACCAGTCGTCACACAACCTTAGCTACTTCCTGACAGGTACAGATGTTTTTACTTACTTCTCCAGTGAACCGTTACCTTTTTAGTTCTACTACTCTGAATTTATCTGTTATCATTCGATTTTTAATCCACGAACAGAATAATATTTATTTCTGACTCCGAATTCTGATGTCCAAAATTTTGCATACTAGACCAACATTCTAAGAGAGGAATTAAAAGTTTACACTACTGGTATAATTTCAAACTTTATACAGAAACAGTTCAAATTGTATTTCAATCGGTAAATACATTATTCTATACTTACAGCCATTACAAATCTTCTGCCCTTTCCCCTTGCTTTAGATTTTCCCACATTAGCCCAGAATTTGATTACGCAAAATAATTTTTTTATCAGCACAACAGTGTGCTCACTTCTCTACATCATGTATTTAAAAATATTTCATAGTTTTTAATTTATACTTACTCACTGTTTTAGAGCCAAAAACACATGTGTGTAACAAGAAGACAAGCAAGTTTAATATATTACTATCAGAATGTTAGGGAAAAGGGGCGCCTGGGTGGCTCAGCCAGTTAAGCATCTGCCTTTGGCTCAGGTCATGATCCCAGCCCCACGTGGGGCTCCCTGCTGAGCAGGGAGCCTGCTTCTCCCCCTACCTCTGCCACTCCCCTTGCTTGTGCTCTTGCTCTCTCTCAAATAAATAAATAAAATCTTTAAAAAACAACAACAACAAAAAAAAAACCCAAAATATGAGGGAAGAAAGAGAGGCAGAGTGTAAAACGTTTACATGTATCTTCTCAGGGTGAAAAAGATTAAAACTAATAAAATCTTAAAACAACTTCTTTTCTTTCTATTATATCAAAAATATGCAAGCGGAATACTGTAACTAAAGTAATATTTCCTTTCTATAAAATAATGAGATAATGGTTATTATTAATCAATTAGGATGACTGGCTCAATCTTATCCCAAAATATCCACTTTTCTTGTCAATTTTATAGATAACCACTTTTTCAATTATTAGATAAAAAAATTAGTTTTTTCAATTATTAGATAACCACTTTTACCAACAGCATGGTAAAAACATAGAACTAAAAACAAGAAAGCAAACAAACAGAATGAAATTACTGGAAACCCATTAAAGCAGAGTTAGAAGGAAAAAGCTCCTCTCCAAATTCTTATTGGGTTCCCCTTAATGCTGGGCTGCCCCCAGCACTGCCAGCCTCCTCCCTACCCAGCACCTGCTCAACACAAAGTTCAGCATATAATCAAAAGGCATGAGGGGACCTTCAAGGAAAGCTGATCACACAATGGCCTAACAGAAGTTTACTACAGTACTACAAAGTTAATTCTCTCTCTCTCTCTCTCTCTCTCTCTCTCGGCCTTTTAAAGCAAAGACTAACAGTTACGCCAATACTAGATATCCTCCAAAAATGCCTTTTACATTCAACATTGATGAATTTTAGATACATGTTTCAACTCAGAATAAAGGTATTTATTAGATATTTATAGTAGACATTAATTCTAAGTACATTATTAAATGAGTACATTCTAAAATATCTAAATATGGAATACAAAGATAACTTTTTCGACAGTGAAATTCACCATTCTAAACAACTTATTAAATCTTATTAAAATGACTGCCAACAAAAAAGTTAAAAATTGTAAAAACACTTACTTCATTTCCATGTTTTTGCAGGAATTCAATTTCCTGTTGTGTGAATGTTGTCATGGAGATAGATTTCACCCTATGTGGTGGATTTAACCCTCTCCTAAAAGAGAAAATATTTTACAAATTTACTATTATGTATCTTAAAAAGTACACATCAATGTAAAACATTTTTAACTAGCAGATTTAAGCATGGAACAGTGTTCGCTCTATAAACTAAAATTATTTAAAAATTATTTTAAACTATTAATCCCCACAATAGATAAGTTAAATTAGATTCACACTAAATAATAAATTTAAATATAAATTCAGGTAACCATCTATTTAGGAACACATAGTACCTGTAACACAAATATTGCTTTATTGTGTTTCTCATGGAAGGAGAAGACTATGTAAGAACTCTACGGTTAAGAATTCAAAAGTTTAAATATTTTCAAATATTTAAAATTCAGAAATTTAAGTATTTTCGTATTTCCTAAGAAAATGACAATGATTTGTTAAGTATGGAGCTATACAAATATTCTAATCAAATAGCCATTACCTTTAAGCTTGAGGCTGATTTGAAAACTGAAAACTAACCCAAGAAAACTGAAAAGTATTAACCCAGAAGAATGAAGCCCCATCTCTCCTTCAATTCAAATGAAAATTTATAATAAAGGACATTTTCAATCACCTCGGAAGGCAGTAAATGCTCAAGAAGAAACTGAAGGGACATGAAGGAATTCGAGAAATAGCCAGATACATGATTAAATGCCTTTAAAGTTCTTTTACAACCTTGAAGCATTTTCTGTATAGACGGCCTTAAGAGAACTTTATGTTTCTTGATGTTTACACTGCATATTAAAACACTGATAGAAATACCTTCAGAGAAGACTAAAAACTATTTACATTTTGCCCAACTATCACTAAGTAGCCTACTCCACCACCCACAAAAATAAGGGTTAAATAATCTATGCAAAGTAACAAGTAATCTATGCAAAGTTTCATAAAACTATGTTTGAGTCATGTCCTCTGCCAAAGGCCTCATTCGGAATGCAAGTTCTAGAACAGATTATTAATACTTTTACATAATTTGTCATACTCATCTTGTAGTCATCCATGCTGAGAGATTTAATTAACAACGATGTAAAATAATAAATGAACCAAAGGTCTTTCAAAAATAACCTGGAAATATTTTTGAGTAATTAAATATGGTGTGTAATAATCCTAGAAATTCACAATATTGTAATTCAACAATAAGGGAAATTCAGAATTAACAGAAGGTCCTCGATTATCATATCCCACTCCTCCTCCCTCCCTGACAGAGAATAGATGGTAGATCTTTCGAATCATGCTTTGAATTAGGGCAAAGCACTTTATCTGTTGCATATTTTGAAGAGGGCAAACATTAAGCTGGGTTTTGTTGCTGTTTTGTAACTAATTCATTTACTTCTAACTCTTGGCTAAATCATAAGATACAGAAATAAAGATTGCACAGTAGAAGAAATTGAACACAGCAATTTCTTAACTATGAAAAAACAACTACAGAATTAATTATTTTCAAGTAAATTTGCAATCACAAATTAAGGCTTTAAAAATATCTTCTGGGGGGCACCTGGTGGCTCAGTTGGTTAAGCACCTGACCCTTAGGTTTCGGCTCAGGCCATGATGTCAAGGTTGTGAGATCAAGTCCCACCCCCGGCTCTGTGCTCAATGAGGAGTCTGCTTGAGATTCTCTCTCTCCCTCTCCCTCTGCCCTTCCAACCACTCACAGGTTCTCTCTCTAAAATAGATAAATCTTTAAAAAATAATAAAAATAAAAAACAAAAATGTCTCCTGAATTTCCAAAGTGAAAATGTAGGAAAGTCATTATTCATTTAAAGCAGTACACTCTGTTTTCCAATTCATCCGTATTATGAGAACAAGACTAGATTCACCATCTTCAGGGAAGCTTATTAATTTATGATGTGTATTTACATCCTACCTTGTTCCAAAGTAACTTAAGAAGGAATTAACTTATTGTTCTCTTAAATTTCACTACTCCTCCCTCTCACTTAGCAATCTGGTTTCTCCTTATTTCGAATACTGCCTTCCTTGTTCCTGCCAACCATTTACTTTTCCACCTCCCTTATGGTATCCTTTAAAAAAAAAAGGAAAAGGCAAAGGAATAATCTTCTAATAAGGAAATGTCAAACACTATTTCAACAGTGTATGTTTTGGATAAGAAATTTTGGAGCAAAGACTTATACTCCTATATTTCTCAGATCATTAAATGAGGAAACCCCAGATTCTTTTTTAGTTATGTTACACAGATGTAATCTCATGAGAGTAGTACAGTGTACGGCTTATTCACTCACAGATCTCATGGCCCTATGGTATCACAAGATCTACTTATGCATAAAGAAGACACTCATATTACTTAAATAAGTAACAAAATTTCGAACTTACAAAACAAATATAACCAGAATGAACTCATAACCAAACTGTGAAAAGACATTTTTCCCCACTAAACAAGAACACTTACTACAGGACTTCTTTAAGTGAGCTGACTTGGTGCATTTAAAATAGGGCTCAATTTACAAAACTGGAAGACACAATCTTGCCAGGCCACAATAATTATACAAATTACACAACTCCAAGAAAATTTTACATGTGTTCATGCTGCCTTCCCTAATTGCCCTTTTATATCCCATTTACTCAGACAGATTAACCATACTCTCAATGCAAGGATATACATGGATTTTTCCCCTTTTAGCCTCCAAAAGCTTTATATAGATAATACATGCTTACAAAATAATTCTGTTAAAAAAAGTGGTAAGTCCAGTCCAAAGTGAAAATTGGTCTCATACACTACGTTAGGATAAATTCACCAATTTGTATCAAGAACCTCATTCACACCTTTTGACCCAGTACTACCCTTTAACAATCTGTTCTAAAGAAGGAATCTGAAACATAGCTAACTAATTATGTACAACATGTTCATCAAACAGGATTATTAACAGGAAAACATCAGGAACAAAATTATCAAAGAGGAAGTGATCAAATAAATGACAATAACACTGTAAACATTATGCATACTTATGGTTATGTTTTTTTAGGATGAAAATTATATAGTACTCTCAGAACCATATAAAAAATATCTGCAAAGAAAACAGATAAACTAAATACCCCCAAATGTTAGCAGTTCTTGCAGATAAATGATAGGACAGGATGATTTTTTTTCTCTTTATAATTTTCTATTCTCTCCCAAGTTTTCCACAATGAATATGCACTATTCTATAATAAGGAAAAAGAAACAGCAAGAAATAACAGAGAGTCCAACTGACTAGTAGCAGTAGTCAAAAATTTTGGACTTTCAGTCCTGGCTATATGGATGTGAATGGCTGTGCTGAAGAATTAGAGAAAGAAAATATGGGAAGGGGAGAACAATTTTCCTTTCTAAAGCTTTCTTTCAGTTTTTCTAAAAAACCTGGAATGCTTTTCCTCCCAAATATACTTACCAGCATCAACACCTTATCCTCACTTTATTTCTCTAAATCAGGGTTTTCTCAATTTTGCCACTATTGACATTTGGGGTCAGGTAACTGTTTATTGTGAGGGGGCTGTTCTGTCCGTTGTAGGATGTAGAGGAGCACCCCAGCCTTTAGGGACTAAATACCAGAAGCATCCTCAAACCAGTAGGGACAATGAAAGATGCTGCCAAATCTCTCCCAGGGAGAAAAATCCCTCTAGTTGAGAATCACTGCTCTAAATATGCAAAATGCTAATTACCAAGCAAAAGAAATTACTGGAATTCCTCTGAATCTTTATTGGATATAAATCCTACCTAGGTTCAATCTTTTACAAAACACTCCATACATTCACCCCATATACAATAAAAAAGTTAAATTTTGCCATAAAGTCATTATTTTCAGAAGAACAGAAAATAGAAATGAACACTTTTTTCTATGAAATGATAAATAACAAAATAAATATACAAGTTTAAAATCTGTATAGTATATATTAAATTTAAGTTAGGAAGGACTGGGGAAAGTGTCCACAAAAAAAATAACCAAACATGGAACTATATTATGTCAAGCATGCTTAATACAAATGCATAGGCAAAATGAAAGTTAATAAGTCAGAACAAAAGTACCTATATTGCACACTTAATCTCATCCAATGTCTACTTTCAATTGTATGGCAGACCAGATATTCTGAAAAGTCTCCTCTGCTAAAATAAGAGAGATGCTCTGTAAGTTACAAAACAAAAACAAAAACAAATCCTAACTGTTAACATATTGTTGAGCTTTTTAGAAAATAAAGGAAATCTCTGAGGATCCCCTCCCAAAAGGGAAAAAAGACATAAAAATTAAAAACTGAGCTGAAACCAAAGAGTGATACAAGTTATATTCAAAATTTAGTATTGCTTAGAAGGCAAATACCAACCAACAATAGCTAAGACAAGATGACACAGCCAAACCTGAGATAGATCTGTTAAACCTAAGACCCTGGATGAGAAATAAAACTGCTTCAGGCTTTAGTATCCCTCAGTCCCAGCAGAAGAATATGCAAATCCTCTCAGAAGGAATGCACTTTAAACTTATGCTATCAGGATCTGGAAAAATTGAGCTCAATAAAAACCATCACACAACAACAAAACATGACACTGCACTTGTCAGTAGATACATTTTTAGACCCATCTCTCCCAAAGACTTTAGATATTGTAGTGATCAAACACAAAATAGAAAATATAGTATTACAGGAAACATAATAAATAAAAGCATAAAAATATACAAGATAAATGGAGTCATCAGAATAACCATGCAACTTTAAAAGTCAGAACTTTTAGAAATGAAAAACTATAAATGTGGAAATTAAAAACTCAACAAAGCAGGTAAAGAGCAGATTAGACACACCAAAAAAGAAAATTGGTGAATTAGAAGATAGAAGAAAAACAATCCAGAAAGCAGCACAGACTAAGGAGACAGAAAAGACTAAAGGAATTAAAAAGGACATCAGAAGGTCTAACATATCTAATCAACACTCTCTAAAGACTTATTATTTTGAGAGAAAGAGAGTGGGTATGGGGAGTGGGGAAGGGCAGAGAGAGAGAGACAACATCCAGCAGACTCCCCACTGAGTGCAGAGCCCAACAAGGGCTCAATCTCAGGACCCTGAGATCATGACTGAGCCAAAACCAGAAGTCTGACACTCAACCCAACTGAGACACCCAGGTGCCCTCTAATCAACACTCTTACTTTTGAGAGTGCAAATGAAAAAAATTAAGAGAGGTGATATTTGAAGAGATCATGGCTGAGATTTTTTGGATCCAGTGAAAGGCACGCATCTACAGATACAAGATTTACAGTGTATCAAAAGCAAGATAAATAAAATCCACACTTAGAAACATTTTGTTGAAACCTCAATAACAGAACAATCTTAAAAGCAGTCAGAAAGAAAAGACCAAGAAAACAAAATTTGACTAAAAGCAGACTTCTCAATGGAAACCAAAAGATAACACAACATTATCTTTTAGTAGTAAGAAAAATTAAGAATGTGAACCCAGCAAAACTATCTCTGAAAGTATAAGATCAAAATAATAATATTTTCACATAAACAAAAACCAAGACTTTACCCCAGGAGATCCTCACTAAAGAAATATAGATTGATGGGGCGCCTGGGTAGCGCAGCGGTTAAGCGTCTGCCTTCGGCTCAGGGCGTGATCCCAGCGTTCTGGGTTCCGGCCCCACATCGGGCTCCTCCACTGAGAGCCTGCTTCTTCCTCTCCCACTCCCCCTGCTTGTGTTCCCTCTCGCGCTGGCTGTCTCTCTCTGTCAAATAAATAAATAAAATCTTTAAAAAAAAAAAAAGAAATATAGATTGTTGTGGCTCCTCGTGGCTCAGTCGGTTAAGTGTCTGCCTTCGGCTCAGGTCATGATCCCAGAATTCTGGGATCAAGCCCCGCAACAGGCTCCCTGATCAACAGAGAGCCTGCTTCTCCCTCTCCCTGCCGCTCTGCCTACTTGTGCTCTCTATCTCTCTCTCAAGTAAATAAATAAAATCTTTAAAAAAAAAAGTCAAGTGTTGTATTAAAAAACAAAAAAAAGAAAAGAAAAGATATATAGATTGTAGAAAAAGAATGACCCCAGGAAGGTCCTGAAATGCAAAGAGGTAAGGAAAGAAACTGGTAAACACCTTTAGGTAAATCTAAAACAAACATCATCTGATTTTAAAATATCCAATTTATGAGGAAGTGGGGATGAATTTATGTCTCACCAACAATAACCCTTAACTGAGGGTACTTTGTATTTTTAAAGACCTTATGTTATTAGGGAAAGGTTAAAATACTGATTAGCTCTAGAATGTCAATATGGAAAATCAAAATTCAATGATGACCATAAAAGTACATGGAATTTACAGCTTCCAAACCAGTATAAAAAGAAAATCAAATCAAAACAAAAAACTGTCATTTTTTTAAATAAAATTAAACATACAATTTCCATATGACCTAGCAATCCCACTCTTATTTACCCAGGTGAAATGAAAACTTACGTTCACCCAAAAATCTGTATATAAACATTTGTAGCATCTCTATTCATATGAATCAAAATCTGGAAACCCAACTGCCCTTCAAATGGGAAATGGATAAATTCACAAGCAATGGAATACTAACTACTCAGCACTAAGGAGAAATGAACTATTGGAATATGCAACTAACTTGGATTCATCTTAAAGGTACTATGCTGAGTGAAGAAGGCAATCTGAAAAGGTTATATACTTAAGATAAAATTTCCATGACATCGTCAGAAAGAAAAACTACAGTGTTAGTTGGCAGGGGTTAAGAACAGAAAAGGGTTAAGAAGAGTCTTCAGGGGTGGTGGAACAGTTCCATGTTCTAATTGTGGTGGCAGTTACACAAATCCATACACGTTAAGACTCATATAACAATATACCAAAAAAGTTAATATTGCTATAGGTTAACTTAAGATTGTCTTGATTCTGTTACTATTCACAGTAACCACAATTTTCACACTAATTAAAATAAATGTTTTCTCATTAGTGGACCTACCTTCTTCTGTACCAAGTTTGATCATTTACTTGAATGAAAACTAATCAAAACTGAATTATTTATCTAGTTATTTCAAAGGTGTATTCATGGAAGCTGGTGCCACCTCCCTTTTTTTTTTTTTTTTTTGCTAAGTCTAGTCTAGCTATCATGTGAATTCAATGTTTATAAAACATTTTACTGTAATGACATTAGTCATAACTATTGGATAAAAGTGTTGTACAAGTAAGCCACATCATTTTTATAGTGCCAATATTGAAGTACCACCCATTCCAGATCCTAAAATACACATTTTAAGTCTCCAATTTAGTGTGAAAAAAAAAAGAATTAAATAATGACTCATTTAATAACAACAGTATTGGTATTTTGAAAGCATGTTTGCCAGTTAATTGGTTTCAAGAAGTTCCAAAGTCACCTACTGGTACAGCCCAATATGTTTTCGTAGTATAATTAAGTTATATGCAGATCCCCAAGAGCTTTAGTTTTGAAGACCACCACCCAGGTACGACTGTAACCAGATGGTGTGACTCATTCCATATGTCCACCAGTATGCTGCTCTTAACTACGCCTCAAACAATCTTGCAAATAGCCATTTGTTCAACTCAAATAACGATGTATACTGGGTGAATAGGAAAGCTTGTTTAGTTTTATTCATTGTTTTTCTCCTGCTGGGAGAGAAACTGGCTAAAATATTTTAATAGACTGTGGAAATTTATGTGATTGTTAATCTTGACATGAAGCAATAAAGTTAATTTGATATTTAGATCTATCCCAATCCTAGTTATTTAGTAAAAATATTACATATAGATGGAAGATGCCTTTAACAGGACATCAAGATTTTACAAACTATCGATGCCAAGGCATTATATGTACTAGATAGTCCGGAAATATTAGTCTATCCAGAACCCAACTTTAAGATACTGAAAACACACACACACACACACACACACACACACGATATAAACCACATCTGTTATTTTGGGTTTTTTCTGAAAGTCACAAATACTACACCGTAAAGTCCTTTTAACACTTAGGGGAAACATCTAAAAAATAATACTCAAGTAACAATTTAAACCTAATTAAGGTATCCCAGTTAAATGTGGCCACCCCACCCCACCCCCTGCAAAAAAAGGGGGGGGGGCGCCTGGGTGGCTCGGTCACTTTAGCTTCCAACTCTTGATTTTGGCCCAGGTTATGATCTCAGGGTTGTGAGATCGAGCCCCCCATCAAGCTCCAGGCTCTGTGCTGGGTGGGAGCCTGTGTAAGATTCTCTCTCCCTCTTCCTCTCCCTCTTTCTTGTCCCTCCCTCTCCACCCACCCAGCTCATGCTCTCCCTCTCTCTTAAAAAAAAAAAAAAAAAAAAAAAAAAAAAAAAAAAAAAAAGTGGACAAAACCCAAGAATGTCTTCACAAACCTCTCCAAACCTCACTGAAATGAAAGCAAAGGAATAAAAAGGCATTAACCCACACAGAGAGACAGAGAATAAGGGAGGAAGCCAAAAGCATACTATAGTTCTCTAATAACAAAACTTGGAAGATAAAAAGTGAATACACCAGCAGTAATTGACTTTGCAGAGTAAAGAAAAGCAAAACAGAAGTTCCTTCAAAGAGAAGCGAACTAGAAGCTGATTCCCACTCTAGAACCCCTGAAAGATTCACAAAAGGAATTAGAGGCAGGTTAGGGGGATTTACATTGGGTCAAAAATAAACTCCCAGTTGCCCTACAGCCACAAGACTACCCCTACCAGGCCCTAGGCAAAAGTCTGAATGAAAATTTAATCTGCAGAGATTATCCGAATAGACTCTGGCCTCAGGCATAGCTAAAGACTGTTATTAGGTACTCTGCTAAAAACTAAGGAATTCAAACTGAGACTCTACCTACTGAATGACAGATTACATGCCCCTAGTCTCCTTCCTCAACTTGGATCCCAGAAAAATGGCAGCCAGGCTTTTTTAGTCACCAACAAGAAAGAATATTGGAGAAAATATCTCTGAACTAAAAAAAAGCATGACTTCCAAACCAATGAGTCCAAAACAATGGCTACAATATTGAACAAAAGACCTAACCAAAATGCTTCAATGTACGGCTCAGAAAAGCAGGAATAAAAAAAAGATCATATATACTCCCAAAGAGGGAGAGGGAAAATGGGGCACAAAGAATCAGTAATAAGAATAGTGCTGGGTGGCTCAGTCAGTTAAGGGTCTGACTCTTGGTTTCAGCCTAGGTTGTGATCCCAGGGTCCTAGGATGGAGCGCCAACTCAGGCTTTGCACTAAGCGTGGAGTCCACTTGAGATTCTCTCCCTCTGCCCCTTCCCCCATGATGCTCAAGCCCTGTCTCTCGAATAAATCAATGCTTAAAAAAAAAAAAAAAATCAGACTTCCCAACATCAATACTGAGGATGTCAAGACAATTAAGCACTGCCTTAAAGTCTCAAGGATAAAGTATTTCCACCTTATGAATGGGAACAAACTATCAATTTAAAAATGAGGGCAGAAGAAGACATTTACACCACAGACCTCTCAAAACGATCTTCCACTGACCTTTAATCAGGAGGCTGAGGGAGATGAGGGGCTCCTGGAAAGAGAGGGTCCAACACAGGTTAGACATGAAAAGAATTTCCAGAATGAAGGCAGAAGAAAAGCCCAGGACGACCACTGCATAGAAGGTCTAGAGAGCAGCATTTCCAGACTAGAAGATGACAAAAGTACCCAGAAAAGATTTATCAACTTAAAACAAAAATAAAAAGGTATCTGTTGTGTCTGATCATATTGAAAGAAATTTTATGCCTCAACCAGAGACACTTATCTGGGGATATACTGATACGTACATGAAAAAGCAAATGAAGAGAACTACACAAGTACAAACTTCAGGGGGAAAAAGGTTGTACAAGTAAGAAAATAACAGAAGCGATATAGTGTATGACTCAGCTGAAAAGTATACATATTCGTGCAATAAAGCAAATACAGAATAGTGATTTAACCAACAACTGTGATAACATTATACAGAAGAGGTAGAGACAGTAGGTAGAAAAGGAGAAAGAAGTGTTAAGAGGACCAAATACTTATCTTCCTCCTTGTACAGTAGAGAAGTCAATATTATAAAGCCAAAACTGAAAAATTCTTTAAAATAGCTGTAAGCGCGTTAGCTAGAAATATTAAGGTAAACATAGAAGGAGGGCACACACAAGAGTTGACAGTCACTGTCTAGGGCAATAAGAAATGGCAGAAGGGAACGGGTGATGGTTGTTCATTTAAAGCCTTTGCCTTTTTAAAGAATGTGCAGGTATTCTTTTGTTAAATAATTAAAACTGAATTAAAAATTGAGCATAAATGGGGCGCCTGGGTGGCACAGCGGTTGGGCGTCTGCCTTCGGCTCAGGGCGTGATCCCGGCGTTCTGGGATCGAGCCCCACATCAGGCTCCTCCGCTATGAGCCTGCTTCTTCCTCTCCCACTCCCCCTGCTTGTGTTCCCTCTCTCGCTGGCTGTCTCTATCTCTGTCAAATAAATAAATAAAATCTTAAAAAAAAAAATTGAGCATAAACAAGAATGGATATAAACAGGGGGTGCCTGGGTAGCGCAGTCGTTAAGCGTCTGCCTTCGGCTCAGGGCATGATCCTGGCGTTCCGGGATCGGGTCGCACATCGGGCTCCTCTGCTGGGAGCCTGCCTCTTCCTCTCCCTCTCCCCTGCTGTGTTCCCTCTCTCGCTGGCTGTCTCTCTGTCACATAAATAAATAAAATCTTTAAAAAAAAAAAAAAGAATGGATATAAACAGTTCTTGCTCTTCAAAACTAAATTTAACTGACATACAGTTAAAGACTGTTATCTTTAATGAAAAAGTTCGAGGAATTTTTAAAATTTCTGAAGTATCAAGTCTGTTTACTAGACACCAGAGATCTTTTTGTAGAAGTACCTACTGAATACAACTGTCCCAGGTTGTCCCAAGGTAGAGCTACCAAGATTCACTGAGTAAGAGATAAAGCTTTGAAGACAAAGAGTTTTCACATCTTCCCACATTATTAGTTCCACTGATTTTAACTCTCCTCATCAAAGAGCTTGCACGGTCTAACAAAAAATGGGGGAAGAACAAGAATTTTTAGAATCTGACAATGACAAGAAAAATTCCTCTCTTCCTTTTATTAACACGCATGTTTCTCTGTAACTTCCATACACTTGTGTCCTATCTCCCCCTAGATAATGTACCTATTACCTCTTCCACATACAGGCCTTAGACTTACCCAAAGATAGTGACCATATGTATAGCTCCTCACACCCACTAGTATTTTCTTCTTTAAGCTAACAACATTTCTGGCTCCTGCAAATGTTCTTCTCATACACAGTTTTTTAAGTCTCCTTATCATCCTGATAAAATTCCTTAGAGCATGCTGCAGTTAATGTACCTCTTAAAAGAAGCAACCAGAATAAAAGCAAAATGTAATTATGACTTCCCTCCCTCTAAAACAGCATGGTACCAATCAAAAAGAGACGACGTCTTACTCAGGAATCTTTGAAATAAATATGTTCTAACTTAAAACAAACAAACAAAAAACCCTATCATTCCTCGTATTTCGAACAATTCAAACAAGTTTCCCATCCTTACTGTAACATAAGTCAATGAATTTCATTCTTATCACACCTAATCAGGGGTCTTTAGGGCAAGAGCTCTCATGTGTGGGCCTATAAAGGATGTCACAAGGAACCTGCTACTAATTAAAATAGTTATGAATGATTTCCCTTTTTTTATATACATTAGAGAAATCCATGATGGCTATTCCTAACCAATTATCACTCCGACCATATCAAGTGGGAAATGCATTAATAAGTCTGGGGGAAAATGGGAAGGGTAACAGCATCTAGTGCTGAATTATCTCCATTGGAGTTTCTCAAGAATATGAGCATTATGCATGTTGTATAAAAAAGAGTGAAATTATGATGTCACCATGCCACATATGCTTAAGAGTTTTCCCAGGACAGAAGATGTTCACAGCACTACAGAAAAATCCCTCTTAATCAATTTGCAAGATGAATCCGTTTTCTCCTCTTTGCTAAAAAACATACAGTGAATGCCTACTGCACAACAAACATTTATAGCTAGGAGGCCACTTTCTCCTGCTCCTTCCAACTGAGTTTTATGTTTATCAAGTATTGTTTAATATAATAACTTGGTAATACAGTTGGCACAGTATTTGGTAAATATATAGTTGAAGTGAATACTTTGTAAAATACTGACACAAGTGAGAACTGCTTCCATAAAAACGAAGTATTTTAGAGACTTAACTAAATTCAATTACTATGAAAAGCTGTTACTTACCTGTAGACAAGAATTGTAAAAGACTGAAAAAAAGACCTAGAACAATCCAGCACTCAACTTACTTTAAAAAGTAACTTAAAATTCTAAAAACTGTAAACACAATGTGAGTCTGGGTCATATCAAAGGGACAAAGAATCTAATCAGTAGAACCACATTCAAAGAAAAGTACTAGGTGTTACATTAAAACACTGGCAAATTAACAATTATGTTAAAAACCTAAGTATATAAACACATACATATATATATACGCATACATATATAACTTTTAAAACAAATCTAATCACTATCAATCCTAAATGCACAGGGTGAGAGGTTTTAATTACAATTCAGATAAAGAAAACAGCAAGAGAGTTCATTCATGGCAGTATAGATGGGCCAAATTCAAAACAGTCAGTGCCAAATTCACATTACACTCACGATACACAATAGCAGCTTCTGAATAAAATTCAAAGAAAACACAAAGTTAAGAAAAGCTAAGTTCCTTTACATTTTTTAAAAAAGCATAGCTATAAAGCAAAAACGCACGTATATCCATAAGCTATCCATCCTGCTTTTAAAATCCAAAGAAATTAAAATCTATTTAAACCCCAAAACACAGAATTCACAATAATTTATAATAATTCATGGGAAATCTTTATACCTTTGCTAGTGGTAGAATCAGCATTAGTTCTGGATCTCAACATTAACCAGGGTATCACAACAAAGCATCAAGAATGTATATGCTATATTTTACAACTTAAAGTTGGGGGAGGAATAACAGCACCTTCCTCAAATGATTTTTATTAGAATCACACCTGACACACAGCTAGCACTCAATAAATATGACTAATAGTTATTATTATTATTATTATTATATTTTCCACTTCAACAAATATGTTGTCATAACCCCAACACATGTACTAGTGCCAGGAAGTTCATATTTGCTTAAAAAAAAATTCTGTCCTTCATAATGGGCAAGTATCAAATCATTTTCCCACTTATACTAAAGTGAAATTGTACTACATTTTCAAAATACCTCATCAAATACAGCCACATTGGAGTACTAAAAAATGAAAAAGGAATTAAAGATATAAATCACTGCCCACTGTAACCTCATGAGGTCCTGAATATTATAAACAGAGCTCCAAAAGAGTATCTGATTCCAATCCACTCTAATGCTAATAAATGTATAAAAACAAATTAAATGCCTTTTCATCTAACTTTAATGTCAAAATTCTTGCAATATTCACCATAAAAATCAAAATGCACACAAAATTAATAACATGTAAGTTAATATCAGGCTATATTTATACATCTATGAAATTCCTACTTTAAATACCCTGTCCACATAAAATAGCTGGCAGTGAGACAAAGTGTTTCTTAAAGGTTATTTTTTATCTAAACCCTCTCTGAAAAACTTGTGAATCACTTTTTAAAGATGAACAATTCTTATTTACTGATCACACTAATGTTAAATAATTTGGTCTAAAACTAGTCTTTAAATGAACTAAAGTTCTTTGGCATGAAGACAATAGTCTGTTGTTGACTATCAATTCATAATTTTACGTATTTCGGTAGCTAGAACCAGAAAGAAAATGACAAATTATCTGTTATAATACCCCCATTCTACCTCAGTAATAAATACTATAACTGCACCTAAATTTGAAGTTTCACAATCTGAATTCAGTTATATGCCCTGAATGAGCATCAAACAAGCATATGACAGTCATCGGGAAAAAGATTCTCTGAGTCTAGTAAAATAAACAGTTAAGATGCTTGTTCAATTTGTTTAAACAAAGATACTGCTAAATTAATGATAAAAGGTATATGACTAACCTCTAAAATTTAGAATTCATGACAGTAATAAAAATTATTTTTAAAAAATTAAAAAAATAAAATTAAAAAAAAAATTCATGACAGTAGATACTGTTTATCGTATATTAGCATTTTCTAGGCAATCGGGTTTTCCCAATGATAGCTAGAGGCCTTATACTTTGTAAATCCACTGCTTAGCCTCATCCTTTCATATAGTATATGTTCGATAACTGCTCGTATTGTACCATCTAATCCTTATACCAATCTTAAGCTATGCATTATCTTCTTTACACAAAAGAAACTGAGGCTGAAGAGAAAGATCCAGGTCAACTGGCACATGGTGGCCTGGCTTAATACGTTGCCCTAAGTCACAAAGCTAGTGGCTGTGCCTGATTTCAAAATTATATTCTGCCAAGTATACCATATCATCTAAATAGCAAACATATTATTATTAAACTCAATAGTTACTTAGTTCTTCTCAAATTATTTTCCTTTATTACTGCTTTTCAAGGACAGAAATATTTAGGAGCTTCAATAGGTACCTTCAATATTTCCACAGTACACATCTGATCCAGCATCTATGCCTTCCCTCACAAGAATCCCAGATTTCTGATTGGAGAACTCTATTTGGGGATCTTTGTTGTTCCAATTACAGAATATGGGTCCCATCAGGGCACTGGTTCAAGGTGGCTATATGACATGAGTGAATTGCAAAACTTTGGAAAAGTTGGGACACCGATATAAAATAAGGCAATATGCAGCCCCAGGAGCTGGAAGCAGCCATCTTTAGATGAGAGGAATCTAGGCAACAACATTAAGCCACTGGAAAAGTCTTACTTAAAAACAAAGAAAAATCTAAACTCATAGATTTTTTATAAGGTGCTTTTTGTTTCAATGTCTTTCACATACTGTTCCCTACTCATGGAATATCCTTTCCCCCTTGTTTAATACCTCCCATCTACTGGGCAGCTATTACGTACCAGGCATCAAGTGAGATGTTAAACCCATCTTATCTCTAATACTGAAAACTAATCTACATCCAAAACCTACAAGGTAAACTTTACCCTCACTATTCATGGATGAGAAAATTCAAACTCAAGGAGACTGAGTGACATTCTCAATACCACACAGCTAATAAGCAGAGCCAGGATTTAGGGCCAGGTTTATCTAGCTCACAAGTACTTGTTCTTTCAACAACATTGAAGCAGCCAGACACATGGATCTTGTCTTTAGAGGTCTTTGCTCAGGCATCAAATCTTCTGTGAAGCTTTCTCTATCCATTCACATATTTCAGCGATAGCTCATTTAGAGAAAGAAAATATTACAACGTATTATCACTGTTTACATATTTAGAATGCAAGCTCCTTAAAGATAGGAGGATCCAAGAATACCAGTGCCTCCCACAGTGTATGACATAGGCCAGTCAAGCAAACATTTGTAAAATCATCAGTGAATGGAGATATGAAGTCCTATTACGGATTTAATTCTTTAAAATAAACAACTGTCATTATACTGAGATATCCTTTTATATAGAATGTTTCAGAAATGTGGGTTTTAGAAGAAATGTGTAAATTATTTCTTGATCTCATACATTTGCTGCATAAACTAAATGTTGCCCTGCTAGACTTATGAAGAACCACAGAGAAATGTCAGAAATTCAAAAGAGTAACTAAAATAACTACATACATTTTTTTAAACCAAGTATTTCATATGTACCAAAGGATCTTGTGTTTAGTAAACACAGGACGTATTTATTATGCACGTAATAAAAATCAAATACACTTAAAACACTGGACTGTTGGCTTCATCTTAGAACCAAAGTTGCCTAATCCATGTCACTTTATCTGTAAGTGAAAAGTATGAACCAGACTATCTCCTAGATTCCACCTAGCTCTATGATTCTGTTGTAATTCAATAATACTACTGTCAACTTCTCAGAGTGCTTCCCTAACTACAATCTAAAGTAACCTCTCAAACAAGGTCTCCGCTATCACACTATTTTAGTGCATACTTATCCCAGACATTTTTCTCATTTAATTACCTATGTATTATCATCTCCCCTAGTAGAATGTAAGCACCAAAAGAACAGGGATTTTACAGTATTCATCAGCACACCCCAAAGCTTCACACAACACAGCAGACACCCAGTATATGTTTGCTGAAGAAATAACATTCATGGAAGACTAATAATACCTTGTTGCCCAACATAAGGGGAAAAAAGCAAATCGTACACTGCTGGGCATATCCTACATTTTCTAATATATTATGTACTTTGTCTCAGTATTAATCTTACAAAGGTTTTTTGGGGGGGGGTGCCCAAATTACTTTCTATGAAAGAATGCTACAAATGGTATAACAAAGGTTTTAAGAGTATTTAGTGACTACTTGAAATAGAAGATAATTAGTACATAAAAGCAACTTATCAGTTCCAAAATTATGCTCCAACTTTCCAAAGGAAATTTCACAGTAACAAAGTAACAAAAATCTTATCAAAATAAAGCTTAATAAAGCAAAGAAGAATACAAACCATCCCAAAAATTCAAGACGGTAGTCTCCATTTTTCTGAAACAATGCTATCTTCTCACCTCTCCCCATTTCTGTATACAGCCTGATATCGATACTGATAGAGAACTCCTACAGACACCACCACATGTACAATGACACAGCTTCTAGTCAATATCTTATTTCCATTAAAACTTTCCCCAAACTCAGACTCTTTTTGGACCATAAAGCTAAAACCCCACAATCTCATATCTGCTTCTCTGCCTCCCTCACAATTAGGCCTCTTGAACTTTTCCCTTGGGATTCAAATCTCTGCCATCAAGACATTTTAATCGCGCTACTACTCCTCAGTGCCTGTTTTCTCCCCGCGACCTAGGTACTCTCGACCCGAGTCAAACAAACAAACAAACAAACAAAAAACCCAGGCTACGCATCCTTGCTCTTTCCCACCCTAGCTTCTCCCCCACCCCCTCTATGGGCGCCCGGCAGGTGCCCAGTTGGGGACCTCCGCGCCCCGGCCGCCGAGAGGCGGGGCACACAAAAGACCCGCACGGCCCTCCCCAGCCTCCTCCGGTCTCTCCCCTCCAGCCCCATCGGGTCAGCGCCACGGAGAGCGGACGCCCTAGGGAGGAGGCGCCGGCACCGCTGGGACCAGCGATGCTCGCCCCAGGCGCCCCTTTCTGACCCCACCTTCGCCCACGCCCCACCCACGAAGGCTGCCCTGGGCCGAGACCCTCGCCCGGAGAGACCGTAAGTGCATCCCCAGGCCAGCAGCAGGGGCCGAGCACATCCCGCCCGCCGGCCTCCGCCGGCCTCCGCCGCCCCTCCCCGCGAACCCGCGCTCCAACTGCCGCCCCGGCCCGAGCCGGCGCCCCCGCTGGCCTCCCGCGCCTCCCAGCGCCCCCGCCCCGCCGCCCGCTCCCCCGCCCCCCCAACCCGGGGGAAGGGCCCACGCCTGCCCGGCCGCCCCGCACTCACAGGCTGCCAGAGCAGGAGGTACAGACGAAGGAGCCGACCGTCATGTTCACGTAGGTGGGGCCGCGCTGGTCGCAGTCGAAGCACTTTCGGTTGTGCGGGAGACCCGTCATGTCCCGCAGCATCTTCAGGTGCTTCTCCTCCTGCTTCCGCTTCGCGCTGGCCGCCATGGCCGCGGCGCCGAGGGAGGAGGCCGGCAGGGCCGGGAGCGGGAGCCGGGCGGCGCTGCGCCGGGGGCCCGCGGTCCCACGGGCCGCCCTGGCCGCGGCCGCCGCCCTCCGTCAGCGCGCGCCGCCCGCGCCGGACCTGGCCGCCTCGGCTCGACTCGACTGCGCTGGGCGCGGCGCGGACGCTGCGGAGCGCGGGCTGACGGGCCACACCAACCGGCCGGGCCGGGACAACCGCCGCCGCCTCCGCTGCCGCCGCCACCTTCCCGACTTCTCCGGAGGGGAAAAGAGGAGGAAGGGGGACGGCAAGAGGAGGCCCGCCCCGGGCGGCCGGAGGCCAAGTGTCGGCTGGCGCCCTCTGCTGGCCAGGAGGAGTTAGTGACTGCGGCCGCGCTGAGGCCTGGATTTGGGCGGGGCAAAGTAGCAAAGATTCAAAGGTGATGGTGATGATAGGCAGTATTTATTAGAGAGTTTATATGTGCTAAGCGCATTACCTGACTTAACTTCCTCCTCTGCTCAAAACTCTCCAAGGGTTGCCCACTGCTTTGGGGATAATCCCAGGTTCCTCGCCGTGCCCCAAAAGGCGTTCCCTCATCTAATCCACCTACCTCTGTCACCATCCTGGTTTCTCACCACAGCTAGCTTTCTAGTTTGTACCCCACACACGACAAGCTCCCTTCTGACCCAGGACCCTTGCCCTGCTGTTCTCTCTATATTAAGGTTTCTCAGCCCTGCCATTATTCACATTTTGGACTCTATAATTTTTTGGTGTGGGGGATATTGCGTTGAGGGATATCCCACCGCATCCCTAGCCTTTATCCACTAGATGCCAGAACGACCCCCTTTCACACCCTCCGTGTGGCAACCAAAAATCCCCACACGTTACCAAATGTGGAGCCATGGTAGACAGGGATATAGTCAATTCATTTATGCACGTACGGCAACCTTCCTCAGCCCACCCAACCCGTTTAAAGTTGCGACCCACCTTCCTGAAAGTAGCCCTCCCTCAAATGGCTGTGTTGGGTTTTCTTCCTAGTTCTAGCTATTTGAAATCCTGCTTCTTATTTAGTGTTTACTGAGTGTTGACTGGGATCCCCCGTTAGGCTCCAAACAGCCTGACCCTGGCATTTTCCTCTCTACTCCACCCTCTGCCCCTCCCAGAGCTCAAAGCTCGGTGCTTGGTGTTCATGGAATGAATGCATTCAGTATCTGATTTAATCTTCACAAGATCCCTTTGGGGTAAGGATTACTGTTCCTTCCATCTCACAAATATGGAAGCTAAAGCTCTGGGGGATTAAGTAAATTTACTGGAGGATACATATGGGAAAACCGGGATTCCAACCCAGACCGTCAGACCATAGGACCCAAATCTCTTCCTTGCTCTAAGCAAACACAGCCAGCAGGATGTTGGAAATCATCCCTGCCCCTCGTTTCCCAAAGGAGTGCATGGAGACCCAGAGAGCTGAAGTTCCAAAATTATGCAGCTGGTGAATGGAAAAGTAAGATTACAACCCACATTTCTTAATTGCCACAGCCAGCCCTCAGACCTCGCTTGAAAGTAACTGGACGAAACTCCCAGGTCAGACTTCATGTTAATATAATGCTATTAATAATAGCTAAATATTACAAAAAAGTGATCATCAGATTTTGGATTGGTCAATGGATTTATTCTTTAACTTTCTATTAGGAAAAATATCAAACTCCCATGAGACTGTGGCCCATCGTCAATAATTATCAGCTCATGGCTAATGTGCTTTCTACCCTCCCCATCTTCCCATCCCCCCTCCTATTATTTTGAAGCAAATTCCAGCTAGCATACCATTCATCTGCACATGTTAGTTTGCATTGCTAAAATAAATAAATAATAACTTTTTTTAACCGAACCACGATACCATTAGCACACCTAAAAGATTAACCATAATTCCTTAAAAATCATGAAATATCCCAGCAAGATTTGAAGTTTCTCTCTGATGTTTAAAAAAGTGCTTATAGTTTATTTCCATCTATACATTGTAGTTGGGTAATATATGGATGGGTAGTAAAGTCTCTGCGTATCTGCTTTATCTACTTTTCCCTTGTAATTCTTTTTTTTAAGGAACTGGGCCCTTTGCCATGTTGTTTCCCACAGCTTATGTTATTTAACACCCCTACCTTTCCTAAAAATTGTGGTTGGGTCAAGTTCACTTGTTTCCAGTTGTTTTTTTTTGTTGTTGTTCTTGGCAGAATTTTATTTCTTCATCTGCTTCCACCAGGCAGCACATAATGAAGGGAGGGCGAGGGGGGTCCTTTCTGTCTTTTTACGGTATTAGGCACCATTGATGATTAACGTCTAGATTCCTTAATTTATGAAGGGTCGCACAGTGGTGATAGTCTAACTTTGTCAGCTGAAATGTTCCTTTAAAGACAGACTTCCCCTCAGCTGCTCTCTGGCACACTTTCTGTCAGAAAGACAGGAATAAGGTTTGATTCCTTTCCTTTATTCACAGATTTTCAAAGTAATACATTGGTTTCCTAACACCTTGCAGTGGTGATCAATATTTTTGTCAATGTCATGACTGACTCAAGAAATTAAACGTGGCTGATAGGTTTCATATCCTTGGTGCTCACATTGTCTCATCACTGGCCAGTGGGAGCCTCTTCAACTCGGCTCTTGACTCTTTGACAAGAGGTCATCTGGCGCGCCCTTACAGCAGGGCCCTGGCTGTTTAGGAGACGACAGCACTGCAATGTCCAAACCTGGCCTGATCAAAACAGAGGCTCACTTACCAGCCCCACTCTGGCTAAATATAAGACACCCAGCAGACTTACTCACCACCAACAAATGCGCTGAACCCACAGCCAATGGCTTGTTTCTCTGTTTGTGATGCTCCCTTGTCATTTGCATGTTTTCTGGTTGTTCATCTTTCCGTGGTCTGTCATCTGATAAATGCCAAAATCAGAAAGCGCGGCTGCAGCCCCTTGTACAAACAGTTTAATACGTGGTTGTTTTAATATCGTGTTGTTTAAAGAAGCAGCAGACAGTGTTTCCAGACTATCCGTCTGTAGGAAGGTGAAATGCAGGTGAAGTCCCGAATATTTTCTACACGTAAAGCTGAAAGTCCGTATGATGGGTGAATTTTGGCTTTTCCGTACTCTGTGTAATATCAAAGCAGGTTTCTACTTTTAAAAATCCCAAGGGAAGTCTGCAGTGTGTCAGGCCAGACCGTTTATTTACTGAAATTTGCTTATCCCTCACACCAACGCGCAAGGAGGTATTATTAACCCCACTTTATATAGGAGGAAATTGAGAGTCTGAAATGCTGGCTTGCCCAAGGCCACGCTGAAAATGAAGCAAGAAACTGGGATTCAAACCCACATCGGACTGTGCCAGCCCAGCTTCTGCTTCCAGTAACTGAATCCTGGCCCTGCTTATGAAGCAGAAATCACCTTCAGAGATGTTAGCACTGCAGCCAGAGTGATCTTTCAAAATGCTAATGTGATTCAGGCGTCCTCAGTCTCCTCCCCCTGCTAAAGCCTTTCAGTGACTTCCCACTGCTCTGAGGCCGAAAGAAAATCTGAAAGGCCCAGAAGCCCTTTGAAAGTGGCCTCCTTCCTACAGACCATGCTAGGCCTCCCGATCCTGCCCCAGCTCCAATGTGCCTCAGGCAGGACCCTAAATCTCCACCACCCTGCTCCAGCCCCAATTTCTCCTCTAGTTTTTATATTCTCTTCTGTCCCACCTCAGG
This sequence comes from Ursus maritimus, assembly GCF_017311325.1. NCBI lineage: Eukaryota > Metazoa > Chordata > Mammalia > Carnivora > Ursidae > Ursus > Ursus maritimus. The sequence goes on from NW_024423343.1 coordinate 11,434,382, forward strand.
GCCTTTGCACATGCATTGTTGGTTCCAAAAAGAGACTTCCCTCTCTTTCCCTTCTCATCCCTTAGATCCAGCTCAATATCTGGTTTCAGAGATCCTTCTCTGTCTATTCTGATTAAGCCAGACCCCATAATAGGTGCTCATAGTAGCACATACCTCTCCTTTAGAGCACTTGCTGCTGTGGCTAATTACCATGCTTTGTGATTTTCATTTAGGGTCCTTAGCCCCCCACTACAGTGTGGACTTCACTCAGGAGGGGCCTAGGTCTGCATTTGCTCCCCGTTACTCCTCCAGCACTTAGCTTAGAGCCGTGCTCTTAGAAGGGGCTCAGTAAATAGTGGTTGAATGAATAAATTAATGCAACAGTAGGGGAGCCAGAGAATAAAGCTTCCTTCAATCTCATGCAGTGGGTTCTGGGTTCTCTTTATTGTTGTCTCTGCTGTTTGAGCTCCTGGAATGACTACAGCTCTGTCCAAGCTACTATAGTTTTGTTAAAGAGCTTGCAAATTCTGAAATCAAACCCCTTGACGGTGAGAATCTAAAACCTGACTTGCTGAGAGGCTCCCGCCTGTCTTATCACCAAGGGTGACTCAGAGAAAATGTCCTGAACAAACCCTGGCGTTTGGAGAGCCCCCAAGGAGCCAGCAATGGAGCTGCCAACTCATTCTAGGCTACCCCACCCTCTGGGCCAGGCCCGGAAAGGAGGCCCTCTGTGTCTTCGCAGACAGCAGAGCAGAACAGGCATGAACAAGTATCATAGGATAGCTAGAAGTGACTTCTTGCCCAGAGCATCGGAGTTCAGGGGAGCAGGGCTCCCCATTCAAGAAGGACTCCAATTCAGACTTAAGAATAATCTGAGTTACCGACAGGGTCAAGGAGATCCACCAAGAGAATAGAAAGAAGATATTGCCAGACACACACGCGTGCCCCCTGTCCATCCATACTTTTTTTTTTCAGATTTTTTATTTAAATTCTAGTTAGTTAACATATAGTGTAATATTGGCTTCAGGAGTAGAATGTAGTGATTCATCACTTACCTATAACACCCCGTGCTCATCCCAACAAGTGCCCTCCCTTAATCCCCATCCGCCATTTAGCTGAATTCATACTTTTAATAAGTCCTGGATTTACTTTGTGAATAACACCATTATCTTCTTTTCTTGGTTTGCGTGGGTAGTACAGCGTCTCATTTGTTAAGTATAATTATTTTTAAATATGCCAGTTTTTGTGGCCCCATTTTGACGTCTTTTCATGTGTTCATATCCTGGGAGCCTTGAAAACATCGAAGGGGCAAAAACCCTCTCTGAGGTGAGTGCCAAGTGCCCCCACTCCACACCTCTCGGCCCAGCTCCAGCTTGGAGCGCTGACCTTTCAGAAGCTCCTGGTCCTCCCTCAGACACCCAGTTTCGGGTTGGGGGGGCCTGGGCTGTGGAGGAGCCTCGAGTCTACATTCTTAGGGTCTTCATATCTTCTTTCCCTTCAGGACCCCCTGATTTTTTTTTTTTAAAGATTTTATTTATTTATTTGACAGAGAGAGAGACAGCCAGCGAGAGAGGGAACACAAGCAGGGGGAGTGGGAGAGGAAGAAGCAGGCTCACAGCGGAGGAGCCTGATGTGGGGCTCGATCCCATAACGCCGGGATCACGCCCTGAGCCGAAGGCAGACGCTTAACCGCTGTGCCACCCAGGCGCCCCAGGACCCCCTGATTTTGATTAGGAGAAGTGTTACCAGGCAACAGTGAGAATTTACAGTCTAGGAAAACTGGACCTGTGGGCTTTCCCTCTTTCTTGACAACCTCCCTCCCCATAGCTTGACTTTTTCCAGCTTGCGGCCCTGAACCAATGTTCATTTTTATGGCCCATTTAAGCAATGCAAAAGGCAAGTAATGGTGGCCCCATTAATTCCCCTCAGGCCCCCAGGGTTTCACAGAATGAATAATCACGGGGCCTGTGTATAAAGCACTGCGGAATAATAGTCAACTCATTTTCCCCCCTTTCTTCTGTTAATAGCGCTTTCCTTTCGCTGTGGTTTGATTATTTTTAACATCGCTTTCTGATTCGCTTTTTAATTTGCAAGAAGCCGTGAGATAGAAAAGGAAGGGGGAAAAAACCTACAGAAGACACGCAGTTAGTTCACACTTCCTGGAAACATCGGTGTGGTTTCTGGGTAGTGTCTGCAGAGAGCGACAAGAAACTAGACACCTGAAGGACCCGAGGCCCTCAGCACCAGGCTGGCACCTGGCTTCCTTCTCCCTAAAGACACCAGGACAAGCAGAGAGGCTGCAGACCTGCCCTCCCCTCAGCTGTCCGAGCCGTTGGAGACCTTCTCTCCTGCTGGGGTTCATTTTACCCTGTGCTTCGTGATCTTTGTCTCACCAGCCAAATTCTGTCTGCTCGGAGAGCAGGGATCACATAACCTGTGTCTCTAGTTTGCCAGGTCCTAGAAGGATCATGCCAGTTGGTTGACGGATCCAGCCCCAGGCCATCCTGGAAGAACAAATGCGGCTAGACTTCAGTTATCCATTTATCGGAAAGGCATTTTCCGGATTTTAGAGGGAAACCAGCCTTTGTTCACTCATTCATTCATTCATTCATTCATGAAACATCCATTGAGCACCTACTGGCTGCTAGGCACTGTGCCAAACAGTAGGAATCGGGCAATGAACAAGGAGAGTCCCTGCTCTCCTGGAGCTCGTGCTCCCACAAGAGCAGAACAAACAATAGACCCGTTAATAGAAAAGGACCAGGTGGTGCTAAGCCCTCTGATGGAAAATGAAGCAGAACAAGGGAAGGTAGTGTGAAAGGAGGGGATGTTGCCGGGTGGTCAGGGCAGGCCCAGAGGCCGGTGGCACAAGGAAAATTCTGGCACTTGCACATGTTAGAAATCCTAGGGAAAATGGCCCGTTACAGAGACCCTTCCTCAGATCGTGCCGGAATCAGAAATCCTGAACCGCCCTGCCCTGGTCGCCACCGGAGAACTGGAATCCTCGTCTTCGGAAGCCAAGGGAGACAGTAAAGGTCCCTGCCTCTGCGGCAGGAAGAGTCTCGGGGTAAGAAACGCTCCATTCACGTTGTCAATGGAACGTTGTTCTTGCCCATCACTGAAGAGAGAAAGGGGACCTTCCCTTCTGGTTCAGGGGAAAGAAAGGGGCCCCTGTGGGGAGAGAAACCTGCTCTAGTTATCAGGGCCTAGGGGACTTACAGAAAAGGAAAATGGACCCTTCCCATCAGCCCTCTGTTTGGAAAGGGTCAGATGGAGACATTTTAAAAGTGGGTCTCTGAAAAGATTCCTCTTCCTTGCCTATTTCTCACCTAAAGCCAGCAGATGGGTAACGGCTCCTTATACAACAGGAGGTGAACTGAGCACAAAGTAACTGTCTTGAGCCCAGTCGAATGATGTCGCCATCACACCTCACCTCCAGAAGGGACGCAGTTGCACAGAATTCCACTGTTGGTACCCCAGTAACGCTGACTAGCATTTCCTGGCCCGAAGCGTTAAGCCCTATGCAGAGCACATGCTGCAGAGAAACCCCATCAATCCTCACACCAGCCTTGGGTGGTGCCTTTTACTGTTGTGTCCATTCTGCAGATGAAGAAACTAAGACTCCCGAGTTAAGGACCTTGCCAACGTCATACACCTGGGAAGTGATGGAGCTGGGGTTTGCAGGTTGGCCGTTTGACTCCAGAGCCCATGACTCAGCCTCCACGGTCAACACTGCAGTGTCTGTGGGATGCTCTTGTCACTCAAGCCCGATCCTAAAGGAGAGCAGGAAGAATCAGGAGGTATGGGCGCTTTCCTGCTCTCGATCTGGCCGCACGAACAGGGTACGAAGAGCCTGGCACATAACTGGACTGCGTTAGCCCGAGGTTTCTGCTTATGAGGATGCCGCCTTCCCCCCAGTTTCAGGCTGCGCACTTGGAGGACCTGTCTTCTCTCAAGAAGTTATTTAGATGAGGGAAATTACCTGAAAAGCCACACGCACCAAGCTCCCACAGTGAAAACGTCCTGAATGTTCCTTTAGGTAATTGTTGCCCTACAGACTTGGTCCTCACTGAGTGTGTGGGGCTCCAGAGACCCAAGTCCGCTTTGGAGGCTGGGGAGCCCCTGGAGCAAGTTACAGGAACAAGCCCATAGCCATTTTTATCATAAGGGTAATGTACCACTTCGTCATGAGTCACCGTCCCCGCCCTGGTGCGACTCATGATTGAGACGGTTGCGGTAAGGACTGAATGAAGCGATACACCCAGCACGGCACCTGGCGTTTCTGTAAGCCCCACAATCACTCTTCTTCTTATTTTAAATATGCCTACGAATTCCCTTTCCTTCACTCGGTGTGTGTTGCTTGTAAGGCACCAAGACGACCACAATAGCAGTTGAGCGGCAATTTGCTAGAAGCTGCTCTAAGTGGACCCCCCCCACCCTCCCAGATCTGTGGCTACTCTTTGACCCGGGCGACGTCACACTCTGATTGGTGGAAATCACGTGCGGTCTGAGGACTCTGCAAGGCAGTCGGTGACATGCATGACAAATTTTACTCAGCCCACACTGGCTTTTATCTGCTCTGAGTAAATGTCTGACTATATCTGGTTCAATAGATTCTGCAGATGAAACGCTCCAAACACGTCTGACCACAGAAGCTACCCGCTCATTGATTATTGTTCTCTTTGGAGGGGAGGGAGAGCATGTGGGTCCGTTTGTGTTTAGGAAGTGGTGAGAAGTTTCTTTAAGCAGACCTACATCTCCTACGCGTGCCTTGCACAGGACAGGAGGGCAGTTATGAGCACAGTTTCTGAGTCAGACTGTCTGCATGCCAATCCTGGATTTCCCCTGGGAGCTTGAGCAAGTAACTTCACTGTTCTGTGCCTCGGTTTTCTCACCTGTGAAATGGGAATGGTAATATCACCTACTTTATAAGATTGCTATGAGGATTAAGTGATTTAATAGGTAAAAGCACTGAAAACAGTGTCTGGCAGACAGTAAGCACTCTACAAGTGTTAGGTCGTATTATTATAGCCCCTTCTCTGCCCATCAACTGCCTGACCTACAATTCAGCTAGGGTAAACAAGCAAATAGATGTGTGTGTGTATACACACGTACTAGCTTCTTCGAACACTCTTTTTTGTGATGGTTTCATTTGTTTTTTTTAAATATCCTAAGTACTACAGGAGTACACTCTCATTTAAAAAAAAACAAAACTTCAAACAATGCTGGTGTGGTGGGTTCAGTCATGTCCTTCATTCACCTGGAACCTTCGGATAAGATCTTATTTAGAAATAGGCTCTATGAAGATGTCATAGTTGATGATTTTAAGATGAAATCATCCTGATTTAGAGTGGGTCCTAAAGCCAATGACTGGTGCCCTTAGAAGAAGATGAGAGGAGGGGCACCTGGGTGGCTTAGTCGGTTGAGCCTCTGACTCCAGATTTCAGCTCAGGTCATGATCTCAGGGTCATGAGACAGATCGAGCCCCGTGTTGGGTTCCACGCTCAGCACAGAGTCTGCTTCTCTCCTTCTCTCTCCCTCTCCCTTTGCCCCTCGTCTGCTCCCTGGAGCTCACTCTCCAATAAAAATAAATAAATCTTAAAAAGAAGAAGAAGACAAGAGGACACACACAGACTCACAGGGAAAGGGGCCATGGGACAATGGAGGCCGAGATTGGGGTGATGCTGTCATGAGCCCAGCCACACCTGGGACCGCCGGAAACTGGAAGGTGTAAGGGTGCGCTCTTCCCTGGAGGCTGACCTTGATTTCGAGCTTCTGGCCTCCAGAACTGTGAGAGAGTAAATTCCAGTTGTTTTCAGCTGCCTAGTTTGTGAAACTAACAGCCCTAACAATGAATACAGTCAGTAAAACCAAGGATCTCCCCCCTTCCCCGGACCATGGTCAGGACGAGGTCTACCGCTGCCACGGCCTCATCCCGGGCACCTCGCGGACCGTGTCCCATTCCCCCATGGACGTTGCCTCTGATTCACAACCTTAAAAGACAAGGGAATCTTCTAGAACAATGTCTCCTTTCATAACTCATGGGCTTTCAGGGTAATTTTAACAATGCTGCTTCCTCTTTCTCACACAGGTTACATTTTTGGTCTCCCTTAGTCATTTTCTACCAAGTTGACTAATATAGGTCCTTTAATATTAAGGCGGGTCCCTTCTGTGTAAGAACTGGAAGTTGCCCCTTGAAGAGTGCTTGGTCCCATCTTGCAGCTGTGAGCATGAGACACAGTGATCCACACAGGACAAGGGACCTTCACATGCAACGTTTCAAATTGAAAGAGCGTTAGAAATCACCTGTGCCTCTGATTCTTAACAGCGTGGGGGTTATAGCTCCTTTGAGAATCTGATAAAAGATGCCAGCTCCCCCTCCCTGAACCATGCACCAAACATATAAAATATCATCTCAGTCCCGTCCTTGTGCCGAGGTTAAAATCCCCCTCATTTTACAGATGAGGAACATCAGCCTCTGAAAGATAAAGCAAAAAAGACCTCAAAGGGATCTGTGGCAGATTCTGGAAAAGAGCATAGGTTCTCCATGACCCACCATCTCCCTGTGGCTCTTTCTGTCTCTCAGTCTGAAGACCCCAGTTTGCCAGCGGAAGCGACAAAGCTGGGGAAGAGGATACTGAGGGAGGGGAAGCCCCGGACTGGAGGAGCCGATGCTCAGAGCAAGGGGAGAGTCCTGTGTCTATGCCTGTGACACAGGTGGTGGCCAGGATACCACAGTGGGTTCCCAGGACCTGGCACTCCTCCACTCTCCACCAGGGCCAAGACAAAAGAGAAGAACTTTACATTAAAGCAACAAAGCCTTGGATAATGCAAGGGTAACTTATTTTAAGTAACAATCTTTGCATTTCTGAAAGAAGTTTATATAATGTCCTCTGCAAACCTCTTAAAAATAGAATAGCACCTCATCTTTCTAAGATGATTTAAACGTAGATAAATATGAAGGCAAGAGGACAGGCTAGTGGGGATGATAATTACGTGCTCTGTGCACACCATTCCCATTCCCTTAGCCCGGAGCAGGCATCACTTGTCCACATGGTACATGTCTGTACCAACACCACGTGTGACCTCAGAATCCTTCCCCTCAGCACTCCAGATGTTACCCCCAGGAGGCAATGAGCTCTGCAACCTATTTGCCATCCTGTTGCTAAATGACCTTCCGACTCTGTTTCTAGTCTCTTGTGAGTAGGTATTTCCCTCTAGTCCCATTTAAACTTTCTGATGGCTTTACTTGGTTCAGCAGAGGCCTAGAGACCTCCCTTTCTAGGGCAGTGATCTCTCCTAGGATTTCTTCTAATAGCTGTGCTCCTACATTCTCCATCATGTGAAATAATGAAGACAGCCCGAAGAATTCTCGCTGACTTCCTGATGCGGACATGGGCTCTGAAGACAGTTCTTTCCAAGTATCAGGTTCAACCTTACTATTGCCCACAGGTCTTGTGTCTGACTTTTTGATACTCTCTTTTGCAACAGTGATCTCTGTCTCTCTCAAATACATCCCTGATGCCCTAATGTTAGATATTGAAAAAGAAAAAAATAGATGACACAAGTCTAAGCTACCTCACGAAATTCAAAGACAATGACAGAGTAAGGAACGGTGTGGTATTTTACATCTTGTCACTCTAAGGATCAAAGAAGAGCAGCTCTGGGGCGCCTGGGTGGCTCAGGCAGTTAAGTGTCCAACCCTTGATTTCAGCTCAGGTCATGATCTCAGTGTCATGAGATCGAGCCCCACGTTGGGCTCTGAGCTCAGTGTGGAACCTGCTTAAAATTCTCTCTTCCCCTCTAGCCCTACCCCCTGAACCCGCTTATACTCTCTCTCTCTCTCTCTCTCAACAACAACAAGGTGAGCTCTATGCATCCACTATATAGGTTAGATTCATTGACCCTAGAGCTCAGTGTTGGCCTCCTTTCCTGACTCTGTTCTTTGCTTGCATCACCAAGCATTCCAGAACTACTTCTGGAACTTCCAACCCTATGTTTGCCTCAGCGCCCCCTGACTTGATGATTTGCCTTCTGTGATATAATTGTACTGCCCGCCCCCCCAAGGGAACTACCCAGTTAACTTAAAGGAAAGGCTCCGCCTAAGCAGAAGCAGCCACTTGCTAGGAACGTTGCAGCCTGTGTTAAGGAGAGTGGCCGAGTTTTCTGTGCAAGAGATGGAGCCCAAGAGAGGGGCTGAACCGGAGGTGGTGTGTGTTTTTAGTCTTCTAGTTCAAAGTCTGGTCTAAAACCGTGTAAACCAGAGGTACCTGGGTGCTCACCTTCCTCCACGGTCTCTTTTCAACCCAATGCTAGAAGAGTCTTTTTAAACTTTCAGATCATGTCCCGTTGCCACTCAACAATCCTGTATTGCCCATCCCCCATCCCTGCCTCTGTCCCACTGTCCACAGGTTCCTCCTCTTCCTGTCTTCTCTGCTCCAGCCACTCTGACCTTCTTGCCCACATCAGAAACGCACCAGCCTCCCACCTGGGGCCCTCTCTGTAACTACTGCTTCTGCCTTAAGCTGGATATTCCTTGGCCAACGGCCTTGCTTCTCTTCAGCCTGGTTTCTCCACAGGGCCTATCCTGGTGGCCCTGTTTGACCTGTCTCTGCATATGCACACTCCAGCCCACCGTCCCCATTAACCTACCCTCCTTTCTGTCTTTATTTTTATTCTCCCAGAGCACTTCTGAGCTTCCTAGGTACCATATCATTCTTACTTATTATGTTTACTGTTTATTATCTATCTCCCATGAGAATATAAGCTCCAGGAGGGCAGGAATTCTTTTCATTAATTTTCTTTTTCACTCATGTATTCCAAGGGCTTTGAATAGTGCTAGGCCCTTAAGAGGTTCTGATATAATAGTTGATACATAAATGATTGAATGAATAAAAAACGAGTGAATAACGACTTTGTTCTGGGATGCACACTGATTAGTGGCAAAAAACATCCCCTTTAAAGGGTTTCTGAAGTGAGGAAATGGAGGGGAAAATCAACATTGTAGAAAGACCAAGCACAAATAATCGCATTTACCCTTCTCCTTGATAGATTACTCACCGGTGGTATTTACGTATCTTTATAGGAACAGAACTGACAAAATTTCCAGCAGGTAGTTTTTACAGTAATTTTATTTTTAAACTAAAGAAGTTCCCAGCAGATCTTTGGGTCTTTTGGGCAAAAAACAAACGATTGCTTAGATTCCTCTAACAGAACGTTAGGTTTCCCTTCATCAGAGAGGAAGCAGAAATGCACGTACAAGGAAGTGACTTAAAAGTCATAAATATTTTGCCCAAAGAAAGATGCTTTTGTGATTGGATGGTGGGATAATGTATGCTAACTACCTTTCCATGACTCTAATTTTGCATGCAGAGGTGAGCTCATGTGATGAGGAGCCAAGGAGCCTTTAGTGAGACGCGCTCTCTGGACTGTTAATGAAATGCCAGGCCCAAGGGTAACACTAAGGCAGTGTAATGTATTATCGTGGAATAACCATCATCCCATCCAATTAACTTTTGCAGAGGAAGCAACCTTGAATCTAAATGCTAACAATATTGGGCTATATAAAGACATCATGAGTGTCTTTAAAAGGAAGTCCAACACTTGCGGCCCCGTGAGATTGGGTCCATAAAACTCTGAATCTGAGAGAGAGAGAAAATCTCCTGCAAAATAACAATACAAACTAGATATACTCAGAGGCTTTATGCTTCTTAAGGGAAATGTACATTTTGGTAGCAGTTTGTGTTTGAAAGACTGACAGGCATTTCTTGTTTCCTTCACTGTACTTTGCCGAAGTACTTTTCACAGTCTAGATGCCGACTGACTGATTAAACACAAGCACAACAATATTCTATTATGCAGGCATAACAACATTGTGGGTCTAACCTTTTAAAGAAGCACGTGTAATTGCTAAGACCTGATGAGAGGTGACTCCAGAGGAAAGCTTTTCAGATGAATCCCTGGTATAAGTCATAGGTCAGCTGCATTTCGTGTGCAGAGAAGGGGTTAACCTTGGTTTCTTAGACAAGGTGGCCTCCTCAGAAAACCCAGGCCTGGTGTTTAAATCTGGTCTGGATTTGCAAAATCTGGAACCCTCCTTCTTGCTGCCTTCAAAGTCAACAGGTATTAACAGGGCTCAATGCCAGGCCATTCTCTGTGACCTCTTTGCAGCCACGGTGCCAAGCCTTGTCCCTCTGACCCTTGTATCCCTAAGTTTCTTCATCACACACCATGGCCTTCTGACGGGGCCTCTTTCTCCTCTTAACGTGGCAGCTTCTCAGGAGAGGAAGACCCTGAGTTTTTCATTCACTTTCTCTGCTCCTATACTACTGCCCGTGCCCCCCTCCCCCACCCTTCTTACCTACCACCTGCGCCATGTCCTGTTCCTGGCCAAGGCTGTGAGCTCAGGAACCTGGCTCTGGATGTGGTTACCGCTCTGCCCCCAATCGTCTGTGGGACTTTGGGTTTGCCACCCCCCCCCCCGCCGCAAAGTGGATGACAGCACTAACCACGTTCTGGTGAGTATTCAATGAGGCAGGACACGTAAAGGGCTCTGAACCACGTGAGACACATATTACCCCCTGCTGCCGTGGTCTTAAAATGCAGAAATGTATTTATCCTTCAGGCCTCAGGCCAGATGTCAATCTCATGTGTAGCCCAGCCAGACCTTTTCAACCAGATGTAACGGTTCTTGGTTCTTGTTTATTAATTTGAAGCCTTGAATACTAGGTTGGCATTTTTCTTATCCCCTTGGAAAGTTAGCATTCACCGTGCAACTAGATGTGTCAGGCATGGGGTTCAATACTTCATGTGTATCCTCTTATTTGGTTTTGAAAAGTAGGTATTACCGCTTTCATTTTCAGTTGAGGAAACCAACAATCACAAAAGCGAAATTCACAAAGCAAACATGACTAAACTCACAAGTCCCCTCAACTTCATTTCTAGATTTAATGCCCTCCAAAGGCAACGTCAGCAACTCTTACTCACTTTCTCTGTCCCTCACGGAGAAGGTGTTTGTAAACACCAAGTATTGTTGATTTGACATGAATGTATGGTTCAGATACCAGAATCTGGCAATATAAGAATTGGCATTTATACTACATTGAACAACTTTCTGAAGCACGTTCACCTGCATTATCTTATTAAAATCTTGGAATGATTCTAGAAGATATGTATCATTATTGTCTTAACTTCTCAGATAGGAGACCGGGAGGAGAGGTTAATTGGCTTTCCCCAAACCAAATTGCCAATAGGGGCAGAGCCGGGACATCCATCTGGGTGTCCTTCCATATGCTGCCCACTAGAACGGCATTCCTTTTCCCCCATACCATCTGAGATCCAACCGATGGCACGTATCTTGGAGACAGAGGAAATTTTATATGAATCTCAAGTACTGCAGAAGAGGCAATAGCCACAAATTGGCAGAAAACGTGAAGCTGTGTTGCCAGAGATCAGTTCTTCAAAAGGAGGAAGACAGACAAACCCAGAGCCAGGCCAAGTTAAAGAAATCTAATTCTCATTCTGTGGGAAGAAATATTCAGCTCAAATAGTCCCTTTAATCTAAATATCAATTTATATAAAGTAACAAACCAATGGATTTAGGAACTCTTAAATGTCTTCCTTCCTCATCCAAAGAATTCACTTCTAGAACGTTCTTTCTTGTCTTTCAGAAGGGTCAGGCATGGTGTCATTTCAACATCTCTCCTGCAGTGGCACCCCTGCAAAGGGATTGGACTAGGTGGTTTGATTGTTTTTGTATTTCTGAATATGAGTGAGCAGGTTGGTGTGTTCTACAACAGAGAAAGAAAAAGATTGGCTGTGTCTTTAGTAACAGGCCCCGTTTCAAGAAGCAGCCCATGTTAACTGGGGAGTTTGTTCCTCACAGATCTGTGGAAAGAATGGTAGCAAAAATGCTGACATATGTTTGCAAAGGGAAGGATTGTGACATTAGTACAGAGAGTTGAACTAAAACTTATTTGCCTTTCTTCGCCTGATGGAGTTGGATTGGAGCTTCACTCTCTTCTCTTGACCTCCAGGCCGACTTCCTTAGGGTAGAACAAATATCAGACAGGCATAGGGTTCCTACAGGGCAATGCATTTAACATGTTGTATCCTGAACCCACTGCCCTCAGCCACGTGGTATGAGAAATAGAGCAAGGACCTGAGACAGATCCTTCGCTGGGAGGGTTTTCTGTATAATAGCAAAGGAAATGTAATTGACCTCAAAATGAGACAGCCAGTGAAGCGTAACAGGAGTGGTGAGTTAATACGCTCAAGCAGCTCAAAGGAAGGCCTGATTTCCTCGGTCTCAAAGGATAAGGGATAGGAGCGTTCGTGGAGGAGGTAGGTGGCAGTTGAGATGGGCGGGCTTTGGAGGGCACTCAGCCCTGGGAAGAAAGACCATCCCAGGACTAAGGCTAGAAGTGGGAAAACCCAGGAGGCAGACCGAGAATGGAGAATTTCGTCCGCTCATGGTGTAGGATGCCAGAAGGTCAGACTTTTAATGGCAAATTCTAATGAGGCTTAGGAAACATGAATGGGGTGTCTTTCCATAAAGGGAAATTCCTACCAATGAGTCAGTCACTTGTCTGACCCCCTCATACCTGTCCTAGCAGAAGACATTTTCAGGTCATCCAGCTACATTGGCTGGTTCAGCCAGTTGGCCAGGCACCCACTAGGAAGCAGTTCACGGAATCATGTTTAGCTTTTACAACTAAAGACCTGTCCGTGGTTCATACAATAGGAAAAGATCTGCAAGCTACAGAGAAGATAGCAAAACCCACTCTGCTTCCTTCACAGGGCTGGCTAAGGCAGCTGCTTGATTGTCGATGTTCAATCGCGTATTAGCAGTACCCAGTGCTCGTACTGACACCCCCAGGCCCCGTGCTTGATTTTACAATCCAGATGTGTCGAATCAACTTTTCTTCTATCTGTGAACATCATCATGGAAAAAAAAGAAGAAAAGAAGACAGGGAAAAAATGATTTTTTGGTCCCCGTGTCTCAATTTCTGCATTTCATAATCCAGCAGAATCTAGGAGGCATAGTGTGATATCTCTCCCGAAAAGGAAAGAAGGTGTTTTACTGCCAAACTGAATATCCAGATTTGGCTGTGATTTTTAAGCCACCTGGTTACATATTTCAAGATTTCTCCTTTTACGACTGCATCTTAGCTCCATCTCCACACAGATACGTGCCGGACCTCACGGTAATAAAAAGGCCGACTTTTTACTTCGCCTTGAATCTCGACCGTTTTTCTGCCTTATGAAAAATGTACACTACAATGTTGTGTTTGGCCCGGGCTACTAAAACAAAAAAATCTTTCTTCAGGAGAATTTGACCCTGTTCCCGTTGTTTTCTCGGCATGTTTTCAGCATCAGCACATTGATTATGCTGTCATGAGCCAGAATCCGGAGACAGGAAAAGATCTATGAGGTCATCAAAGCCCATTCCTGGAGCAGGCCGATGTCCCCTGGGAGAGGCGCCATCTTAGGCAAATGACCAAGGAAAATGAAGAGGCGTGTACAATTTTACCCTGCTACAGTTTTTAATTTTTTCAAGTTTCTGAAATAACTCCCAGAGACTGTCCATAAAACAGTTACACTGCTCTATTTAGGTTAGTGGTTCTCAACGGGGAGCGATTGTGCACCCCTCCCCCCCCCCGGAGACAATTGGCAATATTTGGAGACATATTTGGTTGTCATAGCTTGGGGGAGGAGAGGGTGCTACCGGCATGTCCTGGGTGGAGACCAGGGCTGCTGTTAAATCTCCCACATTGCAGGAGGCAGCCCCCCCCACCTCAAAGAATTACCGGGCCCCAAATGTCATTACTGCCAAGGTTGAGAAACTGGTTTAGGTCTTTTCCTATGCATTTTTCCCCCTGTTGTCTGACTGTTCACTCAGCCCCAAGCAAACCAGATTCCTTGGCTTCCTGGCTTCAAGGAGAACACATTATTCTGAAGTAAACCATTTGAAACAATTTCCTACTAATTCTGGCTCTTAGTCCCAGCTTAAGCAAGTATTAAAAATTATACAGAAAAACAAAAGCACCTTTTCTAGTTATTTTAAGAATCAGACTGTTGAATTTCATAAGACTCCAGATCAGGTAAAGAACACTCGCGAGCCTTAAGGAAGAAGAAACCGTCGTACTTGCCCGATTATTAGAGTCCTATCGTTCATCAGAAGCTTATATTTTTGTTTCTACGTATTCTTCGAACGTACGCTTTTATAGGCAGAGTAGGTCTTTAAATTTAAAACCTTAACTGAAAACCTGTTGGTAGCAAGCAAATATCTCAAGGGTATTCAGTAGATACCCTGTCCCCTGCCCTTACCCCAAATCCTATCCAGCATTCACTCTCCTTTAGGAAGTAAAGAAAGGAGAAGAGAATGTAGGCTAGGAAGGAGCAGTAGCGTAAAGGCAAAATAAGGAAAAGAAAGACGAAATAGAAGGAAAGGAGAGACATAACTAAAAGGTTTGTGTGGGCAGGTTTGGAAGGACGTTGGCAGCCCAAGTGTTCCTGGTTAGCTCTTCAACCTCCAATAACACAGATTTCAAAGCTACAGGTCAGGAGAGGTTATAAAGGGAAAAAATGGATAAAACAATTTACCTTAGGAACTGTTAGCAAAATACTAGCATCAAAAAAGTAAGCAGTATTACAAATACATTGGCTTAAGGTTATCACTTGTCATAATATTTTTGCTTGCATGGAGTTTCTGCTTTGGGGAATCTAAGTTGAGTTTATATTTTCAACGACCAAAGAGTTGTTACAAATTCCAGGTTAGCTCAGATGTTTTGGAAGCGTGAGGAGCCAGCCAGATCCCCTGCAAATCCTTGTGAAATAACATGGGATTTTGTTTAACTCTTTGAGATCGGTAGCAGAATAATGCGTGCCCATGTGAAACATTGAAGACATTTACTCTGTAACCCATTAAGGAGTCATTCCTTACTTGAAATTGTTCCTTGATTACGACATTCTTCCCCCGCCCCAAACAGAATCCAAGGGTGGACTTTTCTGCACTAGTGGGCTAACTTGAATTAAAATCTGTCACTTGTGTTCAGTTACAACTCTTGTTACATTTCCTAATGAACTGTGTCTGATCTTCGGGCATTTCCTGGGGTATTTATGACAATAGCGCAGCTAAGACTTCGCAGAGACTTCATGGTGACATTTATTAATTATTTTCAATTTTATTTTATTTTAATTCAATTAATTAACATACAGTGTATTATTAGTTTCAGGGTAGAGTTCAGGGATTCATCAGTTGCATATAATATCCAGTGCTCATTACATCACGTGCCCTCCTTAATCCCCATCCCCCCATTACCCCATCCCCCCACCCACCTCCCCTCCAGCAACCCTCAGCTCGTTTCCTACAGTTAAGAGTCTCTTATGGTGATATTTAGTATGTGAAGCATCTTTATGAAGGGTACAGTCTAGAATCTTCGTCCTTTATTGTTACTGAAATCAGTTGCCCACAGTCCTCCTCCACAGAATGAGGCTGCCCTGGATAATTCAAACACGAATTCTTCACGGGGAAGACAACAACAGGATCATGACAGAAGGAAGAATCGAAAAATCCAGTCCTAATTTTCTCCATAAACTCAGAATACACTTAACAAACTCTTTTCCCTCCTTTCTGTTTTACTTAATTTCTACAAGTTAAAATAGTTGTTTAAGCTCATGGTGAATGAAAAATGCCGACTTCCCAGAACAGTAGTGAAAGCAAAATTTCCTTTGCCTACCTGCCCTGCCTCCAGCCCCATTGCTCAGAAACGGCACTATTAATAGTTTCTCATGTGTTCTCCTAGAAATTTTCAGAGAGGAGAAGACAGGAAAAAAATGATTTTTTTTTTCTGTGCCCCAATTCCTTGTCTCTCTCTCTCTCTCTCTCTTTTAAAATTTCCAGAGCTCACAGTACTTTATATCACCACTAATCTTTACCAGGCCAATCCCATAAATAACTCAAGCTATTTCAAATACATGAGAGAGATAATTAGAGAAAATAATCTCTTAATTTTGGAGGCAGACTTTTAATAACATTGTCTCTAGCCTTCGGTGGGTTCTCTCTCTGTTATCTGCTTTTAATCCAAGTTCCCAAGTTCATTTTGAATTTTGTAACTGTTTTTCCTTAATTACAAAAGGGCCTCATTTAGTGAAATGTAGTGGAGCTTTAAACTACCATTGATCCTGCAAATCTAAGGAGACCGTGTGGAACTAGGATGTTCATTAGTGGACACGCAGACCTCGAATATCTTGTTGCTTCAAGACGCAGGACCCTAACCATTCCCTTTAAATCCTAAACCAGGAGTGCATCATGCTCCCAGCTCTCTTCGTGGCTGGTTTCCTGTTCTCCCCGGACGTAACTTTTACCTTTGTGCTTTTAAACACATACCAGAAATGGACTACTGTATCTGGGCCTGCCCCCGAGGCTCTTTGTGGAATCTTTCTGCCTCTTAGGGAAAGTCTGCTCTTAGGGAAACTCACCAGCTTCACCCAAGCCACTAAGGGACTGCCACAGGGGGACAGGTCCCTGGCTTCTTGTCACCTGCCAGGCATTCTATGGCTTTCTATCCACTTGGAAGCAGGGCTCCACCTGAGTCCTCTCTTTCCGAGCCTGAGGATCCCTCCTTGTGATGGTTAGTGGGTAACATGCCCCATCTGGCCCTAGCCTTTTAGCATATATCATTATGAGCAGAAAACTTGTAGAAGAAAGTTCCTCTCTTCTCTTAAATTCAAATCAGTCCAGAATTTTAAACTCCTGGTACCACCCATTAATAGAAATAAAACCTAGTAAGTTTACAGAAAGAGAAAGGCTTAAATAAATGGCAGCTGAGTAAGGGTTGATAGAGAGATGGCTTCCGTCACCCCTCCTGAACCCCAGTTTTGCTCAAGACAACGCTCAGGTCCTCAGGAGCAGCCGAGCCCCCTGGGCGGGGGATCTGCTTGGTGTGTTCAGAATCCCAACCCTATTGTCAGCAGCTGGTTTGGCAATGCCCAGTGGGTATTCCAGCTGAGGAGAGAGCTTTCCTGAAGTCTCCTCACCCTGGGGAGAAAACAAGGTCTTTCCCTTCTTTCTCCAGACATGGTCACGGAGGACGTGAGGCCCAGAACTTCTCCACGGAAGCCCACAAACGAAGTCAGCCCACAAGGGTGGCAGAGCCTGGAGAACTAGAACCACAGCTGTAGATTCGGCCACCTGACCACACCACACCAACTCTCCAGGCCCGGGAGCGGAGACAGCATCTCACCGTCGAAGCTGGTTAAGTTCAGCGTCCGCTACCTGACGCCAAAGGCATTGGGACCGGTGCAAAGACAGAGAAGCCAGCCTCGAAGGAACAAAAACAGAATCTCCACTCCACAAACCATATTTTGTCCTCTTGGGTAAAGTAACTGCTTTGAAAAAAATAAATAAATAAACACACTGTGAGTACTTTGCAATACCGTTTTTTGGTTTCCTTGAATTTCTCTACTTCTATTGTGTTTGTTTGGGCTTGTATTGTTTTCTTTTGTTTTCTTTACGGAATGAAGACTCAAACTGCGTGGGGATTTTTTTTCTTTCCTTTTAACTGAGAACCCTAGAACACAGCTAAATGTGTCATATTAACAGTACCAATAAGAATAGCAATTGTATTCAAGGCACTGGACTCAATCCAGGGGTATGAGAGGAGGTGTAAAGAAAGAGGATAGACCGTGCTAGACCTAAGATGTTCCCATTTTGAGTCTATCCCCACAAAGTCATGAAGAAAGAGCAATTCCTGTAATTCTAACTGACAGTAGCCTTGAATATAGGTGACGTGTGACCTGAGTCTCAGTGCCCTTTCTTTTTTTCAAATAAAGGAACTTCCAACATAAAAAATACAGAAAATTACGTAATAAGCACTCATGTACTATTTTTATAAATACTAAACGTGTTGCCATTTTTGTTTCAGATCCACTTTTCTTTCTTTTTTTTTTTTCAGATCCACTTTTCTAATGAAACTTTTTATCTTGAGATATTGAAGATTCCCATGCAGTTATAAGAAATAAGACAAGTCTCCCCTGTAAACTTTGCCCAGTTTCACCTCATACCATCTTGCAAAACTATCCTACAATATCACAGCTGAGATACTGACATCAATACAGTCAAGACATGGAACATTTCCATCACCCCAAGGATCCCTGATGGTGCCCATTATAACCACACTAGCCATCTTTCCCACTCTGACCTCTCCGTAACCCCTGGAAGCCGTTCATCTGTTCTCCATCTCCATACTTTCATTATGTCACCAACATCACAGAAATGGAAGCAGACAGTAACCTTCAGGGATTTGCTTTTTCACTCAGCTTAACTTCCTGGAGATTCATCCAAGCTGTTCCGTGTGCTAGTGGGTTCTTTTTCTGTTATTGCTGAATAGTCTTCCATGGTACACAGCTCGTGTAGCCCTTCACCCATTGAAGGACATCTGAATTGTTTCCAGTTTGGGGCTGTTATTAATCAACATTATTATTATTGCTACCAACAGGTTTTTGAGTGAACATAAGTCTTTATTTCCTTGGGATGAAAGCCCAGGAGGGCAATCACTGGGTTGTAGTTGTTGCATGTTTAATTTTTTTTTAAAGATTGTATTTATTTATTTATTTATTTATTTATTTATTTATTTAGAGAGATAGAGAGCATGAGCAGGGGGAGAAGCAGAGGGAGAGGGAGAGAGAGGGAATCTCAAGCCGACTCTGTGCTGAGCGCCGGCTCGAGCTTGACACAGGGCTTGAGCCCAGGACCCTGAGATCATGACCTGAGTTGAAACCAAGAGTCTCATGTTTAACTGACAGAGCCACCCAGGCGCCCCTGCATGTTTAATTTTTTAAGATACTGCCGAACTCTTTTCCCGAAAGGCTGTACCATATGAGATTTCCATCGGTAGTTTGATGAGTGCTCACGTTACTCTGCGTCCTTGCCAGCATCTTGTGTTATCATCAGTTCTTAGTTTAGCTCTGCTGGTAGGTATTTACTGGTATCTCCCTGATGTTTTGATTTGCCATGGACCGATGACTGAGGATGTCAAATATCTTTCTATATGCTTATTTGCCATCTGTGTATCCCCTTCTGTGAAATGTCCCTTCCTGTCATTTACTCACTCTTTCAACGGATTGTTGATTGTTTTACTGTTGAGTTTTGAGAGCTCTTGGTTTATTCTACATACTAGTTCTTTGTCAGGGATGTGGTTTGCAAAGGTTTTCTCCCACCCTGTGGCTTTTCCTTTTTCTCAATAGGGTCTTCAGCGGAGAAGTAATTTTTAATTTCATGAAGTCCAGTTTATTAATTTTTTTCTTCCAGGGACTGTGCTTTTGTTGTCAAGTGTAACCACTCTGTCTAGCTCTAGATCCTTAAGAGCTTCTCTAAAAAGTTTTATAGCTTTACATTTTATACTAGGTCCATGATCCACTTTGGGTTAATTCTTTATAAGGTCTGAGACTTAGGTTGGGGTTCAGAGTTTTGCCTGTGGATGTCCCAGCGCTCCAGTACCATTTGGCTACATTTTCTCCTCCATTAAACTGCTTTGCACTCTTGTCAAACATTACTTGGGCATATTCATGTGGGCCTACTTCTGGGTTCTTTATTCTGTTCCACTGATCTATAAGCTTACTTTTCCACCCATGCCACTCAATCTTGATTCCTATAGCTGTATAATACGTCTTAAAATCAGGTAGGCTACTTCTACTTTATTCTTCAATTTCAAAATTGTTTTATCTATTCTGGTTCCTTTCCCTTTCCACATACATCTTAAGATAATCTTGCCTAAATCTACAAAAATTCTTGCTGGGATTTTGATAGGAATTATGTTAAAACTATATATAAATTCGGGGATAATCGACATCATCATGATGTTGAATGTTCAATCCGTGCACACAGTGTGTCTCTCAAAGAAGTAGATATTCTTTGATTCTTTCATCACCATTGTGTAATTTTCTACATACAAGTCTTATACATGTTTTATTAGATTTACACCTAAGTAATTCATTTTTAAAGCAATTGTGAATGGTATTATATTTTTAATCTCAGTGTCCACATGTTCATTGTTAATATATAGAAATACAATTGATTGTTGTAATTTTATCTTGTATCCTGTGTCCTTGCTAAACATACTTGTTGGTTCTGGGAGATTGATTAATTGATTGATTGATTTGTTTTACCCTTGGGATTTTCTACGTAGAAAATCACATAATCTTCGTGGGGACAAATTTCCATATGTGGTATTATTTTTATTTTTATTAAGGCCAATGTAACTTTTTATTTCCTTTGAGACAGCCTCTTCGGATCATCTTGAAGTGTTTAGTTTCCAAGTGTTTTGAGATTTTCATGTTATTTTTCCATGTTTGATTTCTAGTTGGATTCCACTGTGGTTAGAAAACACACTGTATGATTTCAATTCTTTCAAATTTTTTTTTATAAAAATTTTTTATTATGTTATGTTAGTCACCATACAGGACATCCCAAGTTTTTGATGTAGTTCCATGATTCATTACTTGCATATAACACCCAGTGCACCATGCAATACGTGCCCTCCTTACTACCCATCACCAGCCTATCCCGATCCCCCGCCCCCCTCCCCTCTAAAGCCCTCAGTTTGTTTCCCAGAGTCCATAGTCTCTCATGGTTCGTTCCCCCTTCTTTTTACCCCCCCTTCCTTCTTCCCTTTCTTCTCCTAACAATCTTCCTACTTCTTATGTTCCATCAATTCTTTTAAATGTTTTGATCTCTCTTTTGTGGCCCAAGATATGACCTATTTTGGTATATGTTCCACTGGTACTTGGAAAGAATGTGTATTCTGATGTCATTATGTGGAGGATTCTATAAATGTCAGTGAGGTCCTGTCAGTTATTTGTGTTGAAATCTATACGATTGATGATTTTCTATTTAGTCATTCTATCAATTGTTAAGCAGAGTGTTGAGGTCACCAAATATAAGTGTGGATTTCTCTGGAATATATATGAGACAGAAAGAAAGAAAACTCAGAGAACCTAGCACCATATCATTCTCGGAGACCTGAGGTCCCTAGCCAGTCTGCCTTCTTCTCTTCCCCTTTCAGAATCTTACATTTCTTTTATATATAATATCCAACTTTTATAGTTGTACTCAGGCTAAGGAAATAGGGAAAATTACATGTACCCATAACTCCAAGACTCATTACTTTTAAGGAAATAAAATGTTATGGTTCCTGTTGAACACTTCTTTGTAAATTCTACCCAAATCCATGGTTTTCTTTCCTATCCTGGGTATCTATCGCATTTATTTTCTCTTTATCTGGTGATACTTTTGTGGTCTAAAAATTTACATGTCACATCTTAATACAAAAACAAAATCCGAAATGGATCGTAGATCTAAATGTAACATATAAAGCTATAAAACTTTCTGAGGGGTGCCTGGGTGGCTCTGTCGTTAAGCGTCTGCCTTCGGCTCAGGGCATGATCCCGGCGTTCTGGGATCGAGCCCCACATCAGGCTCCTCCGCTGTGAGCCTGCTTCTTCCTCTCCCACTCCCCCTGCTTGTGTTCCCTCTCTCACTGGCTGTCTCTATCGCTGTCAAATAAATAAATAAAATCTTTAAAAAAAAAAAACTTTCTGAGGATAACATAGGTTAGTCAAAGTATTCTTAGGCGTGATGCAAATCGTAATGACCCATAGAAGAAAAAAATGATTAATTAGACTTCAACAACGTTAAAAGTTTTTGCTCCGTGGAAGATACCTTTAAAAGAATGGAAAAAGAAAAGAAAAAGGAGAAAGTATTTGCAGATCACATTTCCGACAAAGGATTTTATATAGACTATATGAAGAACTCTCAGAATTCACCAATAAGAAAACAAACAATCCAATGTGTTGTTTTTTTTTTAATTGGCAAAAGATTTGAGCAAATACTTTACCAAAGAAGATATCCTGATGGCAAATTATCACTTGAAAAGATGTTCAAGTTGTTAGTAATTAGAAAAAAATCGAATTAAGCCACAGTGAAATATAACTATAGCTGTTAAAACGGCTAAAAAATAAAAAGCCTGTCAATGCCATGTGCTGGCAAAGATGTGGCACAACTGGAAATCTCCTACAAAAAAAAAAGCTGGGCAGTTTCTCATAAAGTTAAATATGTACTTACTATATGGCCCAGTAATCCTATTTCTGTGTTGTTGCCTAAGTGAAATGAAAATCCATGTTCACACAAAAACTTGTGTGGCAAGTGTTTAATAGCAGCTTTACTTATAAGTGTCAAAAACTGAAAATAAACCTAAATGGCTCTCAACTTGGAAATGGATGAAGAAAAGAAGCTGTCCAGGCCGTGGAAGACTACCTAATAATGAAAAAATAACTGGATATGAGCAGCGACTTGGTTCATCTCAATGGCATTATGTGGAGTGAAGAAAGCCAGTCTCAAAAGGTTGCATTCTCTATGATTCCATTTGGTAGGACATTCTGGAGAAGCGTAAAATGACAATTTGCAGATCAGTGCTTGTCAGAGCGTAGACGGGTTTGGGGGAGTAGGGTGAGGCTTGACTACCAAAAGGTAGCAGAAACAAATTTAAGGGTGTGTGTGTGTGTGTGTGTGTGTGTGATGAAACTGTGCTGTACCTTGATTGTGGTGGTAGTAACATAACTGTCTGAATTTGTCAAAACTCACAGAACTGTACACCAAAACGAGTACATTTTATTGTATATAACTAAAAGTAGAGAAAAAAGTTGCATGAGTGTTGTTATACACTATACTCATCCTTCTGCAACTTTCTTATTTACTCAACATTTAAAAATTTACAGGTGTCTCCATGTCTCGGAAAATTTTCAATAGGTAGAATGCATTCCAACCGGAGGGTCATCTATGCACTTGATTCTAAAATGGAAAATGTCATTAAAATGGAGCAGGTCCCATTGGAGATGACCCTCTGGGGATCCTTGCTTGGACATGAAGGTTGACAGAGGTTGTCTGTCACAGCCATTGATTCTGACCTTCAAGGCTGTTATTCTCAAAAGGGGACTTTATCAACATTAAGTAAAGAACATGGGGAGAGAAGTCTCAACATTCTCTCAAATCTGTTTTTGTCCAATCCTATCAGAATCAAATTTCTGTATGCATACGCACTGGAAAAAGTACCAGATGAGCTCTACTTCTATTTTACCTTTTAAATAGTTGGTGATGTTGGCAAGTCACTTAAATACATGGAGTTGCTTTCCTCTTCCAAAAAAAAGTTGCCCTGTGTAAATTATTCTGTCTCTTTCTGCCTATAAAATATTTCATGATATTAATCAAACCTTTGAAGCGTTCAGCTGTCCATTCAACTGCCTGACATGTCTCAGGAACTTATCTAGGTGTCCTAGATACAAGTAAGAATGGGAGTCCCCAGTTTAGTGGGGGCTAAGCACAACCATAGCACAATGGGTGGGTTGGCCAAGGCCTGAGGAAGCGCCAACGAGAGAGCAGTTCATAGCCAATGTAGGAGTCAGGGAAGGGCATGAAGGATGAAGACGCCAAGTAAGCATCCAGACACACCCTCCCCCCCAAATTCACTGGTGCTTCTCTATTCTCTAAATCTGATTTTGGTTGAGAAAGACGATTTCTCTCTCCCACTAATCTATCAGTGGACGTAAATGAACAGGAAGCTACCGACGCTCAGTCAGACTTAATGCTCAGACATACATCCTCTCAAGTCTTCATTTCTTAGTTAACAAAACATAACATGGTGACTATCTGAAACTGGAGGGCCCAGAGCTTCTGTAAATGTAAAGCTGTGAAGGCTTTTCCAGCAATGAGTAAGCACTTGGAATCCAGGCGGTTTTTTTTTTAAAATAAGTGCTAACAGCCTAGCTTTGAGAAATATGTGTAGCACGCTTTCCCACACTTCCTCTAAAGAAACAACAAAATAAATAAATATTCTAGAAGATGATTTTAGAGAATGAACATAATTCCTGCCCATTCATTGCCACATGATTTGATGCCAGGAATGTTCATTGAAAAACAGTTAACCCAGAAGGTTAAATGACAAGAGAAATTATTGTGGTAACAATCAAATGGGCCATTAATACAGTCTCACATATATGTGGAAAAGCATGAAAAATTAAATATGGAATAAGTACTATGTATTAGGAATGTATTTGTCAACGATCGAACAGGATCTCCTTATATGCTAGAGAATCTTGATTAATCTGCAAGTTTTTATTCAAGTTTAAATAGGAAATGGGACTTTTTTTTCCCAGCGCTTTATCATCTATTGTTGAAACTCTTACTAAAATATATAAGGGCTTTCCTGATTTTCTAAGCACAGAGAATCATCATGGTTGAGTTAACCCTTGAAGACTGAGGTATCCGTGCCAATGGCCAGCTGCAGTATTCAAGACCAGCCCTCAGAACCTCACGTAGACCCTAGAATATCCTTCTGGAGGGATAAATTCCTTGATGCCAGCTTTAAAACATTGCTTAAATCCTCTCTTTTCCCCTGGTTGTAGGGAGCAACCAACAGTCTAGCAAGGAACAACTTCCATTTTATTGACTCTGGTCAGTCAAGATTTACTGCTTTTGGAGAAGAATGTTCATTGGTATAGTTGCTGAATCCTATGGTGGACCTCAAAGAACATTCCCCCCAAATATTTTTTAATTGTGAAGGGCAAACCAGTTACTTTACAGTGGAAAACTGGTGGACACCACCTTAACCCAATGACCAAAAATAAGCTTGTGGCAACGGGAATAATCAACAGCACGTGTCTCCTGCTAGGCCACTCTGAGAACCCGGCATCGCTCCTGTGGTGTTCCTGCCCAAAGTGCACAGTCTGAATCTAGTCTTGAGGGGACATCTAACAACCTGAGTGGAGGGACAGTCTGCAAAATCACTGACCTGTACTCTTAAAAAATACCAATCTCATGAGAAAGAAAGGCTCAGGGAAATGTCCCAGATCACAGGACACTGAAGAGACAAGATGTCTGAATTCAAATTTTGGATTGTTTTGCTATAAAATAAGACATTGTGGAGACAATTGATGAAGTGTTAATAAGGTCCACAGGTAAGATAATAACATCATTTCAGTGCTAATTTCCTGATTTTGACCCTTGTCCCGTGGTCATGCAGGAGAATCCATGTTTTTAGGAAACATAAACAAATATTTAGGAAATAAAAGATCATCGTGTCTGCAACTTCAATGAACATGAGAGAACCTATTGGCTGATGAAAATGTTCCATCTCTTGACTGTCATGGTGGTTACAGTGGTTACACAAATGTATGTATTTGTCAAAGGTCCTCAAACTTTATTAAATACACGAATTTTATTGTTTGTGACCATATCTCAGTAAATAAAGTTGATTTTTTTTTTTTTAAATGCCTTTCATTTCGATATTGTATGATATTGTTTTGTGACTTACTATTACTCAGGTAATAAGTCATATGAACTACCTTTCTGGTTTTTATGTGTATAGCTTTATACTGATTGATTGATTGATTGATTGATTCCCTAACCTGACACATGAAATTCAGTAGTCCCTGAGCTGTTGCAAGCTCACTTTTCCCATTATGTCTCTTTATCTCATCTCTTTTAAGTAGTTTGCAGATTGGTGCAAGGCTCTCATTCTAATTTGCTTGTGTTTTAAACAGCTGTGAATATTTTCTACCTAAAAAATCTTTTTTTTTTTTGCCCATAAAAGATCTCTCCAACATAAAACAATCCCTATAGTTTGTATTATATAAAAACGGAAAAAGAAAAAAGAGGAAAAGCATGTTGGCTCCTTCAAAGGAAATGAGAAACTAGGACTAGGGCCATTTCTGATCACTAAATAATAGGATTTCAGTTGTTCCGTATCCCACAGGAGCTTAGCCATTAACTCAGCTTAGGAAAGGAATTGCAAACTGGACTGTCTCCTGTTGTGAAGCGATTCTGATGCCTTTACATTGCACCACCAAAGGCTTGAAGAAAAGGTGAGCCGCCAGGGTCAGCAGGTACCATAGAAATTGGCTCTCAAAGCTCAGGAGTGAAAGGCTGTTAGTACAAGTAGAAGCGTTTCTGACCAACGCGTGGATTTGGACCTGACCCACATTAGCAAGGCAGGATGAGGCTGCAGGCTGCATCCAGCGGCCAGAGCTTAACAGAGAATGAGCTGGAAATTGGCAACTCCCCTTCCTTCTGGCTCTACCAAATCAACCAGGTGTCCATGTCCACGCTCCTTCTCTGTGGCTCAGCTTCCTTATCTGCAAGATGAAAGGTTGCACCGAGTAATCTTTACGACCGTCTAATGTCCCATGATTCTGAATCTTGGCATCTTTGGTATGGAGCACAGTGTCTCTTCTACTCCCCAATTTTCGTCATCTCTCCCTCTTGCTTCCCAAACTGACGGTATTGTCCTATTTACTTTCTACAGTACTAGATGGGACGTTCTTTGGATAAGAGGAAACATTTAAATTGTTTCTATTGTGGTTTTCACTTTCTGGGGGATAGAAAATGTTTCCTTCCCCCACCCCAACTAATTCCTGGGAGTATCCATAAAGCTCTCCACAGCGTGCGCAGTAACACAGTATAGATACAACTAATAGATACTTCACGTTTGCTTAAGTACCATAGGATTCCTAAGTAGTTGAGGAACCTTATCTTGTAGGAAGTAATAACATCTACGTGAAGGAACCTGTAGATTCTGTTATCATCATCTACAAATGAACAGATTCCAGATTCTGGGTTTTAGGTTCCCGATGATGGATGAGGCCAGTTACAGCTTTGGCTTAGAACCTTATCCAGTTTTACTTTATGGTGAAAATGGCTGGTTTAAAGTTGGCCTAGGTTTGGAAACTGGAAAGTGCTGGAAGGCACCAGGATCTACCATCCGCAAAACATTGCGTCTTTGGCATATGGATCGTTTTGAGAATCAGCGGGAGAAGGAAAGGCTTTAAAAACAGGGCACAGGTTTCCTTTTATAAAGGAAATTTACATCGGTAGAGACATCTTCCTCTCCTTTGCTGGGAAGAGGAGGACTTTTAACAACTCCTATCAATGGAGAGGCACCATAATAAATGCTACTGCACAGTCCTTGTTTAGCATGCTTTTCCTCTTTGCCTTGCTATAACTTGTCTCCCCTCCCAGAAGCCAAGACCCCTTTTCCTTTGCCTAGCCTACCATGGTATATAAGCGGGAGTGCCAACCCCACTTTAGGTTACTCGGGGGCTAAGTGTGCCCATGCTTACACACGATGCACAAAATTAACTTCTGTTTGCTTTCCCTTGTTAATCTGTCTCCGGCCAGCCTAATTTACAGAACCCCAGCTGGAGAACCTAAGATGGATAGAGGAAGAGATTTTTTTTCCTTCCCTACAGTGCTGTACCTGGACTAAACTATTAGAATAAACATTATTACCTTAAGGAAGAGAAATGTGCCCAGACTTATGCAAGAAGTTATTTTTCATCCCCTTTGGGGTCACCATGGGGAACTGTTTGTCGTATGTCTTCCTGAGAACAACAGACATGAGAGAGGTGTGCATGGAAAAAAGAGATTCTGAGGTCAAGTACATAGAGAAATCCTATCTGTTCTACCCCTCCTGGGAGAGTCACAGTCTACACTGGCCCATTTAAGGCTCCAAGATGTTCTGCATTCATTAAAATACATTTCGTTTTATGATTAACTTTGTTTAACTTGTAGCATTCCAAATTTAAGTGACTCAGAACCCTTTTTCCACATAAACTCTCCTTGTTCTGCAGAACACACTTTGGGAAACCCGGCACCAGGGTTCACTTTCCTGGCAAAGAGTCCAGAATAATTTCTGGGCCGGTCATTGCAACACCCCCACGCTTCCTTGGCAGGACAGAGTCTACCTCAGGGTACAGGACTTGGGGTAGCAGTCACCGTTGCTGCACCATGCAGGGGTGGCAGAGGGAAAGGTTTGCATAACATGTTGGGGGCCCTGTAGTAGGAAATGGTTGTGGGCTCAATGGGGTAGTGATGAAGGATAAGGGTTCCCCAAACTTTCTTAGGACCAACAATCCCCAGATGGCCAAACCTCAAGCTGAAAGTCAGACCTGGTGCTTCTACCTGGAAATCTGACCTGGGAGTATGGAAAAGACAATCTGTACTTTCATGATGAAGAGCTCAGACGCCAGATTCGGTTCAAATTTGGCTCAGCCTCTTCCTGGTCATGTGACCCTTGGCAGGAAGCGTTCTATGCCTTTATTTCTTTGTCGTAAGATAGCAATTAAGATCATACCTATTTATTTAGCCTGTTGTGAGAATTGAATGAAATATTACAGTCTACGGCCATACCACCCTGAACGCGCCCGATCTCGTCTGAATGAAATATTACAGTGAAGAGACTTAGCCCAGTATCTGGCATAAATTAAGTGCTTGAAATAAAGTTAGACACTGTCTTTGTCAAGGGTAAAAACGCAGTTACAAATAAGTTCATAAATACCAGCTACCAGTTCCATAAAAAGTCAGCCAACAGAGAGCTACAGACCCTGAGGAGCAAGAGGACCTTTTGTATGGGTGAGAATCTTTGACTAGAAGCCAAGTTCTTTTGCCCTAAAAGTTAGTTAGGAAAGAAAGCTACAACTTAAACGGTGCTTGAGCAGGTAGGTGTAGATGATGGAAAAAAAAAATATATATATATATGTATGTACTTCGCTGTTTGTATTTGCAAATTTCGGACCACATTGTATCTCTGTTTCTAGGAATTATAATACATTTTTAATTTTATTTTTAAAAGTTCAGTCTGTTATTTAATGGACATAGAGTTTCAGTCTTGCAAGATGAAAAGTTCAGGAGATCTATTTTACAACAATGTCAACACAACTAATGTTAATGAACTATGCACTTAAAATGACTAAGAAGACAGGGGACCTGAGTGGTGACTCTTGATTTCAGCTCAGCTCATGATCTGAGGGTCCTGGGATCAAGGCCCGTGGAGGGCTCTGCACTCAGTGGGGAGTCAGCTTGAGGATTCTCTCTCTCTCCTCCTCCCCCTCCCCCTTGCTCATGCTCTCTCTCTAAAATAAATGAATAAATCTTTAAAAAACATGGTTAAGAAGGCAAATTTTATGTTATGATTTTTTAAACCACAATCAAGACAAAAAAGATAAAGAGAGAAAAGAGTTTCATCCGTATCTTGTCTTCTGTGGTCTGTATGTAGCACAGATGCCGCCCTCTGGGTTGAAAGTAAACCGCAAGCTCGGTGGCCCCATTTCCATCAGTAGGGACCGGGGATGTGAGCAGGCACCGAACGGCTTTAGAAAATCTCTTGACTCCACTCAAGATTTGGTGAGAAATTAAGGCGACTCGTGGAATGCGGGGTTGGGCCCTAAGTGGGCTCTGGTTTTAGCCTTTTGAAAGTAGTGTATTACAGCTGGGGAATAGGTCCAAAACTGAACTCCATTATCTTTGCAAAACTCTTCCTTCTGTGTCCCACCAACCTTCTCACCTACACCAGAAACCTGAGCAATGGTGTGCTGATAAACGCATCACAACCAGCTCTCCAGAAAACAAAAGAGTGCCTTCCTGCACATATGAGTATGAAAACTTTTACTAATATAAAGAACGTGTGGCACAAGATTTACCAATATAATAAAATACATAATAATCCTTACTGTAAACTCCTCCTGACTGCTTCTGTCGATTTTTACTGACCTCTCATAACCATAGCCATTGTATTGTGGAACAGACGGAAGAGTGTGTCTCCAACATGAACATGGGCTAATATTTATATTTTTGTTTGCAATAGTGAATACGAAGCAAGGAAGATATATATTGGCTCTTCACTTATTCATCTATGATGTGGATGACTTCTTAGCTGAATCAGATAATAGATTGGAGGACCAGAAGTTTCAAGGTTTTATGCTACTCACAGTGTAATTGCTATAGACATGAAACCCTTTAATATTTAACTTACATTATGAACAATTTCTCCATCACTTTTTTAAAGATTTTATTTATTTATTAGAGAGAGAGAAAGAGAGAGAGCACGAGCAGGGGGAGGGGCAGAGGGAGGAAACAGACCCCTGCTGAGCAGGGAGCCTGACCCTTGGGGGGCTCAATCCCAGGACCCTGAGATCATGACCTGAGCAGAAATCAAGCGTTGGATGCTTAACCGACTGCACTACCCAGGCGCCCCTCTCTGTCACTCTCTTAAGTCTATTGCAGGGGTTGGCAAACTATGGCTGGTGGGCAAAAAACAAAAGCAAAACCAAACTACCGGGCTACTGTCTGCTTCTGTCAATAGAATTCTACTGGAAAACAAGTCTGCTCCTTTACGCACTGGCCAGGGCTGCTTTCACACTTCAGTAGCAGAGAGGAATGTTTTGACGGGGACTGTGTGGCCCAGAAAGCCTAAAGTATTTACTGTCTGGCCCTTTGCAGTAAAAGTTTGCTGACCCCCTGACCGAGAAAATCAACAAAGCAACAAGGTAAGTCCTGCTGTGTAGCTTTTTCCCATTTCCATCATGTCAATGTAGCCAACGTGGCAGATTTCAAGCAATTAGCGTGAAGTTGGGAAGAGACGCTCGGGGGCACATCCTTACGTAGTAATTCCAGCAGACAGATACGGGAGATGCGAATAACCCCAACAGCTTACATAACAGTGAGAGGTAGTAAAATAATTTGAGAGCGATGACTTTGGAGAATTTATTACCTTTGTATTTAATACACTTTATTTTATCGTCCATGTATATAATTTAAATTTTAGTATCTATTCAATGGGGTCGCCTCCTGGCTCTGGCATGCCACCCTTTGAAGGTCATGGGAGCTCCCCACTTCCAGCCATGGAAGCCTCACCAGTTTGTAGGTCCTATAATTCCATCCCCTGAACCTCTGCAACATCTGTTCTCTTTCCTCAGCGTTACTGCTCTAGCGCGGGACGTCTTCATCTCGTGACCGGACTTTGTAATTTCTTACTTCCAAACACATCCATCCAATCCATCCAGACAAAGCTTCCTAATCTATAAGGTGCATCCGCATCACCTGGGATTCTTATTAAAATGAAGATTTCCATTCCGTAGGTCTGGGAGGGTCTTGGGATTCTGCATTCCTGACAAGCTCTGGGGCGGTGCTGATGCTGCCGGTGCTCGGTGCTCCAAGCGCGCCTCAAGGAGCAAAGCCGGGCTGCTGCTAAGCGCTCTTGCTGACACGTGACTCTGACCTTGCTACTCCCTGCTTCCCAAACACCGCGGGCCGTTTCACACCTTTGTGCTTTATTAATATTGCCCCGACTACTTGAAATCACTCTGCTTCCTCTTGCCTCTGCCTGGGAAATGCCTTCTCTTGCAGAGCTCCGCTGTGTGGTAGCCTCTGGAACGGCGCCTCTTCTGAGGTCCCCAGTTAGAAAGGAGGGCCCTCCCATTGTCGGGTCCCTGCTGCTCGGGGCCAGCACATTCATCTTAGGACACTGCTGCGTTTATTTGTTTGTGTCGCTTTCTCTGTCGTTAAATTCTGACAACCCAAATTCCCTAAGCCGTATTCTGACCTCAACTCAAATAGCATTGCCTCGGAGAGTTCCTTTGACACCCCTGAGAAGCCCTCCCATCCTTGTCTGGTCACTCTCCATTCTACCAGGCCTGTTGTTTTGTTTTTGTTTTGGGGATTTTGTTTGTTTGTTTGTTTGTTTGTTTGTTTTTGAGAGCACGGTTCACACACTACAATTACCTTGTTTTATTATTTTTAAAAATTTTTTATTATGTTATGTTAGTCACCATACAGTACACACCTAGATTTTGATGTAAAGTTCGATGATTCATTGTTTGCGTATGACACCCAGTGCTCCATGCAATACGTGCCCTCCTTAATACCCATCACCGGCCTATCCCATTCCCCCACCCCCCTCCCCTCTGAAGCCTCAGTTTGTTTCCCAGAGTCCATAGTCTCTCATGGTTCATTCCCCCTTCTGTTTACCCCCCCTTCATTCTTCCCTTCCTTCTCCTACTGATCTTCCTGCTATTTCTTATGTTCCATACATGAGTGAAACCATATGATAATTGTCTTTCTCTGCTTGACTTATTTCACTTAGCATACTTTTTTATGATTCAGCTCCTTCTTCCTTCATCCAAGGAAAGTTTTCATCTCTCTTCATTCCATTGTATATATGGACCACATCTTCTTAATCCAGTCCTCTGTTGAAGGGCATCTCGGCTCCTTCCATGATTTAGCTATTGTGGACAATGCTGCTATGAACATTGGGGTGCATATGGCTCTTCTCTTCACTACATCTGTATCTTTGGGGTAAATAACCAGTAGTGCAATTGCTGGGTCATAGGGTAGCTCTAATTTTAACTTTTTGAGGGACCTCCACATTGTTTTCCAAAGTGGCTGTGCCAACTTGCATTCCCACCAACCTTATTTTAGTTTTTAGCAGAAGCGGTCTTGTTTAATGCTATTGAGACCAGTAGTTGGTAGGTTGCTTACACATAAGACACAAAAATTGGGGAGTCATAAAAAAGTGATCTTCGTCTATGTTAAATGTTTTCGTGACAAGGTAAATAAATGCACGTTCGTTTCCTCGGTTTTAACCTAGAGACAAGGACACCAGCCTGAATAGGAGTTCGTAGACTCAAGCTCAGCCTCATATTTCTTGCATAAACTTAGCCGAGAGCATCATCTCTAATTTCTGGTTTCTGTTGCTTTAACGTGGAGCATGAACGTAAAGAAACTTGGAAAGCAAGACTGAAAATTTTTTCCTTATCTGTTACAATTAGGCCTTGCCTGCATCTAATTTAAAGGCATTGTTTGAAAGCAACCCATAATTATCAAATCTTCCAAAGCATGTAATTTAGTTGTTGTTTGTTTGGTGTTTTTTTTTTTTACAACCAACGTTTTATTTTGGAGTCATTTTAGATTTACAGAGAACTTGCAAAGATAGTACAGGGGGTCCCTAAATACCCTCACCCCACTTCCCCCCCGTCATTAACATCTACATTTGTCAAAACCAAGAAACCGACAATGATATATTATTATTAACTAATAATAACTCCAGGCTTTCTTTGGATTTCTTCCCCTTGTCCTGTGCTTCTTTCTGTCCCAGGAATGAACCCCCAGAGCCACACTGCATTTGGTTGACCCATTTTCCCCTGATTCCTCTGGTCTTTGAGAGTTTCTCCGTCTTTTCTTCCTTTTCATAATCTTGACCGTCTTGAGAAGTACTGGCCAGGTATCTGCAGAATGTCTCCCAAAACCTGATGTTTTTTTCATGAGACTGGAGTTGCTGATTTTTGGAAAGGGCACGCGGAGATGAGATGTCCTTCAGGCACATTCTATCTATCTACTTGCATCACTGTTGATAATAACCTTCACATCAACTTTTTATAAAAAGAATGCTCACCCTTTGAGCACTTACATGTTGTTGAGTTATATGCTATTTCATTGAATAAGGTAATCAGAAACATAAATATAAAAGGCACCCCCAGGATCTGGAGCAAGCACAATGGATCTGAATCAGTGTGGGTGTCTGCTGGTGGGAGCAGGGTGGGGAGGAACACAGCTATCAGCCTGGCAGGGTCTGTTTCCCTTCTCCCCCAGGAGTGCTAGGAGCCAATCTGACTTACTCATCACTGAATCCCCGGCACCTGGCCCACAGTGGGAACTCATTACATGCTTGTTGAATGACTACAAGCGCGGAGCAAACTTCAAGTGTCTGTCAGTCCAGTCCGAGTCCAGTCAGGAGATAGCTGAACAGAGAGAACTTAATCGTCAACTAAGTGCAAAGTTTTAAACTAGATAACAGAAATGGCAGAAAGATAGCAATAAATGGTCATGGAAGCAGCAAGTGTAGGAAGCAGCCATCACCCCTAGGTCTTGGAAACAAAGAGAGGAGGCTGAAACTATTGCATCTTGGGTGCTCCGAGGAAAAGCTCCGGAGCGTTGAAAAGCAGACCAGGAGCAAAGATGGCTCCCTGAGGGAGCGTGAGGAGAGCAGCTCTGGGAGCTCTGAAATACCACAGAGCGGAAATGGCGGCCGCCATGGGCCGAACTGCTGCTGCCAGGGTGAAGAAACGTTGCCAGAGTGCCGCTCACAGCAGCGGGCAGTGGTCAGGAAGGAGCCTGCCCTTCTCCCTCCTCCAGCCTTGCAGTCCCCCTCCAGCATCTTCTAGGCAGAGCCTTCCAGGGAGCCATCTCCACAGCAAAAACATGGTCAGCAGCGCCTCAGTGGCAGAATCACAGAGCAGGTTGTGGAAGGCTAGGTTTGGAGCGAAGACCAGCTTCGTGCCTGCCCAGGTATAAATTAGGTCACAGTAATCGTTAATGCCATTTCCCCTTCCCACCCACACCTCTGCAGGGGCTCAGCCGCCATTTCCTGGCTCCTTTCCCTTCTGGTACCTTGCGGGGGTTCCTAGAAGTGTCTCAGTTGTGTAGGACTGCCTTTGGTGTGCGGATTTCAACGCTGTCCTTGTCTCCAGGTCGGTGACCGGGGTTGTGATGCTCCAGGTCTCATCTCACACTCTTCACTAGGGAGCAGTTCTTCTTCCTCTTCTGGGTTCTGTTCTTAAATGGGCCCATACCCAGAGTTACTTGGACTCAAGATGTAACACGGTTAAGTCAACAATTCTTTTAATTTTACATAAAATCCTTTTCTCCCCAGGCCATTGACACAGCTCCATTTTTCTGGCTGGGTCTGGTATGGGCTCAAGAGTAGCTGAGTCCAGAGTTAAGACCTGCTTTATTTCTGAGGAATAGTCACACACGGAGGAGGCTGAAGTCAAACCTTTACTATCTACTCCAATTCTAGAAGCCTATTCAAACCATGACTCTATAGACATTTATCTTGATGATAAAATAAAAGCTAATGCAGTTATAAACAGTTAAGGATGTGAATCCAAACATTTAGTATAAAGCTGTTTTGCCCATGTTTCGTCAAGGAGATTTTTCTTCACTGAGGTTTCCAAAAATACAAGTCCAGTAGAACTTTCCTTTTCTGGTAAATCTGCTCAGCAAATATAGCTGTTCCTCATTGCAATAAGGAATTTCAAATCAAATTAAAAGTTAGGATTACCTTTCTTGAACAAATACGTGGTATTGTCCGTGCATTAAGCACCGAGGCTTCCCAGTGCTTTGAATAGTGAAGGTGAGAGAAGGGACTTGCTGGTGCTGTCATGATGGCTTCACAAATGGCCTTGCTGCTGTTTCCTCAGAGTTGACTGCCTAATGTTAGGCAATCATTTTAACTGATTTTGGGCGAAAATCTCCCATGTTCCTGTAGGAGAACCTGCAGCTTCCCCCTGAACTCTGGTATGCGACTGACTCATTTCCTAAATTTGATAGAATCATCGACACTTGGGCCACAGACGTCTTACTGAGCTTCTTCTTGAGCATTTCAAAATTTCAGAAGTAATGTCAGTAGGGAGAGAATGTTTTAGGGCAGTGAAGCTATTCTGTATGACACCATACAGGCGGATGTGCTTGTCATCATGCATTTGTCAAAAGTCATAGAGGGGCGCCTGGGTGGCACAGCGGTTAAGCGTCTGCCTTCGGCTCAGGGCGTGATCCCGGCGTTCCGGGATCGAGCCCCACATCAGGCTCTTCCACTGTGAGCCTTCTTCTTCCTCTCCCACCCCACTGCTTGTGTTCCCTCTCTCGCTGGCTGTCTCCATGTCTATCAAATAAATAAATAAAATCTTTAAAAAAAAATTAGTTAAGATTAAATAAATTTAAAATTCAGTGTTAAAAAAAAAAAAGTCATAGAATGTGCAACACCAAGAGCCAACTCTAATGTAAACTAGGGGCTCCGGGTGATAACGATGTGTCCATGTGGGTTCATCGACTATGGGAAATGAACTCCTGGGGTATGGGGGGGGTTGAGAGCCGTGTGTGTATAGGGGTGAGAGTATATGGGAAATCTCTTTACCTTCTGCTCAATGTTGCTGTGAATATAAAACTGCTCTGAAAAATAAAGTCTATTAAGCAAAATTAAAAAATAAAGTATAATAATGGCTTCGCTGAAATCATTATTTGGTTTAAAGGCAAGCCACCACGATGATGACTTTTTCTCCTAAGGAACCTCAGGTTTCCCTTTCAATTTGGTGTCTATTGCCCACTTCCACCCTCCCAAGACAAATTCACCATGCCTGGGAGGGGGTGGCAAGGAGAAGAGTTGTGGTCACCAGACATACTCGAGCCTCTGTTTTGAATCATCCAAGAACCCAGATCACCCTAAGTCTTTTTTTTTCCTCTCTCTCTTTTTTAAAAAAGATTTTATTTATTTGAGAGAGAGAGAGAGAGTGCACCCAGGAGCTGGGGGGGGGGGGAGCGGACAGAGGGAGAGGGAGAAGCAGACTCCCTCTGAGCAGGGAGCCAGCCCAGGACCCCAGGACCCCAAGATCATGACCTGAGGCAAAGGCAGACACTTAAGGGACTGAGCCACCCAGGCGCACCCCTCCCCCTCCCCCATGTCACCATAAACCTTTCAATGGCAGGAACCGAGTCTGATTTATCTGGGCTTTCCCAGCACCTAACATAGTGCCTGGCACATATCATTTGCTTAATAAATGTTTACTAAGTGAATGAATAAAGAACAGACAAGAAAAACAAACGGAGATTCAGGAGTTGGGTAGAGGCGTTTGGTGGAGAAAAGATTTAAAGAAAAAAGAGAACGATGACAAAGCTTGTATTTTTAGTATCCCTTCTTCCGTTCCTTGGCAACTCCCAAGTGAAGAGCGGCAGAGACTGAGTCAGGAAGCCTCACTCCAGGTTTAGAAAACATTGTCAGGGTGGCAGAAGAACCGAGTCCCATCCTGCCTGGGGGCCTCGCCCAGCCTGACTCCGCGCTTGGGAACACGCAGTTCGGAAGCTGACATCTCCCACAGCAGCGGCTTAGAGACCCCCATGAATTTCAGTATCCCCAAGTATAGGGAAGAGTGAAATTGGTCACGGGACTGGGTGGGTCGGATACAGCCACAAAAATACGCATGCGCAGACCCTCGTTGAGGCAATGAATTCGTAGAGATGAACACAAATGAATTCAGGCCCGTTTCGACCTTCAATTTTGCCATACGGGCCGCACCGGGCAGGATTCATAAACCGGTGGCCCCTGTTGGATCCCGTACACAGAAGGAAAAAAAAAAAAAGTCTGACATAGGTGTTTTTATGGTTTTGGGTTTGTTTTTTGGTTTTTGGTTTTTTGTGTGTTTTTTCTTTTTTTGTTTTTTAATTCTCATTCATTGCCAAGATTTAGAAATTGAGAAATTTCAGATCAAATCTGGATTTCCGGCTTCTGGTGAAAAAGCAGATCTGGGAACAGCTGGCCTGTGTTTCCTCATGGCCACACTGTGCTGGCTGGGGGGAGGGGTAGCTTTCTTCACCTGACTGGCCACTGTCCTTAACCCACCAGCCTGGCCCTGTGGGCCCCCCGCAGGTACGCCCCCTGCTGCTCTGGGCGCTGCCCAGCAAGGGTCTTCAGTGGGAATGAAGCTGATGGTGAGGGCAGACCTGTGTGATATAGTCCCGAAAGGACAATATTCCACTCATGAGCCATTCTGTGTAGCAGGAATCGAAGCTTCCTGGAGCCTCTCAAGTACAAGCCCCAGTAGAGAACGTCACAGTACTGTAATTGTATCGGGTGATTTAAAGACCCAGGGATCAGGTTTTGTCAATAGGACCAATTGTTCCTCCCTTTGCTCTGGTCCCTTTGGCCCACTTCAGATGGCAGGAGAATGCCTTCATTTTTATATCCCGTGCCTAGCTGGGCCAAATGTCCAAATGAAGGTACGTTTCTTCCACATTTAACATTTCACCATAACTCAAATGAAGGAAAGACTGCTACGAGAAATAGTCTTTAAAAAATTGGCTGAATTATGAAATTTGCACTTATTTGAAATACCATTTCCTACTGACATTTCCCTTCCGGCTGCCTTGGCATTAATGTTAAGAATTATTTATGACTCAGCATTTCCCCACAACAGCTGCCCACAGGACAGAGCACGAACTGAGGAAAAGAAAAGAACCAGGCTGACCTCACCCGTGCAGCATCGGCACTCCCAGCCAAGAAGAGACAGCCGCTCCAGGAGGCAGGGCACCGGCGTCCCTGGGGGCCCAGCTGGGTTCAAATCCCAGCTCTGGAATGTACCAGCTACGTGACCTTGAAACTATTGTCTGCAAAAGGGGTCAGCAAATAATTTTTATAAAGGGCCAGCTTGCAAATACCTTCCGCTTTGCTCTCTGGATAGTCCCCGTCGCAATTACCCAACTGTAGCCACTGTTGCGGCACAAACCCAGCTGAACACAGTTATCAGTCGCCCAGGGCCACCATAGTGAAGTACCACAGACTGGGTGGCTTAAACACCACAGAGTAATGTTCTCCGGGTTCTGGAGGCTAGAAGTCCAAGATCGAGGTGTAGGCAGGGTTGGTTTCTTCTGAGGCCTCCCTCCTTGGCCTGTAGATGGCCGTCTTCTTGCTGTGTCTTCACTCGGTGATTTATCTCTGACCATGTCTTCTGTGTCCTATCTCCTCTTTCCCTAAGGACATCATTCCTATTGGATTACGACCCACCCTAATCAGTTCACTCTAACTGAATCACCTCTTCAAAGGCCCTATCTCCAAATGCAGTCTATGCCCACGTACCGGGGGTTAGCATTTCAACACGCGGATGTTGGGGGCAGTGAAATTCAGCTCATAACAGCACGTAAATGAGTAGCTTCGCTGTGTTCGAATGAAACTTTGCAAAACGAGGCCTGTGTCTACATTTGGCCTGTGGACCCAGGTTTGCAGAGGGCTGGTCTCTATTCTCCCTTCCCTCGGGTCCTTCCCTCTCCTTGGCCTCCCTCAAATCCTTCCACCAAAAGGCCTCCCCCAAGGCCACCAGTGGCCTCGTCTCTCTTGCCCCCAGCGGTGTCAGCTCTGCACTGGTAACCTCGTAGTGAG
Source organism: Ursus maritimus (assembly GCF_017311325.1). Taxonomy (NCBI): domain Eukaryota; kingdom Metazoa; phylum Chordata; class Mammalia; order Carnivora; family Ursidae; genus Ursus; species Ursus maritimus. Next base: position 11,473,171 of record NW_024423343.1, read on the forward strand.
CCTCTCTTCCCTGAACTCTAGTGAGGCCACACTCCTTGGACTTCCTACTCTTCTGGCCCGCCCCTTCCCTGATTCTTTGCTGACACCTCCTCATCTTCCCAACCACTAAATGCTCTATGGCCTTAAAGCTCAGCTCGGGGCTCTCCTCCCTTCCTGCTGTGCAATTTCTTTCAAGGTGATCTCACCAACACTTCTCATATCAGTTACCCTCTAGAAGCGAGGACTTCCAAACAGCTCCAGCCCATACATCTGACTCCCTCCCCCAGATTTCCTCTCGTCAGTGTTTCTGTAATTCCGTGTGGTACATCCTGGTTGTTTACTATTTGCTTTTCTTCCACTACTATAATCTCCAGGGTGAATTTAGTTCCATCCTAAAAGCATTTCCAGGACTTAGCTTCCCTGACCTGCCTCCCTGCCCCACAGCGGAGGCCGGAACCCTCTTCTACCTGTTCCCCAGGCATGTCGTATATTTCTCCTTCCTGCTACACGGTTTATAATCACAAGCATGCATCTACTTTGGAAGACGGTAAACCTAAGAAAAGCAAGGATTTGTCTTTTGTTCTTTTTTTTTTTTTTTAAAGATTTTATTTATTTATTTGACAGAGACAGCCAGCGAGAGAGGGAACACAGCAGGGGGAGTGGGAGAGGAAGAAGCAGGTTCCTAGGGGAGGAGCCTGATGTGGGGCTCGATCCCAGAACGCTGGGATCACGCCCTGAGCCGAAGGCAGACGCTTAACCGCTGTGCCACCCAGGCGCCCCTGTCTTTTGTTCTCTTAGCATAGAGCCTGGCACACGCTGGGGCCTCCACCAATGCACGTGAGACAATTAAAGAACTTTAAGTAAAATAATGACATTCTCTGAGATATTGAAAATTATTTGATTTCAGTTCAGAATATTTTGTGTTAGGTTCTGCTTGTTTAGTTTAAGTTATGACCCTCAGGAAGGTGTTCTCCATGTATTTCCATTCCTTCTATTTTGTGTGGCAGATAGAGGTCATTGGAAGAATGAACACGCTGAGCTCTCTGTACTCCTTTAGTCTTGTACCTAAAAGGAGGGATAGAACCCTGGAGGCAGACGATCTTGGTTCAGATTCCAAGTCCACTCCTTACTAACTGTGTGACCTTGGGCAACTTGCTTAACTTCATTATTCCTCAGTTTCTTCACCTGTAAAAGGATGATGCTAACACGTGTAGTAATGCATGGTGTACGGACAGGTGTATGGACACGACTGACACAGTGCTGACATTCATCAGGTTTCCTTATTTGTTTCACAAATATTTTTTATGTGCCCACAAATGGAACAGGCACTATTTCAGGCACTGGGGGTACAGCGGTAAGGGAGTCAGCCCAGTCCAATGCTTGGGGGCTCACATCCTGGTTGGGGAGACAGGCGGTAAAGACAAAGCCAGGTGAGGGCATAGAGATTGAGGGTGAGGGGGCAGAACGGGAGCCTTTTAGCTGTGGGGATCAGAGAAAGCCTTCCTGGTGAGCTGAATGGAAGTAGATACGAAGCAGACACATGAATGAAAGAAGGATCCACAGATGTTCGTTTTGCTCCTGTTTTGCTCCCCAGAAGGGAGAATGCCACTCCTCCCATCCCCCAGCCCCTCAGCCTGGCCACTAGGGAAAATTCCTCACCCCTACTCATTTCTGTCTGGGCAGAGCAGCGCCAACAGAAGTCGGAGGTGGGAATCAAGGGCTTTGGGTTTTTAAAGGCATAGATTGTTCCACTCAGCTGGGGATTCAAATGTCAAGGTCTTGGGCTTGGTTTCCAAACTCCGTAATCGTTGATATGCAAACTAGATTAGGCACAGAGAAAGGCTTCTGTGTAATGGAACTTCTGCTCTGAGAACAATAGGTAAAAATAAAACTGCAAGAAGTTCCATGTCTCTTTCAGTTGGGTTTGAGGTAGGAGTTGGCAGGTTTCTTTTGCCTTTGTTCGCCTGGGAACAGCAAACTGAATGAGTCAAAACCCGGCCAGAATGGAATAACTTGAACCTGAAGAACCTTAAGAGTGGTAAACCTCGAGGATTCCTGCGGCCCCAGGGATCTAAGGAGGCAGCGTGGCTGGTTTGTCTAGGCCCTGGTGAGCTTGCTTGTCCTTCCCCCCGTGCCTACTCCTAGAAGCGCAGGAGCGGCTTGGCTGAGTTTCTACCCTGGCATGTTGGACCTGAATAAAATTTGAAAGACTTAGCTCTTGGCCCTCAGTAATTTCTCCCCAGGAGGCCCCATACACTTTCTCCTGTCTGGTCAAAGTGAGGGAATGAGGAGAAAAGAACCCCGTCTCTCACAAAGAACCCAGATATATTTTGTAGCACTAATAAACCCAAATAAGAGGACTTACCCGCCATCTCCAGGGTCCCTCTCCAGCCATATAGCTTATAGCAATGAGGAAGTGGGTCCTTATTATGTAAGAAGTAAATCTGGCTGCCTGGGGGTACCAAGAATTGTCAACCTGTAAATAAAACACTTCAGTCAGACAAACAGCAGAACCTCAGAAGCAGTTGAGAGATTGGAGAGGGTATTGGTGCATTAAGATTTAAGAAGCTGAGAGTTTTCAGCGTTTGGTTGGTCACAAAGTCAGAAGTTCTTAGGGCTTCCAAGCTCCAACGTAGCCGCAGCTGGGGAGCATATACCCAAGAACCACCCCTCTCAAAGTGCTGAGGAGGGGAATTTGAAAGTTGGTATGCATCTAATTCCTGAGGCAAATTCCTTAGCAAGGAAGTCAGACTCTTCTCTCAGACATCTGAATGTATCAAACAAAAACAATTAAGTGTCCAGGTATCTTTGAGTCCTGATCAAAGGAAAGAACTTTAATTTAAAAATGATACATCAGTAAAATAAGGGTATAGACGACAGAAGAAATTTGGTCGTTCCCATTTCCTCCTTACAGCCAGCCTTTATGGGGGTCTCCTTTGCACAGGACGCTCTTCCAGATGCTGTAGAAGAAGAAAAAGATGAATTTGACCCACTCTTGGGCCTGGAGAGCTTTCCCTTGGGGGTTGTATGAGGTGGAGCAGAGCATAGAAAAAGACATAAGAAACTGATGTCTCGTGTCTGAGTGATGGCCCTTGGCTAAAAGCTGGACAGAGTCACCGCGTTGGTCTGGCTGAGGCTGACCTATTAACATGGGATCCTGCCACTTGACCAGCTGCTGAGGTTCCATTCAACTCCAAGCTTGGGGAACATCATAGGTGTGTCCTCCCAGACCCAGCCAATTCCCTGGACCATCCAATATGCTCCCAAGGACCGAGTGTCCCCTCTTGGAGTGTGGCCATTTGGATCCCAACTAGCTTTTCCCTAGGTTTTAATAACAAAAGACCTCCTCTTAAGAACTCTATATTTCTTTGGGGATGCCTGGGTGGCTCAGTCAGTTAAAAGTCTGCCTTCGGCTCAGGTCATGATCCCAGGGTCCTGGAATGGAGCTCCCCACATCCGGCTCTCTGCTCAGTGGGGAGCCTGTTCCCCCTCTCCCTCTGAGGCTCCTCTAGCTTGTGCTCTCTCTCGCTCACTCTCTATCTCTCAAATAAATAAATGAACAAAAAAGAAGAAAGAACTCTAGTCCTTCATTTCCAATGTTTGAGGCTCTTCTCTTCATTTCAAGGGGAAATGGCTAATAACCATCAGTAAGGAATGACAAACTGGATATTAAGGCACAAAAATCATGCTGTAGCCGACTCCAGCGTCCCTAAGATGTTTCCAGACTGATTTACAAGTTCAGTCACATCTCTGTTAGAGCAATGTAACAAAAACCAAACGAATTATGTAGTCTAGCATCAAAGCTTCCATTGGACAACCATTTTAGCACATTTAGTACACTTGAACGTATGCTTAATATATGGCTGTCAGAATTCATCTGACTTGAGAAATTAGAAAAAGATGTTCCCAAAAGACAAATGAAGAATATCTCTGCTAATTTATACAGAGACTCTATTCAGAAAGATGTAAGACCTAGTAAGACTGTGGCTTCCTCTGCCGGGTGGAACCAGGTGCCTGGGAAGTGGGGTGGGCATGTGCAGGTTTCTCCCCTGTCCTCACCTTTGAACTTTCTACATTTTGTACCATGCGGATGCATGACCTACTCAACATTAAGTAATTTTTGTTACATATTAAGTAGTTTTTTATTACATATGAAGAAAGAGCTGTAATGCTTATTTATTTTTGTCACGAAGTCACTCCCTCCGACGCTTTTCCTCTCAAGTCAGAAATCCTCTCAAGGCCTGAGGAAAATGATGAATCGAACTTTTTCTGACAGGAAAGACAAGGTCTGAAAATTCTGCCTGACGGATAGAAGGAAGAGTCCTGGCAAGAGCCGAGGTGCTGACAGATGAAGACATGTGTGTCTGACAGAATCTGGACTTTTCAGCAAAACTGAGTTAGAACAAGATGCAAAATGTGTTTGGAATTATATCTGCCTTCTTATTGTCAATCTATTCAACCAATCAATGTCCTTTTTTAGTCATGGCATCTACTTTCCAGCCTCATTCAACTCACTGTGGGGCCTTTATCATTTCTTCTGAACCAACACACAAGAGTCCCACGTGGGCTTCGGCACCTGTTGCTGGCTGGGCGCCGGTTTCACTGCACGTTGGTTCCCCAGGCCCCGGCAATGACCTGTGAACGCCTCTGTGCCAGGAAATTGCGAGATCGACTCTGCAACTGCAATTATAAGAAGGAATTAGCGGCAGAACAGCCCCTTGGACACATGGAGAGGGGGGAGTGGGGCTCCCGTCAGGCTGTTTGGCAGAAGGGTGCCAAAGTTTATGTATTAGGTCATAGCCAAAAAAGCTCTTTCTGTGGTGCCCTTGGAGATTTTCTGGAAGGCGAGCCACGCGCAACCAAGGATAGGCCCCAAACTTGAACGTGTTGCTCCGACGCGACAGGGATAACCAGGGGCTTGATCCAGAGTTTGTCATTACATCCTTCACTGCAGCATTACAAAAACATGTCTTTTCTGGGGCAGGTTCATGAGTGCTGCTGCCTAACGGGCGAGACGTGTGTCGTGTGGAGAGCCGGGCAGTAGTTTACGTAACAGATACAGCCCTTCTGTTCCGTCTTTCCTCAAATCCCAATTTTTAAAATAGCTAATGGCACGGCAGCCTTTAGAAGACGGGACAAGCTAGCGAGGAGCTAAAACGGGGTACTATGGGCAGGGATCTGAGGGAGCCAGGGTCTCCCACAGAAGTGCCGTGTTGTGCAGCATTTAGAGGAGTCGGAGGTGACTTCCGGCTAAAGAGATTAGGGAAGGTTCCAAGAAGGGGGACATGCGTTGTTCCTTTTGTGGAATAAACCCCCAAATCAGCAAAGGGCAAGCAGGCCAAGCCAGAAATCATCTCCAGGGCCCAGACCACACGCATTTCCCACATCCCCTTTCACTTGGTAAAAGGTTGTTGCAATCACCACTTTTCCACGAGGCAGTCAGAGCCCCTGGGGCCAGATGGTATCTCTAAAAATATGGCCTGCAGCCACGATTGGAGAGAGTCGAATGTGTGACTTGCATTCTCTTTCAGCATAAGAATAGATAATATACGAGCGCTGGGGAGGCCTGGCTGGGAGAGGAAAGAAGCTGATAGGTGGAAATACGGGCCTGAGCTTATGGACTTTTGTCCTCATTTATTCATCCTGCCCTCCGGGGAGAAAGTAAGCTTCCGGAGGGCAGGTGTTTGCGTGGTCTGACTCAGGGCTGCATCCGAGCCCCCAGACTCACGGCCGCCCCAGAGCACGCATACAGTGCATTTTCCTCGCATGAATGAGGGGCTTTCCGAGGATACAGCGTTTGCGATCAGTGATGCACCCAGCTGCTGACGCCCTGCAGTCTTCACGTCTGCCTTTCCTAAGGTCCCAACAGAGGACACGACTTGATGACAGTCATCCTTAGCCTGGATTGCGGTACAAACAGCCCCCGGGGCGGTCCTGAACTCAAGGACGAGAATTCCTCCCAGCTCCTGATAGGCTGCCTGCACAGTCTGACTTTACGTCCAGCCTCTTTGACGAGGCTTCGGGGCCAATGTTGCGCCTCCCAAACATATTTTATTAATCCCTTTTAGTCCCGGGAGTGAGGCCAAAAATTCCGGGAGGAGGTTGAGTCCTTTTTCCCGGGCCCAGGCTGACGTTTGAGCACACACCGCCCCCTAGTGTCTACCGCGCACTTGACAACATCATTTTCAACATCTGCGAAAGCCGCGCAGAACGACGTCTTCTGCGGCTCAGGCACAAGGATCTCTGCATTCGTGGGGAGGGGGAACAAACGTGCCAGTTTGCCCAGAAGAGTCCAGAATGTTGTGAAGATGGTACTAACTACCCAACCCAGAGCTTTGAAAATTAGAAAAATAAAATAAAATCAGCCTTGCCAGCATCCAAAGAGCCCATAAATAGATCTACTTTGTAATGGGGTTGGACATTTTCCATAAACTGAAACTTGGCCCGTGAAATAGAAGCATGAGGATGCACCACTAGCATTTTCATGTTCAAGGCATTGCCTTTTGAAGCCCTTTCATGCCTTTTTTTGTGTTATTCGTTCACACACACACACACACACACACACACACGTGCGCGTGCATGCAGAAATAAACCCATGGGCTGGGTTGCACTCTCAGTCTCAATGTAGGACTGCTTGTCTTGCTCACGCGCCTTCTCGTGGAGGGAGAAGGATCTTGGGTCTCTAACCCTGAGGCATCCCCTTCTCTCCATCCCATTAACCAGGTGCAAGGCGGGTTTCTGGCACAGCCTGACAAGTACCTGAATCTAAAATTCTCATATTCGCTGGCCCAAGCATGGCCCTGAACGAGACCAGTGGACCGAAACCTCTGTCCTATTGTTTTTTGTTTTTGTTTTTTTTTTAAGAGACTAGAACAAAGACACTTTCACCACCGACATTATAAAAGTCTCTTCTGAACACTCAAGTGTGTGTTGTCCTGGGTTACATACTACAAATAAAGAACAAAGCCACAGTTTGCATTGAAGGAGCATGCTTTTTACGGGTGCCCTTCATACAGGCGCAAAAACTGCAGTTAGGACCTCTGCGGGAGGCTCTGGGTGCTATAGTAACAGTGCCTCGAAAGGTACGCAGCGGACGACCTGAACACCTTGTGAAACTGCCCCGGTGAAAGAACTTATTGACAAAAGAGCATGAGTGCTCAGACTACGCCTTTAAAATCCCATTTTGGTCACTATTTAGCAAATTCGAGAAGTCAGGCTTGGCTTTCCACTGTCCCCTTCTGAATCCCATTCCATCCGTACTCTGCCTCCTCCCTGCCCCCATTTACTCCTTCCCCACCTTTGTGCTTTGAGGTACACCTGTTTTTAATGGGATAATCCCGTAGCTTGGAGGAAGAAAGCTCTGCTGGCAAGCTCACGGGCCACGTTACTGACCAGCCGATAAGGGAGATGCGGGGATGGCACATCTCTGATATCCCTTTAAGCACACTTCCTCTGTCTGTCTTTGTTATCTTCGTGACAAGCGTCCTCTCTTTTCTTATTTCTTATCCCAAACTCACTGACCAAAGGACACTGGTCCCTTAGCCTATAAGTCTGACCTTTGCCTCTACAGCCTGTGGCGGGCAGCACTGATGCCATCTGTGCAACGGGCAGAGGAGGGCTAGGACTTGCTCTGAGCTAAATTTTTCTGATTTCTCTTTAAAGTAAATCGAAGCCAAGGGTAATGGGCAGGGCTCTCAGGGTCACAATTTTCTCCTGTAAAAGAGATGAGGTTAAAAACAGAACAACTCAGTCATCGCTAGGCCAGTTTCTGAGGCGTAGGATGCCCACCTGGATAGGTTGATTAGCATTTCAAAGTGATTCCTGGAGACAGTTTCCTTTTCCTGAGGCTGGAGAGGGGTCTCTTCTTGGGTGGAGAATCTAAGAAAAGTCTAAATGTAACTGCCATCTCTCGAGCCAGTCCTTCAGCCTGTTCTAATCGAGCCCATCACACCATCCAGAAGGTTCGTGCCAGTGCCCAGGTTGCTAAATCCAGGGCACCATGTCCGGCCCTCCCTATCCTCAAGGTCTTTGCAGGATCTGCCTTCTCAGATGTTGCTCATTCTCTCCAGAGGCATTCTCTTTTCGTGGCGCCTTTTCTGGCTTTCCTACCACAGCTCTGCCTCTCCCTCCGTAGTTCCTGTAGGGGCTCCCCTGACCTGGTCTTAGCCACATCCTTCCCACAGCCTACTTGGCATCTCCACGACACTAGCACAGGTAATTCCAATCCTTGTGAGTGACCCCCAATCTTGTGTTCACCCCAAAAAAACCCAGAAGCGAAACTTGGCTCCTTCCTCACCGGGGTCACTCAGAGACTGGAGCCATTCTCGATCATGCCCCTCCCTCATCAACCTTTAAGTCCCTTCTAAAAAAATGCACAACCCATTGACTTCTTCCCACCTGTGGTTGCCAAGGCCCACATCCAGTGGTCCCTCCAGCTCTCTGCTGTCACAACAGCGCCCTCGCTGTCTCCCCATCTCCATCTTCATCCCTTTCCAAACCATTCTCCACACTGCGGCCAGTGGACTCCCCCAGCCCTGCTTAGAGTGTACCCCCTGCTCTCAGGAGAGAGACCAGAATTCCACAGGTCCTGATTCTCTCCTCAATGCAAGCCATTCCCCCTTCCTCCTGCCACAACCCATGTGCTTTAGCTTTCTTTCAGTCCCTCCTAGTCCAGAACCTTCCTACCTCAGACCCTGTAAACCTGTTCTTGCCTTTCCCTGGCATGCTCTCGTCCCCCCACATTTGTGGCCAGCTCCTGGGCAGACAGCAGCCCTCAGCTATTTTCTCCAGGGACCCCTTCCCTGGCCCACAAGCTAGGGTAAGATTCCTCTGCTCTATGCTTCTCCTTCATAGCACCCCTCACCACTGTAACCAAAATATATCTTTAGTTCTTCCTAACTACCACTGACTTCCAAGGAAGGTGGAACCCAGGAAGTCAAAGGACCTCGTGGCTCTTGAACATCTTAGGGAATCAACCTGTGAATGTTTATGGGAGAAATAAAACGCTCTACCAGATACAGTGGTGAGAAGTAACAACAACAACTGGATTTTTCTGAGCAAGCCCAGAAACGTGAGCAAAGGTGGGCAGTGAGTGGGTGCTGTGGGCCCAAATGGAGTGACTGGAAAAGCCTTTTGGAAGAACAGAGTTAGCATCGACGATAAAACATTGTGCTTACCCAGGACTCTATGAAAAGATGCACCTATCTTTTGAAACACTTGTCCTTGCATAACTCAACTCCTAGTGAACGTGAGTTCATGACGAGTTTCTCTTTCAACTAACAAGGACACATATGGCAAGAGAACGGTCTGTAGGAGTGGACAGGAGTGAGATAGAATCGCGTGAGGGATAGCCACCACGCCCGAACCCCCACCTGCAGTGTCTGCTCTCAGATTCCAGGAGGACGCACAGCGCAAGAAGGAAGTGAGGGGACAGGCAGGGGTGATGCAGAGGCTGTGCAGTGGGGAGGGGTGGGGGGGAGGGACAGGCAGGCGGCCTCCTTCGGGTCCTCCTCTTTTTTTCAAAATGGGCCAGTTTGGCCCGAGGCTAATAACAAAAACTGTAAGTATCACCTTAGTAATTCCCCAAGATCAATTGTTAGCTGGTAATCCCTTAGATGTTTCTAAACCTGCGCCGTTAAGGCACATTTATAGCTAATCTGTGTATTCCCAGTCACGCGTGGGTGGGAGTAAATTCTCCGCCAGGACAGAGACGAATACAGCCAACATCTCTGCGGTGAGGCCCAGCCCACCGTCCCTTCCTCAGGGCCTGCAGCTACTCCACTGGCCTGTGCACCCTTGTCTTTATCAGTTTTTGGAAAATTTCCCAGGATAGTAGTATTTTCTGAATTAAGAAAAAAAGTTTCATTCTAGTCAATTAAGCAAAGGAAGTCAAAGTAACTTGTGCCTTTGAACAGGGTCACCAACTTTTTCTGTAAAGGGTCAAGCACCACATCAGTCAGGCTTTGTGGCCACCTACTGTTCCTGTTGCATATTCTTATTTTTTCTGTCTTATTTTTACAACCCTTTCACAATGTAAAAACCATTCTGAGCTTGGGCACCATGCAAAACCAGGCCAACAACAGACTTGACCATGAACTGTCATTTGCTGACCCTTACTTTACCTAAGGAGAAAGAGTAACAAGAGTACTTACTAGGTCACACTTTCTGAGCGCTCATTATGTGTCCTAGGAGAAGGCATCAGACGGCGGGACTGAGGTCAGGTGCAGCTCCAAAAACAAGAAAGTGCAGCACCCAGCAACCACCGGACTCCAGAACCAGGTTCTTCACCCCTGGGCCAGCCAGGATGTCACAAGGCCCCTCTCTCTGCGGGATGCTTGCCCGCAGACCTGAAAGGGTGGTCCTATGGGACTGTCACCACCACGACAGCACATGCAACAGTTTCACATGTGAGCAGCCACCCAAAGGACTCCTGAGAACTGAGAGGGAAGGACTCAAAATCTATGCTCTTCTCACAGTAGGTCCACGGGGCTTTTCCCCCATATTTGTAAAGTTGCTCATAATTATGTTTACCGCCTATAGAATCCAGAGAAAACTCTCCTTCTTGATTTGTTTGGAAGTAAAGGAGGGGATGGGGAGAGACGATGTTTATTCTGTTTCTATCGTGTACCAGGCACTGTTGTGAGTGCAGGGTCTCCCCTGTGAGGTTAAGGTCTGCAGCTCTGAGTGTAGAGTGTACCCTGGGTGCAGGGTCGACCCTGTTGATGAGGGAGCAGAAGGCCAGCTTGTGCTGACACATTCCTCAGGCACTTCTGGCTGCCCTAAAATTAAGGGAAGGAAAAACAATGGTTAAGTAATAGAGATCATGGTCCAGCAGGCCAGCGGTCTCCATCAGTTTACAAATGTCTTAGTGATTAACAAGAAAAAAGCATTCTTACGGGTCTCTGGAAGTTAGATTATTGATAGACCCATAGCCTCAATTTCCTGGACCCCAAACATCACCCACCCATCCCTAGTGATGTGGGAAACAAAGATAGAAGGAAATGTAGATAAAATTAAATTTCCTTAGAACCAGCCCCCCATTGACAAATACTTCAGGCGGGCAGAGTATAACATTCCTCCAGGAAGCTCCCAGCTGTCTTAATGTTAATGCCTTACTAGAAGGAAAAACAATCTTAGCTTGACAATAGCTAGGCCTCCACTATCCCAGAAGTCCTCTTGAGCATTTCAAAGCCCTTTTGGATGCCTCCCTTTTTCTTTACCTCCCCCAACTCCCAAGTATATAATCAGTCAGCCCTCACAATCCCGGTCAGCAGCTGTCTCTGCCCACAGCTCCTGTTCCCATGCTTTAATGAAATCGCCTTTTTGTGTCAAAGACATCTTGGCTGTGGGCTCTGGACCTCACCAACATTCCAAAAACGACATCACTGTAGGTTCAGGGTCTCCAGCTCTGAGAGTAGGGTCTACACCGAATGCAGGGTCTACACGGAGTGCAGGGTCTACAGCTGAGAGAGGTTTGCTGTCACTGCAATTGTACTACAGAAGTGGAAGATAGACACTAGCCAAGTAAGCCAGTCAAGTATTTCCGGTGCTGAGAGGCGCCAAGAGAAGAAAGGTCACATGAGCCAGAGGATCCCGGAAGGGAGTGGTTAGGATCCTTGGAAAGAGCGGATCTTGATGAGAACAAGGAGCCTCTGGAAGAAGAGGGGCTGGAGGGTTGAAGCAGCAGGAGCAGCTCTGTCTGTTCTTTCCACTCCCACTCCACCCTGCCCCCCCCCCCCCAGGGTCTAGCCGCAGGGAACCGTGTTCTGCAGGCAGACGAGGCTGCTTTTCCTCTCACAGTGCCGCAGAATGTGCGGGCCTCCGCAGATGGGAGTTTCAGTGTTACACGTGCCCCTGCATGCCTGGCAGGTGTGCCCGTCAGCAGTGGTTTCTGACCCCCCTGCTCTCAGGTGTTCAGCTATGGCTGTGAAGCTAAAAGCACCTGTCCCCTTCCAGTCCTTTCACTGCTATGCACCAGAGTCTCTGAATGAAATCTTTGCCCTTTAAGACAATTGCTGGAGTGGCTTCTCCTTTCCGGATTCAGTTCCAACTGCTGCAAACCGTGAACACAAAGTCCTGAGGTGGGAACACGTTTATTGGAGAGAGTCCAGCAGTGCTGGGGCAGGGTGAGTGTGGTGAGAGAGGGAGGATGGAAGCCAGAGGTAATGCACACCCAAACCAGGAAGGGCCTCATAAGGTAACCCAACAAGTCCGGATTCTATTCTGGAAGCTCTGGGAAAGCACTGGGAGTTAAGGAGGGGAAAGGAATTAAACAGGAAAGAGGAGAAATGGGCAGGACCAGACTGAACAAACAGACAGAAAGAAGTAAAGAAGTGTAAATAGTAATAATAATAATAATAACAAAACTTAAAATAACATGCTCTGGTGAAGAAAAAAATGGCTAAAAGGTAATCAGTAGCTATTACTTAACACGTGTAGGAGGGCTCTTTGATTTTTTATTTTTGCCCCATGTTTTCCACCTATTCTGCGGACAGAGGTTGACTGGCTTCAAGCTATTGAAGAGTTCAGGTTAGTAATATGGAGGGAAAAAAATACCTGGCTGCAGAGAGAGGTTAAAAATCCATTTTCTTGAGACTCTATAAGGATAAGACAAACAGCTAATGATTTTTGGATGGATGAACTCTAGTTTAAGACCATGTTTGAGGGGCGCTTGAGGGGCTCAGTCAGTTAAGCGTCGGGCTCTTGATTTCGGCTCAAGTCAGGATCTCAGGGTCATGATCTCAAGGTTATGGTCTCAGGGTAGTGGGAGGGAGTCCCCTGTCTGGGCTCTGTGCTCAGCGGGAGTCTGCTTCTCTCCCTCTGCTGCTCCCCCCGCTCGTGCTCTCTCTCTGTCTCTCTCTCCCTCCAAAATAAATAAATAAATCTTGAAAAAAAAAAAAAAAAAGACAGTGTTTGGGAGTCCCTAGCAATTGGATCCGCATGATTATTGGCTTTCGGCCTCGTGTGAACACCTGGTCCATGAAAACTGGGACTTGATCCTGACGCTGTGTGTTGCTTACCCTCTGTGAGTTCAGTAGGTCCGGGCTCCTGGAAGGGCAGAATACGCAATTGGCACATTGAGGAAACAGATAATCTGGAAATAACATACCCTATGTAACATTGTCGTCAGTGCATTATAAGCTATGTCAACAAGGATAAGAAGTCACCATCATTACGGATTATAAATTACTTACTGAACATGTGATAGGTCTGTGGCAGGAGCCCAGGTAATGGCCCCATAGGCAGGGAATGATGAAGGGAACAGGGCTGCCACAGCAGGCAGCCATGACTCAGCCCTCCCACTGACACAGGCACCCGGCCAGCAGGGTCAGCTTTTGAACCCCAAGCTAATCATGATGATATCTCAGGAACAGGTACGAGATGTGACCTCCAACACCCCTCATCTGTCAGCTCTGGGCTCAGAAGGAGACTGGCCCATGCGAGTCAGGCCACCAGCCCATGTGGCTGTCAACTGGAGCTGTGAGGGGTGGGGCCTGAGAGAGAGATGGAGAGTGTTTGCCCTCAAGCTGGAGGCCAGGAGGGCAAACCTACAACTGGACCCCCCTTGCCTGGGGCCAAACATTTCAGGTGACCCAGATAGGGGAGGAAGGGCTGAGGAACAAGCAGGGAGCCGACCAAAGGAGAGGTGGGCTGTAGTGAGACCTCAGGGATAGGCCCCACCCTCACTGGCTGCCCCACAGAATGGTCACAGCCTACTCTACGTCACCCCTTGGGAGACCTTGGGCAAAGTACTTGACCTCTTCAAGCCTCAATATCTCACCTTTGAAACTGGAATCCTGGAGTCTTCCTTATCCAGGAGTAACTAGTGCAGGGGGCAGATAACTTCAAGTGAATCTATAATTAGAAACTGAAGTGTCACAGCAGATAATTTAGTAACAAGTGTGATTCCAACCTTTTATTTAAAAAGGAAACTAAAAACAAAGAAGAAGAAGAAACAAAACAAGCAAAGGAAAAGAGAGACAAACCAAGAAACAGACACTAACTCTAGAGCACAAACTGTGGTTACCAGAGGGGAGGCGGGTGGGGGGATGGGGGAAATACCGTGGTGAGCACTGAGGACTGTATAGAATCTTCGAATCACTATATTGGACACCTCAAACTAATGGAACACTGCATGTTAATTATACTGGAATTAAAATAAAAAATTAAAAAATAAAGTAATTATTGATGGGTTGAAAAAAAGAAACTAAAAATGATGGGTATAAATTATTTTGTTTCAGAGTTAATGAAACCTAGGTTATCATTCCAACTATGTGCTAATTTCTAGAACAGCAAATGACTCAGATGTGGTTGCAGGGTTTTTGGCGTGTTGTCCTGACAACATTCTCTGTGCTGGAGGGTTCTGCCAGTTTTCCCGAGGGTTTCTCCTCACATTTTGCTAGGCAAAGAATTCTTTTCCCAGGATGTGGCATCTAGTTGTCAATACATCCCTTTCAAGAACACATACGGAATGAACAAATCTAATTGTTGTTTTTCACTTTAATGTCAGCTTTATATACCTTTCTAAAAAATTCTACAGATCACTTCTATTTCTGGCAGTATGGTAGACCAGACACCCCGAAAACTCTTCCCTCTCTACAAAATATTGAGAATATGGGAGAATGAGGAAGAAGATTACAAACTCAATGGGTGAGGGAGAGAGCTGAAGCAGGGACCCCTGTAGAAAGTATGGACCCCCAAAGGGTCACTTTCAATAACAGGGCTTGGAAAAACCCACCCGGGACAAAGTGACATATCTAATGTGTCTGCCGCAGTTTGGATGGTGGCGATATGGGCGATGTGCAGAAGCATGTTTTGGTGTGTGTCTTTTCAGTTGTTTCTGGACACACACACACACACACACACACACGTACTTTTCTAAATGAGTTCATAGTGTTCCGTAACTTGCTTTTTCCCTCTTAATTTGTCTTAGAGATTTTCGATGTGTGCTCTATACACATATCTCATTTCAAAAAAAGCTGCATGAGGGGCACCCGGGTGGCTCAGTCAGTTAAGCCTTTGACTCTCCGTTTCAGCTCAGGTCATGATCTCAGGGTCGTGAGATCCAGCCCTGCATGAGGCTCTTCGCTGAGCGCTGAGTATGGAGCCTGCTTGAGATTCTCTCTCTCCTCTGCCCCTCCCCACCTCTCTCAAAAAAAAAAAAAAAAGAAAGAAAGATAAAAAGCTGCATGAAACGCATGATATAGATATGATTTAATTTGAAAGTACAAAACCACCCCACACTTCTAATTTTTCTTATTTTGCTTTTCTTTTCTATGGAACTTACCACTTTCTTTCTTTCTTTTTTAAAAAAATTTATTTATTTATTTATTTGTCAGAGACAGAGAATGAGCACAAGCAGGGGGAGCAGCAGGCAGAGGGAGAAGCTGGCTCCCCGCCAAGCAAGGAGCCTGAGGCAGACCTCGATCCCAGGACCCGGGGAACACGACCTGAGCCGAAGGCAGACGCTCAACCGACTGAGCCACCCAGGCGCCCTGGAACTTACCACTTTCTAATGTACTCAATATTTACCCATTATATTTATGTGTTCTTTCTACCCATGAGTGTGGAAGCTTTGTGGGCAGGGATCTGTGTTGGATTTGTTCACTGATTTATCCCATTTGCTTAGAACAGAGCCTAGGCAGTAGATCCTCAGTAAGTAATTGCCGAAGGAATTAAATTGGTCCATGAGCTATCCTTCAACCCACACTCCAATGACTTGTAAGTTTTCATGGCTCTACACAACTGTCGTGCGTGCTTCTACGTGCAGAGAACCATGAGACCAAATACTCTACATCTATATGAAGACAGTCACCGGGTTAGAAACTGTATGGGTGAGACTACTCACCATCACTTCACTCATGATTAGTTCCTGCTGGTACGTGACAAATGACCCAGAATTGCGACCCAGAATTTTTCCTGGCGGTTTTTATTACTGCCCCACCATAGAGAAGATGCAAGAATACGAACGAATCACGTGTGTGTTCCTACTTTCCCCTTCACCCTAACCCATATCCTTCCGTCGGATGAATATTCCTCTTTCCTCTGGGGTAGGAAGGCGAAGAGAGCAAGGTCTTGTCTACTTACTATTTTATGGCTCCAGGTTGAGCCTAGGGGCCGAGCTGAGCATTTTTATAAGATGAATGCCAAGGTTCATTTTGATTGTGGACTAAAATCGGGATCCCATTAAATTAATAATGTTTATTTTCAGTGAGTAATGTTCTCAATGAAACGTGGAATGTGATCTAGGATCAGAAGAATGACCGCATAATGGCACCATTAGACAGGAAGGAGCTATTTGTGAGGAAGACACAGGAAGCTAGAGGGGCAAGCACAAGCCAAGCGTCTGGAGGGGACTGACTCCCACCCTCCATGCATTTTCGTAATACACCATGACCCCTTCCCAATTTCACATCCAACAACATTCCCTCCAAACGTACTCTCTCTAGAGCACCCCATGAACAACAGAATGAGTGACGAGATATTCCATTTTAAAGAATGTGCTCTCTTTTCTCTTAATATTGTCATTATTATTATCATTATTATTATTATTACCTCAGGTGATTTCAGGAAGAACAATAATAACCAGCCCCCACTTTTCTAAAAGAGGGTAACCCCTTATGAAAGCAAGATCTGAAACAGACCTGTTCAAGCCCTGCCTCCCATCCTTTGACTGACGAGGAATAGCATCTTGGGGCTTCCCTCCCTGACGATATGCTTCCAAGCATCGTAACTGACTGCCCAGTGGGAAGAACACCTCCCCTGTTCCCTGGACTACTGGGACTTCTTCCTCCGGTGCCTCACTGTTCAGGGCCGCCGGTCACCCACAAGATGAACGCAAAGGGCTGAGAGCGGTTTTCAAGCCTCTCTGGAGTGTGGCCCCTGCATTGCTAACTGATCTCCTCCATCCCAGCTCCTCCCTGCTCCTTATGTTCCAATCACACTCTGCCATCTCTCTGGGCTGGTGGATGTCCTCCACTTGTGTTTGCATGCAGGCCCAGCCCGAACATCTGCAGGGCCAAGATGTGAATAAAAATGGAAGCCTGTAGACTGCATAATAGAAAGTGATAAATCATATTAGCAGGTTGTTAAAATATGCTCTATCCTTCTGCCTTGTCAAATATACCTTTGTAACAACCAAATGAAAAAATACATGTAAATCTCAGATTTTTAGAAAAATATCAAAGTCAACTGAATTTAATCACTATTGTATTATGGTTGGGTGCTCTATTGATGGGTCAGGATGTTTGGATGAATCGTAAAATAGAGATACACATAAGTCATAAATTATTGTATCTTTACACCAGAATGTTTTCCCTTACCTTCATTCAATAAACTAAGTATTTATAGTAACAACTATTTAAAAAATACTTTGTGGTCTATTGACAAGAATGGTCTAAAGGATTAAAAATAAAATGTAATAGTATTTAAACTATATAAAATTTGAATATATGTCATCAAAAGAATAAAATATAGGAATTGTAAAAGTAAAAAAATTTTGAAGTACTTTTCATATGTTTAAAAGTTAACTTTCTGGAAAAAAAAAAACCCTGCAAAATTACCTACAAACTTAAAAGAAAAATCAAATTATAATTAATGAACACCCACATTTTAAATAAAAATTATTTTAAATAATGAAGATGTTTTAATGTAATTAAATTTTGGCAAATATGTTAAGAGGGTAAAGGTATTCACAAGTCTAGTGTTTGATGTCCATTCTTTGCCAAAGGAAAGAATCAATAGTCTATTTCAAGCCCATTATGTCTAGAAGAACTTGTAAACAAATCTAAGAGGAATATGAATTGTGTAATATGGTAAACATTGCTCAGCTACTTCCTGCAATGGTTGCAAACACCACACTGACACGTGAGCCCCCCCAGAACGACTAATTAGAACCCAAGGAGAAGCAAGACAATTGACGCTTGCCACTCTTGACCGGAAGTGAGACTTCATTATACAAGAATATTCTGTATTTATGCTGAGAAAGATTTAACAAGTAAATCTTTCTCTTGCCTAAGTGTTTCTGCCACACAAAGCCTCCCTCCACACGCTCTGAAGCAGTCAGCCCACACACCCCCATGACAGAGGCAGAAGCTCCTGTGTCAGGGACACGGGGCAGGGCTGACGACACACCACCTCCCTGGGGCCTGAGCGGGCTAGTCAGCTCGCGCGGCAGATGCTTAGGCTCCCAGGCTGGGCTCTGGCTCCTCAGGGGAAGAGGGGCCCTTGTGTGCTTGAGTCCGTTTATTTTTGTGTGCCTGGGGCAAGTGGGACCCTAACGTGGAGGGCCCAGAGATCCTCCGGGCCGGGTGGAAGGGTGGCCCTGGAACACAGGAGACCAGTGTGATGACTGAGGAATCATAGCCCCGCCCCAGACCTCCTCTGTGAAGGGGGGCCTATCACCTGGACCTGCCTTTCCAGCAGGGCTCATCGCATGGCCCTGAAATGCCTGTTTGTGTGCGTGCTCCCACCCAGCTGGGGGAGGGCCGGGAGCTCACTAACAAGATGGACCTGTACTTCGCTCTGTTGTATTTTGAAGGTAATACATGATTGATTTGCCATATACAAACGTATATTGAGTATGTTTTTCCAACTATTCCTGCCATCTTGTCTCTGTGCCCTGGTGGAAAGCCGCCATGCCCTAGGGGACGCATCCATGCCCTCCGGGACAGTGTATGCCCTCGGGGATGCCACCATGCTCTAGGGGACGCCACCATGCTCTAGGGGACACCACAATGCTCTTGGGGACGCCTCCATGCTCCAGGGGACTCCACCATGCCCTAGGGGATGCCGCCATGCTCTAGGGGACGCCACCATGTTCTTGCGGACGCCTCCATGCTCTAGGGGACGCCACCATGCCCTAGGGGACGCCACCATGCTCTTGGGGACGCCTCCATGCTCTAGGGGACGCCACCATGCTCTAGGGGACGCCACCATGTTCTTGTGGACGCCTCCATGCTCTAGGGCACGCCACCATGCCCTAGGGGATGCCGCCATGCTCTAGGGGATGCCACCATGCCCTTGGGGACGCCACCATGCTCTCGGAGACGCCTCCATGCTCTAAGGGACGCCACCATGCTCTAGGGGACGCCATAATGTTCTTGGGGACGCCTCCATGCTCTAGGGGACGCCACCATGCTCTAGGGGACGCCACCATGTTCTTGCGGACGCCTCCATGCTCTAGGGGACGCCACCATGCTCTTGGGGACGCCACCATGCTCTTGGGGATGCCTCCATGCTCTAGAGGACGCCACCATGCTGTAGGGGACACCACCATGCTCTAGGGGACGCCACCATGTTCTTGCGGACGCCTCCATGCTCTAGGGGATGCCACCATGCCCTTGGGGATGCCACCATGCTCTAGGGGACTCCACCATGCTCTCGGAGTTGCCTCCATGCTCTAAGGGACGCCACCATGCTCCTGGGGATGCCTCCATGCTCTAAGGGACGCCTCCATGCTCTAGGGGACGCCTCCATGCCCTCGGGGGTGCCGCCATACTCGCGGTTCGCATTCCTGGGCTGCAGAGCCCTAATGGTGGGCCTGTCTGCTTCTACTCGGTCACAGGTATGACATTGCACACAGCTCCAGGTGCACCAACAGCTCTAAGGCTGGATTCCAGGACCCAAAGTCTTGCAATTCGGAGAGACTTCTTGCTGACTTCTTTTTACTAATATTTTAGTGACTCTCCTCATATCTCTTAGTTTATTTGAAGGAGCTGAGCACTAACCCAGGACAGCTGGAAGCATGAAAAAGGATGGGAAAGTCCCCCCAGGCTTTTCTCCTTGAAGCATGGGGGCGGGGGTGGGAAGGAAATGGCCTAAGTTTTGACACCTCTGATCCGCAGAGACCTCAGCCTCAGGTTTCTCTTTGTACCATCTCTTAAGGGATCAGTGAGGACACTGAAGACACGTGGAGAAGATCAGATGTCACAATTCGAATCAATGCTTATAGTTCAAGATTTCGGAGTCCGACTGGCATTGGCTGGGCAGAAAATAAAGACGACAGTAAGATACTTCAGACCCTCAGAGTCCTATTGTAAATATGTCACCGGAACACAGAAATTCAGAACTCAAGTAAGCTATTTTATGAGGCCAAATTGTGTTAAGGAAGTAAACCAGAGGTGCTGCAAAATGTGCGCAGGGAAATGGAAATAAACAGTAGCAAGGAACTAGTCGTGTGCTTGGGTCAAGCCCAAGCCGAAGATGGTATATGAGGGGCGCCCCAAGCAGAAGGCGGCAGCAGACCTCCCTCACCTCCTGAGTCTCCCTCCTCACCTCTCCTGAGTGTTCTCTCCTGACACCGTGGGGTGCTGTGGCTGTGGAAGTTGTGGCGGCTGCGGCGGCTGCGGGGGCGGCTGCGGGGGCGGCTGCGGGGGCGGCTGCGG
>NW_024423343.1:11493543-11597355 GCF_017311325.1 Ursus maritimus
GGCGGCTGCGGGGGCGGCTGCGGGGGCGGCTGCGGGGGCGGCTGCGGCAGCTGCACCACCTGCAGGTGCTACCGGGTGGGCTGCTGCTCCGCCTGCTGCCCCTGCTGCTGCGGCTGCTGCGGGGGCTGCTGCAGTACCCCCGTGGTCTGCTGCTGCCGCCGCTCCTGTGGCTGAGGCTCCCGTGGCTGTGGCTCCTGTGGCTGCGGCGGTGGGAAGGGCTGCTGCCCGCAAAAGGGCTGCTGTGAGAAGCAGTGCTGCTGCTAGCCGGCTGGCCGGCGTCTGGGCAGGTGCTGCAGGGGACAGGCTCACTCCTGTGCTTAGATCCTCAGACATTTTGAACTGTCATCTCATCTGGTTCACCTAAATATCAAGCTTGTAATTTAATAGAAAGACACCTGGTTAGAAGTCAGAAGTACCAAATTCAAGTTCATGGTCTGCCAGAGCAACCTGACCATGTACAAGTCACCTTAGCCTCCCTGAGCTTACTGTCTTCCTTACTCATCTGTAAAATAATAAGTCTGAACTAAGAGTTTCTGGTGACCTTACAGCTTTAGCAGCATATGAATCTATTAAGTTCTCAAAACTAAATTCACATTTTCCCCACCTCACAGATTGCCTTATTTACTTTGGCTATGGTAGGCATTAAAATGTGTTTATATGTGTGTGTGTGTGTGTGTGTGTGTGTGTATGTATTGTTTATATACGTGTGTATATATATATGTATGTACACACACACACACATATATATCAACATACAAATATACAAATAATTCTCAATCCAATGTAATCTATCAATTAAAATCCACGCTGCAAGAAACTCTCACTCTTGGGTTGAAAAAACTCACATTAATGAACTCAGTGGAATGAAATAATGCTTTTTAATATATTTCATTCTTTTGATATATTTACTTTAGTGTTTGTGGAACTTCTGCACTTATATTCCTACTTATATCAGTTATGTACTATACATTTCTTATTTCTAGTGTTCTCAAATTTTCCTAAATATATTTTTTCAATAAAACAGCAGAAGCCAAATTCAGTGATCCAAGGTCCAGTCACTAGCCTTGAGGTTGTGGAGGGTCAGTGGCAGCAACAGTGGCCGTGGCTTCCTGGGCAGTAGCTCTAGTGGTATATGCTTGAACTCAATTATTCCAGAAGGTGCTTCTTGATTTCTCTCCCTTCTGACTACTGCAGGTGCAGCAGCTCCCCATGGGCCCATTCAGCAGTCATGTCCTGGGAGGCATTTCTGGAAGCCAGCCTAGAACCTACCCCTCCAAGCCTCCCAGTAATTCATACACATAATTTCCCAGCTATATCTCTAAGAATTTTGGTTTTCGGCAACTGACACTGGTGGACAAAATGCCCCTGACATTGCTTTGTGTCAAATTCTAGCCACCCTCCAAAGCTGGGAGGGATCTTAGCTCCCCGTCTATCATGACAGAATCCTTCCTTTTTCTAACTTGTTGCTTTAGCATGGCATGGGAGAAGTTATTTCTGTTCTTTTCTATCCTTGACTTTTGTAACATTTGGTTTTAGCTTTTTTGGGGGAGGGGTTGTAAAAAAAGTAGAAATCCATTTAAAATAATGTAAAAGGAGTAATTGTATAATATAGAGGCATCTGACAGAAAACAGAGACAGAACCTACAACCAGTGTTCATGGGGTGGGAATCAAGAGGAAAGCCTTCGAGAAGCCAAGAAGCTACTCTCTCTGTCTCCCTCTAAAACCTCATGGTCTCTCACTTCTTTCTACACACCTGCATCTTCTCTACCTCCTCTTCCTCCTCTTCCTTCTTTTCTGTGGGCTGGTTTCTCTTTTTCCCCTGGCATCGCTTATGAATTTATATGACCTGGTGAGACTGCTAATTGCCCTCCCAGTACCCTCTGTCTCCTATCCCCCACCCCATTTAACTGGGCATGAATCACTTGAAATAAATATTACTTAATCCCCAGACTCCCTTGCAGCTAAATGTTGTCACATGGCTACATTCTAGCCAATAAGATGGCTCTTTAAAAGGAAGAAGGTGGGCCTTTCTCTTCCTTTATCCTTCAAAGTAGAGAACAGATATGGTTAGAGCTATGGCCCCATATTTCGAGCATGGAAGGATCTCTGAGGAAGTGGAGCTATTATTCTGGCTCTTGAGTATCTGCCTTCAGACTTCCTGTGAAGAACTAATTGCTATCTTAGTTAAGCCATTGTTATCTTGAATTTCTTCTTACATGCAACTTAGAGCCTAATCCTAACTGATAAGCATGTCCTCCCATTTCATGCATAACAGAGAATAACTAGTATCTTTTTCAATTCTAAACTCCTGGGAGAGATTGGAAGAACTAAGCTTCTATACCTATTGGTATTTCGATTAGCAATGACCAGGGCAGCAAAGCTCCATAATACAAATGAAAGACAGAGGGTCTACTCATATAAATTGTGGGGCTTGTTTTTACAGAAGGAGTCGTATGGATCAGAAAGGTACCTTAAGGGTTGTCTGCTCTGCTCCTTCTTTTCTTTGGAGGCAGATTCCTTTTTCTGCTGTATCCATAAATATCTTTCCCTTCATAATACAGGCTATATTTCTACATTTTTACACAGTTTTTCGGTTAGCCACAAGTGTAAAGAGTACCAAACCCAAGCAAAAGTCAGTTTTGTTATGGCCACCAGCAAAGCATGCTATTTAGTTTTGGTCTTAGAGTCTAGAAGTCAGGTAGAGTAACAAATTCAGGTTTCCATGAATAAACTAGGACCTGAACAGTTCTTTAATTCAGCTCCTTATGAAGATGGGAAAGGATTTGAAATTGCAAAGTCCACATCTGAAAATAAGTAACTACCTCTTCCCATGCAGTCATCTCAGCAATAAATATATAATTTACTTATATATTATTATAATTCCATAGTCATATAAATTATATAATTCAACAGAGTGGTAGTTTTGTTGTTGTTGTTGTTTTGTTTTTTTAAGAAGGCTCCACACCTGGTGCAGAGCCCAATGTGGGGCTTGAACTTAAAACCCTGAGATCAAGACCTGAGCTGATATCAAGAGTCAAACATTAACTGACAGAGCCACCCAGCTGCCCCAATTAATTGTTAATATTTATAAAATAAATATGAAGCTGTTCTTGATACCTCAACCATGCAGAAGGATCAAATAAGTATCTGCTTTCCCTCAGTGCTGCTGTAGCGTGGGCTTCTGTACTGGTGCTCCTTCCGTCATTATCAGCGCGTGCTATGGAGATGGGTAGAGTATTTTTTTAAATTTAATTTTGTAATTTTTTACTTTTATTTTTAATGGATGGGGTATTCTTAATCTGTTTGGAACTGGAAACTGGAACTAACGTTTCAGGGTCGCCCAGTGGAACACACGCAATGTGTCCTCCTGCTTCTGCAGCTGGCGTGCTCCTCTCCGAGACCATGACACCTGAGCTTATGGAAAATACTGATTCCACTTCTGCATTCACTCATCCACCCATTCATCCTTCCCAGCAGCATCTGCTGAAACCATGTTCGGGGCCGGAGAGGGGAGTACTCAGCAGCAGAAGGCAGGCATGGTAAGTATGGGAGCGGCCTATGTTTGACTCTCTTCTGGACACGCGCTGGCTTGTATTTCATCACGCACTTGATCTCAAGCATAACCGAGTGACCGTTTGGCCAAGAAAATGCGAAAAGACGTGATGTGGATCTCTCCTGGACAAAAAAATGTTAAGACCCAGGATGTAGCTCACCACATCTTTTCACTCTGCCTCCACTATTGTGAAAGCTGGGATCGAAATGGCTTGTGCCCCTGAATCTCTCAGGAACAACCATAAGCAGAAACCTCCTGTTCATCTACGTTGGCCGATTAGCAGGCGTGAGAACTTTGGCATTTAAAAGCTTATCCCAACTGAAGGAACCTTTTCTTGAGGCGCTCACAAACTAGTAGGCCGATGCCATGAAGCCGCAGGCCAGAAATGTACTACGCATGACCAGGTAAGTTCGCAAGGTTCGAAGAAAGTAAGACGTGATAATCTGCCTCTCCGTCTTTCTCCTGTTCCTGTTTCATTCTGGTTTCCATACTTGAACACGGTCACTCTTCCAGTGTTAACAGAAACTCCATCTAGCCTTAGACGGGCCACCTCTAAATGGATTTGTCCAAAAGACTCAAATAATATGACATCAAAAAAATTTTTTAAATTTTGTGCGTGTGAGCGTACAGCCTGAAACTGAGCCTTGACATTTTGACTAATTGAGAACGTTCGCAGCAGAGAATATTTTCTGTTTTGTATAGGCTCGTTTTTTTATAGGACATTTTCAAAATAAGGAACTTCCGTAGGTGGTAATAATATCAATACAACGGGAAAATATGCTTTATATAAAGTGGATATTTTTGTTTTTACTTTTTATCAGGCATACTAGTAAAATGTATTAAGGAAACATATCTTAAACCCATCCTTTTTTTTTTTTTTAGTTTTCATCTCTTTATTTTCTTGCATAAATGTATCTAACAGAATCTACAGGTTTTTTCCCCATTTTGCTTCCCCTATGGAGCCATGGAGAGTGACCTTCATCTGTGCTATTACGTGGGTCACAAGGGCAGGTTTGACCACAGGTTCCTGCAATTTCAGTTCCCACCTGACGGGAAATCGAGATATGCCAATAACAGCAATTACACAAATGATGTCATGATCAGGCTTATGTACACAGAAGTGTGATGGAGATACCGAGCAGAATAATTGATGGCAGTGTGATAACCAGAGAGGATGATGCTCTGTGGTCTCCTCCTGATGGGCTGGCTGGAGCTTGAAATTGTCTTTGGAGATGAACACATTTCTTTAACAACATCGACAGTTGGCTCTCTTAGTGATGTCAGTCAATCCAAGGGTCCAGAAGGCTTACAGGTACTTTATTATCTTGCCCAGGACCTGAAGTGTTTTGTCTTCAGTCTTCCTAGATTACATTTCCAGATTAAGCCCGTGTAGATTGAATACTGGGGTGGACACAAGGGGGGCAGATGCAAGTAGCTGTTTTTAATAACCATTATCAGGAAATTTTTGTGTATATCAGGGCAATATTTTTTTATAAACTATAAATGGTTGTCGTTAATAAATAGATAGGGAACTGCAAAAAAAGAAAAAAAAATCAACCTACTTCCTGTAACAATTCTCATAATAATGCCCTGCCCTAGTGGATGGACTCTGAACTTCCCGCAGTAATTTTTCATAAGTTCTAAACTTTAACTAGACGGCTCAGGATAAAAGGCAAGACAGTGCCATGCAAGCAGCCACTTGGACAGGGTTTCTCATTGAACCAGGGGGTGACCATGACCTGCTGTGAAGGATGGACATCCTGCAATGGATTCAGCTTGCTGGTTCTGCTTCTGTTGGGAATAGTTCTCAACGCAATCCCTCTCATTGTCAACGTTGTGGATGAAGGCCAATTTTTTCACAACCCCATCTCTTGCTTTGAGTGGTGGTTCCCAGGAATTATAGGAGCAGGTCTGATGGTGAGTAACATTTATTTGGCTTGATTTGGAGAAAGGCCTGCCTATTTTACTAAACTTCTGAACACCATCTTTCAGCTTTACAGTGGGCTATGTCTTGGCACAGGATACCGTCAGGAGCAGCGGAATGGTATTGATTTATACTGGCCTCAGTGAAGAATGACAATTTAAATAAACTGTGGTACGGGCTAGGGAGCTTGGGCAAAAAAAATTAATAATTTGATAAACATTGGTTGGGTTGTTACCTATCATATTTCTTCACATATTATGCGTTCTCCTAAGCTTTATAGTTAGTGTTTAAGATGTTTTGAATCCCTTGCCTCCGCTTTCCTTTGCCAATACTAGTCTTTAAGTATTCACAGGAATATGGGAGTGGGAAGTGCTACCTAGGGGAGTCTGGTTAATGTTAAAGAAATGAGCTTTAGTTTGGGGGGATGTGTGTGTGGTGTGTGTTTCAGTGATGATGAGTTACCGCTGCTGGTCTCATCCCAGACGTCTGTGAAAATACTCTTGGGTCATTACATGTTAAACTTTAGATAAAAATTTGCCCTTTGGCTGGCACACTGGATTTGAGACCACTCTGGCACCAAAAAGCCATTTTAGGAAGCATTCCTCAAAAGTCGGTGGTTTCCTTCCCTTTAACATCGTGAGCAAAAGGGCTATTTCTTCAAACAACCCTGAGAGTTCTCTTCCAGTCTGAGAGAAAGTGATCAACAGGACTCAACCACGATACAACTTCCAATCCTCGTGTCTGCTCTCTACCCTTCTAGAAGCTTCTCTTTACTTAAATAGCATGAGCTTTCTTGCATCTTGCTTGGACTAGAAGTCTAACCAATGAGGGCAATTTCCATGAAGCCCCTAAAAGTTCCTCGGTTAAAACAATCCATTTAGAATAACTTATGTCTCTTTAACTATAAATTGGCTCTACTACAAACCCCGTCTCAGTTAAAAACAATTTCTTGCTCGCGTTAACGGAGCCTGAGGTGGTGATGGTACACACCTACATTCTATGTGTGTTTATGTTGGTGGGGTGGGAAGGTTGGGGGGGTGAAGACAGAGAGAAGGGCGCACAGAGTACTGCTAAGTGCCAGCTACTGGGTTCATACTTTACACGCTTTCATTTCATCTAATAATCTGGCTAAGCAGATATGATCATTGGTATTTTAACAGATCAGCAAACAGACGGTGAGGAATGTTAACAAGACACATAGTAGGTGTGAAACTCAATTCCAGATTTATCTGATTCCAAAGCTCTGTTTTCCACCAGTATTAGCACCATAATCCTCAACAACTGTTTCCAGTTGACAAAGGGGAAAGACAAAATCCATAACCTAATCCATAAATTCAAGTGGTCAGGAAACTGAAGCATAGAAAGGTGACCTACATCTGTGAAACAGTTCCAGAAAATCTGGACTTCCTGGCTCTATGACTACATTTGCTTTATCATCTTCAATAAGTATTAATGAAGACCCGGAATCACATGAGGGATCTCTATTACAAAATATTGTAGGATGTCATCAAGGCAGCAAACAACTCCTTGGAAATTTCAATAGGAGTTTTACAGGCTGAGCCTCACAAGCAAGGTGCTAGGTGATAGAAGGGCTCAGGGTACAGGTATGTTTTCATGATCCTTGGCTATAAATAGAATGTGGAAGAATATCTTTTCAAAGGGCATCATTCAAAATATTGAACTCTTCGTATACTTGTAAACATGCAGAAAAGTTAATAAGGAAGCATTCACTGCCTGTGATCATACTCTTGTCATAGTTCTTGGAATTTTTCTAAAATTGCTGTGGCATTTTAAATTTTCTTCAAAAACAGAATTTTGCAGGGGTGCCTGGGTGGCGCAGTCGTTAAGCGTCTGCCTTCGGCTCAGGGCATGATCCCAGTGTTATGGGATCGAGCCCCACATCAGGCTCCTCCGCTGGGAGCCTGCTTCTTCCTCTCCCACTCCCCCTGCTTGTGTTCCCTCTCTCGCTGGCTGTCTCTATCTCTGTCAAATAAATAAATAAAATCTTTAAAAAAAAAAACGGAATTTTGCTGGAAGTAGCTAGTAAT
The DNA here is from genome assembly GCF_017311325.1 of Ursus maritimus. Classification (NCBI taxonomy): domain Eukaryota; kingdom Metazoa; phylum Chordata; class Mammalia; order Carnivora; family Ursidae; genus Ursus; species Ursus maritimus. Next base: position 11,501,070 of record NW_024423343.1, read on the forward strand.
AACTACAGAATTCATTATTGATTACTTCATAAAATACGCATTCGTTTTATGGTTTTATGATTTAGTGAAAAAAGAGGTGAACCTTTTCATCTTTTGAAACTATGACTAAGAGTAGATGTTACGTAATTACCTTCAATCATCGCCTGCTAAGTGGAAAATCAATACATGCTATTTTTTTTCAGGTACTAAAAAGAAAGACTTGAAATGTTTCCTCTAAAAAATGTAAAGGCCATTTTATTTTTATATGAGATCAGTTGGAAGTCTGATCTTAATCATGTTTATTCATTGAGTGCACTTATTACATAATGATAATTTATCAATTATTAAAATCTTAACAGAGAAAAAATTGTTAAATGTTAACCAAATTAGAAGATACTGTGTATAGCAAGAATTTTCAAAATGCAGTTTTTATATTTATGGTGAGCTATGGCTTTGTGTGTTACTCTCATGTTCAAGTACTTAGGAAAATCCCAAAAGTTTGCATTCTATCAGAGTTTTAATGATCTAAAAGCTTTCTTGTACTTCATTTGTAAAATACATTACTACCTTACTTCTAAAGCTGGATAAAAGTACGGGTTTCTATAAGAAAAAATGAACAATACTACTTTTTCATAAAAACAAAAGTCTATCAAGAATCTTAATTTCACAAAAACTCATGCATTCAAGTGTACTTCGGAATTGAAGAGAAAGAGAATTCTCCTAATTACTAATTTTCAAAGGAGATCATCTGGAAGATTTATTATAATTCAGTTACATATACACACACACATACTTTCCTATTTTACTGTCCAGGGCTGCCTGGCTCAGTTGGTGGAGCGTGCAACTCTTGATCTCCAGGTTGTGGGTTCGAGCCCCACGTTGGGTATAGAGCTTACTTAAAATAAAACAAAATCGCATTTTACTGTCCATCTTATAAAGAGCCCCTCCAACTTCCAAATGTCTCTCTCTCATCTGAGTGGTAAAAATGGTTGAAATACAGTGGATTATCAAGTTACCCATAATGATGGAACAAAGATGTGCTAAGATGTCATGAAGTCAACTGGGTGTGGATTCATATACCACAAGCCATTGTTACTTTAGAAAACACCTTTGCAAGGGAAAAGAACTATGAAAGTAAACGTTCAGCATCTCTGAAATAAATTAATCCTCCAGAAAGTTAGAGTTTAATTTACATCAATAAGGAAAATAGAATGATTTATCCATTTAAGTTGTAACTTAATGTTGTTCCAACTTTAGCAGACTCATTACATTTCTAAATTAGGAGTTGGGAAGTTTTTTCTATAAAGAGCCAGATAGTATTTGAAGCTTTGCTATCCAGACAGTGTCTCTCACAACTATTAAACTGTACCATTGATGTGTGAAAGCAGCCATGCACAATATGTAAGTAAATGGGCATGGCTGAATTCTGATAAAACTTTATTTATTAAAAAGAAGAGATGGTGGGTCACAGTTTGCCAGTTTTTTCTAAATTATTTAAGTGCAGAAGACATTCTAGCTTATTAGTACAACAAAAGAAGCTTAGTACGTGAATGCTGACACCTATTTGGGAGCTAAAATTTATTTTTTCCTTTTCTTCTGGGCTCTCAGCTATGCCTCAGAGTGGCCGGGCTGTCATACACACATGTGCCCCCGAATTATAAGAGTGTCGGTGTTCAAGGCAATATATAAGCACAGCTTGATAACAATACCGTGTTCTCCGCAAGTGACGTGGAGTCAGCCCATCGTCAGACGGGGTGAAGTTTGTCAGGAAAGCTGCCTTGTAAGGTGTAAATCTTAGAGCTGTTCTAAAAGAACGAAGGTGGATGTGGGCCTGAAAAGAAGCAACAGAGAAAGAGCAGTAAGAGGAGGACGATGAGATGAGCCGGGTGGTGGAGCGAGGTGGGAGGGGGGTAAAGACGAGAACGAACAGAGTCTATGGAGGAAGAGAGAACTGTCAGAATTGGCCAGTGTGGAATCATGGTTGAGAGTCTGGGCTCTGGACCCCAAATGCCTAGCTTCGGATCCCCACTCCTCCACTTTCTTAGGCCAGTCACTCAAACTTGCTGTGTCTCAGGTCTTTTATAAACTGGGAGTCATACTAGCGCCTGCCTCATGGGATTGTTACGAGGCTGGAAGGAACTGAACCATGTTCAACACCTACCTGGCCTGTTGTTAGAACTCAATAAAACGTTAGAAAACAAGAGTGGGAGGAACAAGAGAGAACAGCTTTAGGGCCATTGTGCTGAGAGAGCAGAAAAAGCTTACGGCTAAAATTTCTACAGTGGAAGGAAACGATCTACATTTTACTCTTCAATGACACAAAACTTTTTCCATTAAGAATTCCGAGTCATAGCTGCTGACTAGATATGACTCAAAATTGAAACCTAAGCCTGAGAATGAGGCATCATTTCTCATAGTTTTCCTCAGTGATGTGCATCTCCCTTGACAGAAAAGGCACTATATGCAGGATTCCCAAAAAGTGAGGTCATGACCTGTCATGGATACATGAGCAGAAAGGAGAATGTGGAACCCAAAATAATTCTCCGGTCATAAGCTTGGTAACCGGTGAGATGGTGGTGACCCTGGGGGTAGGAGGGAAGTTAGGAAGTGGGAGAGGGTGGTGACAGAATTCTTAGTTCCCAACTGCCAGGCAAACAGTTTCCTTTCTGGATGCTTGCCAGATTAATTTATACAATTTTTGGGAAATTGAATAAGTGGTCATAGATTATAGTAACTTAAAAAAAAGAAAAGAAAAGAAGAGGAAGAAAGAAAAAAGAAAAAAAAGGGAATTTTGGATGATGCAAACAATTCTTTCAGAAACATTCCTTCCAAAATAATGAATAACTAACTCATTCTAATCCATTTAAAATCCAAGTCTCTCTAAAGATGAGAGTAAAGCAAGAATGTAGATGGGAGAGCTGGAAGCTGTGATCCTGAAATGCCCCCGCTTTCCCCCACTTTAATCTTTGTGCTTGAAATGGGAATCCCAAAGGGCACAAGATCAAGGGATATTGCCAAATTTCCCCTTTTGTTCTCTCGAGCCCAGATTTCCCACAACTGGTGGGAGGTGGAGATGACTGCTTTTTCATCTGATGAGAAGTAATCACATTCATCTTTCCTGTGGATGTGATTTCCAGGTCATTCCAGCAACAACAATGTCCTTGGCAGCGAGAAGAAGAGCCTGCTGCAACAACAGAACTGGAGTGAGTATGGTGCCGTATGCCTGCAGCCAAAGCACAGGAACAGTCAGTGACAGACGCGTCAGCAAAGCCTCCCGAGTCCTCGGTAGCTGCCCAACCAGTGGCAGGACCGCAGTCATAGAAACATGCAATTTACAATGATTGTATGATAATATGGGAAGTGTGAAGTGTTTCTTTTTTCTTTTTGTGCCCATAAGAATTTAGCTTTGGAGTCAGTCTTCAGACCTTTCCTCAATCTTCAGTTTCACTAACCTAAAGGTTTTCAAAAGAAAGGAGATTTGGAAGTCACACCCAGAGCAGTAATCAATTTCATATTTCTCGAATACTTGTTATTTTCGTGGTGTGTATAAAAGACTTTGGGAAAGTGTATCCTCAATTCTATGAAAGATTGGTTTACTAGGATCAGAATAATTGTCCTTATCCAGTTAAAGGAGACAATGGTTATTTTTTCAAACATTTACTGTGCACCCATTATGTAGAAAATTGTAACTAAGTTAAAAAGTAAAGGAAGCAAATATTTGTTAACCTTCTGTTACTATGCTCAGAACACTTCCAACTCTACAACCTTATTTAATTCTCTGTTTCATTGACTGAGAAATTGATCCTCAGAGAAAGCAAGTAATTTGCCATGGTAGACAGCTAGTAAGTAGTTGAATTTTTATCCAAATCCATCAGACTCCAAAGTTCACAAATTTTACACTATTTATGCCACAGCCATTGTTATTAAGTAACACTGAGGACTCTCATTATTCTCTAAGGCGGGGGGCGGGGGGTAAGTCAATAAATAAGCAGTCATAGAAAATATTCCTGGCTGAGCTTGAGGTTTTGAAGCAATGGTGCTCAGCCTTATGAGAACATTAGAATCACCCAGAATGATCTCAAAAATATCAAAGCCTGGGGGCCCCCAAAGATTCAGTATTTTTCAAAAGTACCCAAGGTGATTCTAATGCGATCCCAGGGGTGAGAGCCAGTGTTTAAAATCGTGCATATTTATATCTCTATTACATATTTTTATATTTAAAAATTACCCTTTTCTGACATTTGATATTTATCTAGGATTATAATTACTTTGCTAATTGTTTATAGTCCATCTTTGTTCCTGATACACCATAGATATTCAATAAATATTAGTTTTCGGTTTCCCCTCTCTGGCACATTTCTTTTTAAATTATAATTTACAGTTTGACTTTGTATTACCTCTATATTGTACTTACATCCTTGAGAAAGACATCTTGAGATATTTCTAAATCCCTGAACTCTAAAGTATCAGAACACTTCGATAGAATTTTGCCTCAAATCATATTTCCATTAAGAATCTTTTCCTCCCACATATCCTTTAATGACAAGTCATCTTTTCAATGAGCACTTAAGTTTTTTCTGTCCTCGGAGGACAGTAAGTTGAGAATAACCAAGACAACTTTTCATGCAGGTGTTGGGCTTAACTCAGCAGGTTTTGCTCCCCCATATCGACCTTGAAAATCATTGGAATTCATGCTTCAGCAACATTACAGATTATTATGTGCCAAGGAGCTACAGGAACTCTGGAGTGCCAAAGGGAGGGGGTGTGCTATGCAATACTGCTCATGCTCTATTAATAATAGTAGTGCTGGCTATTTAATTAAAATTTCCAGCTTATATTGATTGGATGCAATAAAGTGTTCCTAGGCGCTTTTCTCACTTTGTGGCAGCCATGGGAAGACTGGTGTTGAAGTCATATCATGTAGCTTCCAAGTCTAGAAATGACCAAAGCATCATAAAGGTGACAAAGGCTAGATCTTGGGGTGGGAGATGGGGTCACCAAGGCTTATCTCCTGTATTAACGGTTCCAACTATTTCCCCTGCTTTAACTGTTCCTTGCTCCTTCCCTTTGTCCAATTCTTGGTTTTGCTTCCAAATGCTTTGGTTTTGCTGAGTCATTTACATGAACCCCCACTCGGGAGAATTCAGATCCCCAGGATCACATTCTAAAGCCGGGCTCCTTTGTAGTGATAAGAAGTTAGAAATAATAAATGACCAAAATACAAATAGTGCACTTCTTGATGAGCAAATTAAATAACTTGGACAGTCCAGGGTAGTGTGGAAGAATCTGGATTTGAATTAGACTCCAAACTCTATCATTCTGTGCTTTCAGCTCGAAGAATTCTGGTGTAGTGATTAAAATCTGAGCACTAGGGGCACCTGGGTGGCTCAGTCGTTAAGCATCTGCCTTGGGCTCAGGGCGTGATCCCAGGGTCCTGGGATCAAACCCCACATCAGGCTCTTCCACTGGGAGCCTGCTTCTTCCTCTCCCACTACCCCTGCCTGTGTTCCCTCTCTCACTGGCTGTCTCTATCTCCGTCAAATAAATAAATAAAATCTTTATTTAAAAAAAAATTAAAAAAAATAAAATCTGAGCACTAGCATTTCCCAGAATCTGAGATTCTGACAAATTTGCCAACCTCCCTGAATTATATTTTTCTTATCCATAAAGTGGGAATAAAAGTATCTATCTCTTGGGGTTATTGAAAGGGTTAAATGAGGTAATATATGTAAAGCCTGTATCCCACAACATGCATAAGGGACATAAGGAAGCCACTTCTTCTGCTTACTCATTAAAGGCAGGTCTCCTAACCCCTCTGGGAGTGGCAGTATTATCACAGGCAAGGAACAGGACAAGTATGCCTTCATCTCTGCAGATTTGAAGTCATAATTATCATTGACTAACAACTTCCCTGAAACAACACAGAGCTTTCTTTTTGGAAAGCATACACATATACCAACTTTCATCTGGGCCATAACATTTCCTGTTGGCAAATTCCGTGCTTTTTTTCTGCTTTTCTGACTCTCATTCATGAAATGAAAGGTGCTTAAAAGCTTACAATCTCTCTCCCTAACACAATATGGTTCTCCATCAGGGGCAGTTCTGCCCCCCAGAGGGACATTCAGCAGTGTCCAGGACATTTTTGGCTGTCAACAGTTTGGAAGGGTGGAGGGACTGCTACTGGTATCTAGTAGGTAGAGACCAGAAATGCTGCCAAACATCCCAGAATGTACAGGAAAGGCCCCAAAACAAAATGCCTAATGTCAGCAGTGCTGAGGTTGAGAAACTCTGCGCTTAACACTACGCTATTGATTGATCCCTGCTGAATGCGGGCCACTGGCCACTCACAGCATCAGGGCCAAATCTGGATGAAAGATTTGGGAGTCAGGAGACCAGACACCAAAATGTGGGTGATTAAGATCTAGTCCAGGTTCTGGGGAGTAGGAAGTACACAGAATGGGGGGGAGGTACCAGATGTCAGTGGTCCCTTGAACAGACAAGTCTCAGGCATATAAAGGTGCAGATTTTCCGGAGACCGTAGCAAGCCCAACAATCTTTTAGTAAGTCTAACCAAATGGCAGAGACTTTGCCTTCCTGTTCTTTGATAATTCAGGCCTAATCAAACAGAGATCTTAAGACCTAGGACCACAGGGGGACTGGAGACCAGCAGCCGTTGGTCAGGATCCCACACGTGCTGCTGAGTCTCGAAACAGACCAGGACACGTAAGAACACGTGCCTATGCTCCTCCTTTATTTTCCAGATGTTTCTGTCATCACTTCTGAATGTAATCACGGTCATTGGTGCTGTGTATTGCATGTTGGTATCTACCCAGGCTCTCTTGGAAGGTCCTCTCATTTGTAACTCTCCAGAGAACAGCACATCCAGTTGTGAATTTTCATTCAGTAACTTGAGGTGAGTCTCCTGATTTTCACGGATTGTCTTACACGCTGCAGCTACTTTGATGAGAACAGTGTGGTGTTGACATGGTGCCATGTTGTTCTTTGATGGAATGACTGGAACACAGATTCTTAGGGATTTAGCACATTAATCCCAATTGGCACAATCTCATAGAAATGGAGGAAACACTCAGAATGGTTTGTGGGGGGGGTGGTGGTGGGTGGAATCTTGTCTAAAAGGAGTAGTTGACTCAAATGGCTTATCCTTGTCTTTTAAAAATCTGTGGCTGCATGTGTGTATGTGTCTAAAGAATTTCTAGAAATATACACCAGAAACTTAACTTTTATCCTTGGAGAATGGTAATGGAGGATGCCCTGGGGAAGTGAAGGGAGCACTGAATTTCTACACTTCCAAACTAACTCAGTTTCTAAGTCCTAAGCATATGTTACCTCTATAATTTAAAAAATTGAATAAAGACACAATACAGGGGGCGCCTGGGTAGCGCAGTCGTTAAAGCGTCTGCCTTCGGCTCAGGGCGGGGTCCTGGCGTTCCAGGATCGAGTCCCACATCAGGCTCCTCCGCTGGGAGCCTGCTTCTTCCTCTCCCACTCTACCTGCTGTGTTCCCTCTCTCGCTGGCTGTCTCTCTGTCACATAAATAAATAAAATCTTTAAAAAAAAAAAAGACACAATACATAAAATCTAGACCCTTACTTATAAGCCCTCAAAGAAACAAAAGCAGTCGATGGATTCATGCAGACTTTTACTATAAATATACTGCGGGCATGGGAACGAACTAAGTTTAACTCATATAGTGACAATACTGAGGAGTTACTTGTCAGTGGCTCATTTCAGACTTGTAAGATGGTTCTGTGCCTGAATCTAGGCAGAGTCTGTAAAACTGCAAGAAAAGAACAATCTAATTCTCGGTTATCTGTGTGTTGCTCAGTTTGGAAAATAACCAGCATTCACTTCTGTAATTACATGGAAAAAAAAATTTCCCCCTTTTTTCTTGCTACCTTAAGAAAGAAAAATCTCTCAAAACTTGTATCCTGCAGTTGTTGTGAATCAAAAATTTTTTAAAAATTCCCTTTCCTAGATCTGGTTTAAAATAAGAGGTTTCAAGCCCAGATGCTCTACTCAGCCCTTAGGAGAGAATAACTCACCAGGCACCAGGCTGAGCTCTGGAGATAGGAGCCACTCTAGTCGGAGAGACACAGTTACAAGACTGATCCCATGCTTACTGCAAACTGCAAAAAGCATACTCGCATTCCATGTGCTGAAACCACTGTTGTCTTCCCAGGATAAATGTCAGTTGTTGGTATCCAGAAATGCAAACTCTCTAAGAACACTTAGCCTTACTCTGTAGTAAACCGAGGGAAAAATCAGCTTGGGATAGATGGTGTTAGGGCTAGAAGCCTCTCATTTTCCATACCCTGTTACGATGGGCACAAATCCCTTTAACCCGACATTTTTTTTAACATGCCTTTTGTCAGTAAAAGTCGTACAGCCATTTTAAGGGCAGGTGCAACACTGCTGTTTTGCACCAAGAATTGAGCTCTGTGCGAGGGGGAGGGGCTCCTTAATTTACGTCTTTAGCAAGTAGCGGAATCCCTGTATAACTGGGTTGAATCATGTGAGATTAAGAATATCCGACCATTTCTGACACAGAAAGTGTCATATGGTTCAACCTAAGAGTAGGTACTATAGAAATGCTGGTTGAGGGATGGGATAGATACTCAGCAAAAGGTTTGCGGCTCTCAGAGTACATGGACACTTGGTCAGAAACCCGGATCTTAGCTACAGTTTCTGGGCGCAGTATTTCAGAGTACTTGCTGTTCTAGTCGACTTGCCTTTTTCCGGGCATAAGGATGCAGCCTTTTCATGGCAAGTGATATTCCTGAAAATCTTGTACCGTTTCTTTCATTTCAGTGACATTCGTCCCGAATCCTTCGATCTGCAGTGGTTCTTCAGTGAGGCTTGCGTGGCTCCTGCTGATGTCACTGATCCCACCGCCAATGGCATCACAGCCGGTGACTGGAGAACACACACCTTGCACTTCGATTCTAAAGAAAACAAGTACAGGGTGATCCATTTCTCCGTGTTTTTAGGCCTACTACTCGTGGGGATCCTGGAGCTTCTGTTTGGGCTCAGTCAGATGGTCATCGGTTTCCTTGGCTGTCTCTGTGGAGTCAGTAAGCGGAGAAGTAGAATTGTATAGTTTCATGGCAATAAAATGGAAATATCAGCAGTTTGAATCATTTAAATTGCATTTAAAAGACACTCTTTGGGGTGCCTGGATGGCTCAGGTCTTGGTCCTGGGGGGGGGGGGTGGTCCCAGCTCAGCGGGGAGCCTGCCCCTGCCTCTGGCTTGTGCTCTCTCAAAAAAATAAAATCTTAAAAAAAAAAAAAAAAGACACTCTTTTAGAAGTTCGAAAATGGGACACTGTCTAGAAAGCTGTATGAGTCACTTTAGGTCAAAAGTCATCTTCAAGGTGATTTAAAAAATCAGTCTTACGTGTATAAAGCAAAAACAATCACCCGTGGTTGACTTTGGGGAAAAGTGGAGAGAAGTTTTCAATTTGTTTTGTATCTTTTGGTACTTCTGTACTATTCGAATATTTTAATTCTATATTCTTGTGTGTGGAGGGAGACGGGAGGGAGGGGGAAAGGAGAAGGAAGATGGGGAGGGAGGGAGGATGGGAAGGAACGGAAGTTATCCTGGAAGTGAAAATATGGAACTTTATTGTATTTCTTTATGCTTTAAAAAAAAAGAATAAACAGATCACTTCAATGATTTTATACCTAATTTCCTGCTTACAGGCCATCTGGGGAAGAGGACATAGACAAATCCAAAGGGTGGGGCAATAAACAGACAATAGTCCCATTTTCAACAAGAAAAAATATAGGAAACATAAAAGATGGGATGGGCCAAGGGAACTATTCCAGATTGAGAACAGAGACAGGATTCACTGGAATGTGTTCTGTTGGCTCATTTCACTGGGGGAGAACTGGGGAGACCTGTACAAGGATTGGTTTAGGGGGACGCCTGGCTGGCTTAGTCAGTGGAGTGTATGACTCTTGATCTCTGGGTCATGAGTTCAAGTCCCATGTTGGGGATAGAGCCTATTTAAAATAGATGATGATAGATGATAGATAGATAGATAGATAGATAGATAGATAGATAGATAGATAGATAGATGATAGATAGATGATAGATAGATAGATAGATAGATAGATAGATAGATAGATAGATAGATAGATAGATAATAGAGGGAGGAAGGGAGGAAGGGAGGAAGGGAGGAAGGAAGGATTGGTTCAGGTGATGTCAAAGAATTACTACTAACATTTTTAGTCCTGACAATGGTTTTATGGTTACACAGGAAAATATTCTTATTTTTAAAGAAATGTATATTTCTGTGTTTGGAGGGGAAATATCATGTTTTTAAAATACTTCGGCCAAAAAATGAAGCAATGAAAAAATGTTGTTATATTTAGATGACAGGTATATGGCAATCTATTATACTCTTCTATTTTCCTGTTTGCATTCTTCCAAAATAAAAAAAAAATAAATGCCTCGAAAAGAAGCCAGTCTTTCAGGAGCTGCTTTCTATACATGCCACTCTTCAAAAGACAGGATAACAAAACCATGCACGTACCATATTAATATGTTATAAAACAGACAAAACTGAACATCCAATTTTGTGAATGTGATCATTCCTGCATTTTATTTCAATTATTTATGTTTACTGGGCTTAAGGTTCTAGAAGTAATTTTCAATACCTATATTATAGCCGCCCCCCCCAAATTAGTAACATCAAGAACACACAGGCGTATTTTTCCTGCATCTATTTGCTGTAAAGACCTCCCTATACACCTTTATAGGTCTATTCATCCTTGAGGTCTAGCTTCAGTGTCTCTTACTTGAGAAATCCTTCCCAGGGTGCAGGATTCCAACAAACTAAGCTAGCACTTACCCAGACCGCTGTTATCATACCTGTCAGAATGGAATAAATGTTTCTGTGTCCACTACTACCGGAAAATGTGAGAGAGCAGGAACCATGTCCTTCTCATCCATTTATTCATCAGCTCTTTAAAAAAAATTTAATTGAAATTCAAGTTAACATGTAAATGTATTATTAGTTTCAGAGGTAGAATTTAGTGATTTGTCAATGCATGTAACACCCAGTGCTCATTACATCACGTGTCCTCCTTAATGCCCATCACCCAGTTACCCCATGTCCCCATCCTCTCCCCTCCAGCAACCCTCTATTTGTTCCCTATAGTTAAAAGTCTCTATGGTTTGCCTCCTGGTCTATTTTTATCTTATTTTCCTCCCTTCCTTTATGTTTATCTGTTTCTTAAATTCCACATGAGTGAAATCATATGGTATTTGTCTTCCTCTGACTTATTTCACTTAGCATAATACCCTCTAGTTCCATTCATGTCATTGCAAATGGCAAGATTTCATCCTTTTTGATGTCTGAGTAATATTCCATTGTAAAATGTACCACATTTTCTTTATCCACTCATCTGTCAATGGACATTTGAGCTCTTTCCATATTTTGGCTATTGTAGATAATACTGCTATAAACATTGGGGTGCATGTGCCCCTCTGAGTCAGTATTTTTGTATGCTTTGGGTGAATATCTAATAGTGCAATTGCTGGGTCGTAGGATAGTTCTTTTTGAGAAATCTCCATACTGTTTGCCAGAGTGGCTGCACTAGTTTGCATTCCCACCAACAGTATAAAAATGTTCCTTTTTCTCTCCATCCTTACCAACATCAGCTGTTTCCTGAATTGCTAATTTTAGCCATTCTGACAGGTGTGAGGTGGTTATCTTATGGTTCTCATTTGTTTTTTAAAGATTTTATTTATTTGACAGAGAGACAGCCAGCGAGAGAGGGAACACAAGCGGGGGAGTGGGAGAGGAAGAAGCAGGCTCCCAGTGGAGGAGCCTGATGTGGGGCTCCATCCCAGAACACTGGGATCATGCCCTGAGCCGAAGGCAGACGCTTAACGACTGAGCCACCCAGGCGCCCCTATGGTTCTCATTTGTACTCCACTGACGATGAGTCAGATGTTGAGCATTTTTTCATGTGTCTGTTAGCCAGTTGTATGTCTTCTTTGGAGAAATGTCTGTTCCTGTTTTCTAGTTTTTAACTGGATTTTTTATTTTTGGGGTGTTAGGTTTGGTAAGTTATTTATAGATTCTGGATACTAGACCTTTGTCCAACGTCATTTACGAATATCTTCTCCCATTTTGTTGGTTGCCATTTAGTTTTGTTGATTGTTTCCTTTGCTGTGCAGAAGCTTTTTATCCTGATGAAGTCCCAATAGTTCATTTTTGCTTTTGTTTCCCTTGCTTCCGGAGATGTGTTGAGCAAGAAGTTGTCGTGGCCGAGGTCAAAGAGGTTGCTTCCTGTGTCCTCCTCTAGGATTTTGATGGATTCCTGTCTCACATTTGGGTCTTTCATTCATATTCAATTTTTGTGTATGGTTTAAGAAAGTGGTCCAGTTTCATTCTTCTGCATGCTGCTGTCCAATGTTCCCAACAACATTTGTTGAAGAGACGGTCTTTTATCCCTTGTATATTCTTTCCTGCTTTTGTCAAAGATCACTTGACCATATAGCTGTGGGTCTATTTCTGGCCTCTTTATTCGGTTGCACTGATCTATGTGTCTGTTTTTGTACCCGTACCATACTATCTTGATTACAGCTTTGTAATACAGCTTGAAGTCTAGAATTGTGATGCCTCCAGCTTTGGTTTTCTTTTTCGTTACTTTGGCTATTCGGGATCTTTTCTGGTTCCGTACAAATTTTAGAGTTGTTTGTTCTAGCTCTGTGAAAAATGCTGGTGTTATATTGATAGGGATTGCATTGAATGTGTAGATTGCTTTCGGTAGTATAGACATTAAACAATATTTGTTCTTCTAATCCATGAGCATGAAATGTTTTTCCATTTCGTTGTGTCTTCCTCAATTTTTAAAATTTTATTTGAGAGACGGAATGAGAGCGAGAGAGAGAGCATGAGAGGGGGGAGGGTCAGAGGGAGAAGCAGACTCCCTGCTGAGCAGGGAGCCTGACGGGGGACTGGATCCTGGAACTCCAGGATCATGACCTGAGCCGAAGGCAGTCATTTAACCAACTGAGCCACCCAGGAGCCCTTCCTCACTTTCTTTCATAGGTGTTCTATAGTTGTCAGAGTATAGAGTAGTATTCCATTGTATCTATCTATCTATCTATCTATCTATCTATCTATCTATCTATCTATCCATCTATCCATCACATCTTCTTTATCCATTCATCAGTTGACAGATACCTGGCTCTTTCCATATTTTGGTTATTTTGGGCATTACTGCTATAAACATGGGGGTGCAGGTGCCCCTTCAAACCACTATTTTCTATCCTTTGGATAAATACCTAGTAGTGCAATTGCTGGGTCACAGGGTCTATCTTTAACTTTTTGAGGAACCTCTTAGTTGCTTTTGGTCCTTAGCAAGTTCTCTCCTCTGCCCAGTCCCCAGCCCCCACTCATCTCCTTTCTGGCTAGGTCCTCTTCATCCTTCAGACTTCAGCACAACCATCATGTTTTTCTGAGGGGCCTTCACTAACCACCAAAGGAAGATTTCCCTTTACTTTCCCCCTTAGCATTCTGCCATTGAAAGTACTCATCACAACGGCAACAGCACTTTTATTTGTGCCTGTTTCTTAAATTTTACTCTCCCCCTGTAAGACCATAAGTTCCATGAGTCCAGAGATATGTTTCTTTTATTCACTCCTGGTATACTCGGTGCCAAATATGGTGCCTGATACAAAGTAGGACAATTATAAATATTTTGTTGAATGAATTAATGAATTTATCCTTTGGACTCAGCTTTTAGTGAGAGTCAATGCTTACTGAATAAATGCCAAACTGCTAATAGCCATAAAATTAAAATACAAGTGAAATGAACATGACCGCTTATGGACTTGACTGAACAATACAAGGGTCAGTGATGGTGCAACAATCTTTTCATCAACTTGGAAATGGGTGAGATGACCCTAGTTTTCCACAGGGTCATGAACAGACAGAAACTTAAGCCTCTCATGTCAGAGGGCAAAAGAGAGGATGGTTGGCAGTAGCACAATCAGCTGAAATGGCTGGTAAGTTATTTCTTTGCTATTTTAGTCTTGTGGAAACTACTGCCATGGATTAAATGCCTAAAGCCTACAGGCCACCACTGGTAAGTATCTTTTGGGGTGATGTCATCTCTGCTCTGGTATCTAAAGTTACAAATGCATGTATGTACACACACACACACACACACACACACACACACGGTCCGCATCTAGTCATTTACAAAGCTCACTGATGTCTTTTTCACTTCCACCCCCATGTTCAGTTTCGTCTTGGAATCTTTACACTTTCATTATTTTGCTGTGTCCACCATCTGAAACACCTCTATCCGTCAACCTATATCTCAAGTTCCTTCTCTGCAATAAAATCATTTTTATAATCCTCTAATTCTTTAATAAACCTCCCCACTGCTCCATGAATCTGTCAGTTCCTTAAGGTCAGGGCTTACAGCCTACCTGCTATAACTGCTCACTACTGAGGTCGGTGTGGTGCCCACAAGAGTTTCTACTTATTGACACAACAACACATTATAAGTAAACAGCAGTTACGGTAAATTAAATCTTTCCAAATTTGAGGCCAGAAAAACAGTTCGATTTCAATGTCAAACATAATTAAGAAGCTGGAAAACAGACATTAATACAAAGGAAGGAAGGAAAGCTCTCTTGCAAATGTATTTTCCTAAAATTATCCCTCAAACTGTAAATAACCTGCTACTGTTTCAGTAAGTATTCCCAGAAGTAGAAAAAGAAAGAAACACCTTTAAGTAGAGTTCTGTACTTAGTTGTATGACACTAGCCTGTTAGGTTAAGCACTGTCTTACTGCCTCTCCCTGTAAACTCTTCTCCCACTGTTCCCTACCCCAGGAATCTTTTCTTCATTCTCTGCTTTTTGAAATCGTGTGTGTGTGTGTGTGTGTGTGTGTGTGTACATACGTACACACACTTACAATGATGAACAACTTCCAGGCGAGGGAGGCTGGCATAACACAGCTTGGCTTTGGAGTGAGAGATTTAAGCTCTGCTATTTTTTAGATGTGTGACAAGGCGAAGACTTTATTGTCCCCCTTTGGGTGGTAAGTTGATTTCCTATTAACCCTTTCACTGAGGCTGTAGTCTTTTGGGGTCACAGCTTCATGCAGAATTTCCTGTCACAGCTAGTGCCTTGCCTAAGACATGGACTGTATTTTCCTGCCCCCTGCATAGCCACTAAGGGAGAAAGTTCCAGGTCTCCACGGTTTGGAATAAATTAACAGGAGAAAAAACAGCTTTTGTATTTGCTTATCTCCTGGAATTCCTGCTTTATTTCATTTTTGGCCCTAGCAGAATCCTCTTCATGCCTGCCCAGCAAAAGAAGTGCTAATTTTATCCATCATTTTTATTATTCTTGTGGTTTCAATTGGGAGGATCACTCAGAAATTACTCTGTGATATCTATATATCTATACATAGCTAGAATTAATATAATCACATCATTAGGCTGTTATAAAAGGCAGAAGATTTTCATGGGTAAAAAAAAAATGTCATCAAACTCATGATAAATTCTAGGAAGCAAAGAGAAGAATCCTTCCTCTAAGTATTCTATTTTGCAAGGAGAGGGGAGAAGCAAGAACAGAAACATTAAATCTACCTCTATCTGAGGAATTTCCCTCAGCTACCTTTCCTAAAACTGACCACCTGGGTAGAGAGAAACTGAAGATGTGTGGCGAATACTACATCTAACTAAAATTCTATCTGTTTCTGAACACGGCATGGGTGGGGGGGGGAGATAATTCTGAGAGCTAAAGGCTCCCAGGATTTGGTTTCATTGGTACACTTAAAGCTCACGAGATTTAGTATCTTAGCTAAATACTACAATGCAAAAAGCACACACAACTCAAACTGTTTTCATCTGAAGCACTTGATACCACGACTTAGAAAGCCACCTGTAATGCCACCAGCACCTGCTGCTGCCAGGATGGAAATCGGAAAGGAAACACGGTAGTTCTTGCTACCAGCCAAGTCATTAGCTGCATTACCTCCTCCTGAGACAGGAAGACTCGGGTTCGTTAATGCTAATATGATATGAAATACAGCTCACATCACAATATGATGAAATAAAATTTTTCGATAGACAAACATTGCTTTAGTTGACAGTTTATTAAATACACTACATTTGTACCTTATTCTGTAGCTTTTTAAATCATTCACACAGGGACTTAGTAAAAACATACTTTATAGAAAATCATCTGCAAAACTAAAATAAAAATAAGAACGCACATTTTACACACATATTAGATAAACTGCTGGAAATGTTAGGAATTACCTTAATGAAGGTGACTGGAAAACATGAAGTGCCTTGACTTTATCAAATCTGACACCAGACCATGACTTCAGAAGTGTTAATGTTGAAATGTGAATGCAAAAGTGTCCATTAACAAAACTGTTCAATCTAACAGTGTCTGAAAACAGGACAAAATAAAGCAGCATTTTTCTTCTACAGATACTTTTCTACATCCATTCCCTATGCACTCTCTCTCCCATTCAGAGAATTAATTGTGCGGGCTGATGAGGCAAAAATTCCTTAAAAAAACAAACAAACTAGAGCCTATTTACAAAACATGCAAAGGGAGAATTTTAAGTAGGTGTTTGTTACTGCAGATCTGCTTAAAAGTGACTCCAGCTGAGAGAATATCCCTTGACTTCTGCAAGTATCAGTCCTTCCCCCCTCCTTTCTGGAAGAAATACATGTTCAGGGCATGGACTATAAAACGGCATACAATGCAAAGACAGAAACAAAGAAGTTTGCAAATTCTTTATATTTCCAGCTGTTGAGACAATATGTTTGAGAGCTGAGGTTACCTCTAGCGGCGAAACCAGAGCCAGCTATTAAGCAGCCAGAACGCTACCGTAATTGAATACATGACCATTTCTCTTTTAGCACGCTCTTTGTTCTCCTCTTCTAGAAGTTGCAGACGTCTATTTAGTTTGATTATCTAAGTGGAAAACAAACGACAACAACAAACAAAAGAGAAACTTTAATGCACAGAGCAGTTAGGTTCTTATAAAGCAGTGTGATTTTTCAAAAGAATTCTTATAAACATGGTGAGTTTCTTTGGGAGCAAAATAAACTATAATGTAGAAAAAATGTTACCCATGAAAGCTTAAATTCACTGAAATAATCTTCTGCTGTTCCCTTCTCCAAATTTCTGAGTCAGAAAAAGTGTATTTTCCTTCCTTGATTCAATGTGGGGCGAGGAAACTATTGCATCAATTGTGTGTTATTCTGATCGAAAAGACCAAGTACACATTTAGGCAGGCCTAGCACAGCAGACAGGATGAGGGGCTCCTGCTCCTTTCTAGAAGCTTCTGTCACTCAGCTTCAGTTGTTCATCTTTAACCTGCTTTAATTGCCTTCTCCGTACACTCTCTGAGTGTCTGGGAGAATCTCCTAAAATAACCTATTACAGCGGGCCCTGTGCTCTGCCACCCAGACCCTGCAGGACTGAAAGGCTAGTAATTCTCCAGCTGCTAGGAGTGTCATTGGATGACAGCACTCTGCCCTCGGCTGTTGGTCCTTACTGTGCACAGCCCTGGGCTGAACAACTGCCTTGCCCACGCTTATGCTCCTTTACTAGGGCGGCAGCATGCATCCAATAACTGGTTAGTGGTGGGGTGAAAGGCATAGGCCCCTAGTTCCAACTCTGAAGGGTCACCCCAGCTGCAGAGCTCCACAGGAGGCTGGCTGCATGCTGCCCTTGTTCTGACGACACTGCAGCCCAACATTCCCCTCTTGCCCAATCCTGCTTCCTTTCCTTCCCCTGAAGGTGGTCACCTCAGAAGCACTCCCCAGAAAGCTCTCTATGTGCAAACCTTCATCTCAGAATCTGCTTTCTGGGGAGTCTGACCTGCAACACCTATGTAAAAACACATGATAAAAGCAATAGGGATTACTAATATTGTATCAGAGAGGTTGAAGGAGGAGAATTTTCATAATGTAGAATCCTTAGCATTTCAAGGACTGAGAACTCCAAATTGGGGGTGTGGAGTGGGTGGGGCCAGGAATGGGAGTCTATTGGAAGAACCAGACATGGAGGTGTGGAGATAACCATTTTAACACTCTGAAAAAGCACTTCACTTTTGATCAGTGCTGAGCAACCATTTTTCTCCTGGGGCCAATTCAGTACAAAAAAAAAAAAAAAGAGGACATAAAGATTACCTTTTCCCAACCATTCCCAACAAGAAGGGCTTATTTGGTCCCATGGGATATAAGGTTCTTACACTAAACAATCCATTTTATTGTCAATGAAACAAATTGTCATTGATCTTGAGCCATGTCAATATTTTTATCTGGGTTCATCTGAGAAGTATCAACACCAGGCAGCTTTTGAATACTCCGCCCTGATCGTGGATTACACGAGGATGAGTCCCTCATCCCTAGACTAGACTTAGTGGATGCAGCTTGTTGAGCTTCCGCCTTGGCAACAGGGCAAAGACAGCTGCAGAAGCAGTAGCTTCCAACGCCTCCAGGGGCACGAATGGGAATTCTGTAGAATCTTGGGACTCCGTTTTGTTATTGATCTCAGAAACTCACAGTTTCCCAGCTGGCTTCCTGCTACTTTTAAATTCTCACAGAATGTGTGTGACTTGTTTATAATGACTTTATCTTTGTCCTCTACTCCTTCACCCTCTAAGCTAAGGATTGAATGGATGTTGTTAAAACTTTGAAGCTCTCATTACATTTTCAGGAAGGCAAGGTTGTTGGTATAATGCTGAGTTCAATGACAAATGCGAAAGAAACCCCCTTCCTTCGATAGGCAAGGTATAAATAAGTATAAGGAAATATGTGAGAACTTATAGCATCCATTTGTTTTAATAAGTGAGACTCAAAATAAAAAGTAGTATTTGCTTCATATATCCTTTTATTATATTAAATCTTTAAAATGATATTCTGATTTATTCTTATGCTAAAATATTTAGTTTCTTCATCTTAGAAATACTTTATTTCATTCACTTCTCCTCTACATCTACTTGGCACAGACACAATTAAAACACTGACTACCCCTTCTCCACATGTGTGCATCTGTGTGATTCTAGAGGCTGAGGGACTCATATTAAAAATGTGTGTATGCAATTATAGTTCCAAGATAAGACTTTTCATTGAACACAAGAACTGTGTTTATAAAGACACTGTGCAAAGCAGTGATTTCCAAAACAGAATTCTGAAACAGAGTAACACAGGTCCCCAAAGTGACTGTTCTGCATTTCAAAGTCAAACAAGCAATTTATAACTATACCAGTTTGCTAAAATGCCAAGATTCTTTGTTATCGGCCAGAATTATACCAATCCATTCTGGTGATACTGTATTCTGCTGATCAAAACATGTAAATGGTGGTTTAATATATCTTTAATCAAAATGGAAAAGTCAGGGCCCCTGGGTGGCTCAGTCAGTTAAGCATCCACCCCTCGGTTTCAGCTCAGGTCATGACCTCAGGGTCGTGAGATGGAGCCCTGCGTTGAGCTCCGAGCTCAGCGAGGAGTCCGCTGAAGTTTCTCTCTCCCTCTGCTCCCCACCCCATGTTTGCTCTCGCTCACTCTCTCTTAAATAAATAAATATATAAATCTTTTTTAAAAAATGGAAACGTCAATTATGGCTTATTAAACAGCATGACACATAAAATATTTCGGTTCATGGGTTCCACAGGAGAGAAAACGATAACATGTTAAAAAATTATCATTTAAAGTATTGTATGACTATAATTTAGGATTACATCTTATCTGGTATGTTAACTACCTGTCGTCTTAACGAAGCTGCATCTACAACAGTCATGTCGTCCGAAGTTCCTTCAATTGTTGTATCTAGATGTGACATGCCATGCCTAGCAGATGAGAAACAAAAATACAATTTAGTATTGGAATAACTAAGAGTATCTGGCAAGTCACGTCATGTGTTGGGTAATGCTCAAAGAACTGTTCAAAAGACCGATATTTCACAATATGAATTACTAAAATATTTTACCATCTGAATTGATACTAACAAAAGAAAGCAGAGGAAAAAGCAAAAGTATTTTGAGCAACGATTTAAAAGCTGCCACTCTAAGATATAACAATGCATAATTCTTCCACAAACTCATGTCTGTATGTACTTCCACGGGAGTCCCTGCTGAGACTCACTGGTAGGGAACACAAAGTAAACTAGCTAAAAAATAAGAGATATTTTTTATTTCTCCTCCTCTTCTTATTGCCTTTTCTCTTGCCATTTCTACTCTCTACTTATTTCTAATTACTATCTCGACTGTGTCTCCCACAGAAGCAATTATAAAATCGCCTGAGTACATCCTGTCACTATGTTCAGATCCAGAACTGGCTCAATGATAAATCATTAAGAGGCTGTGTATAAAGCAGTACTGGAAAGCCACTAAGAACAACTCCAGAGAAAGCCCATTAAGAAATACTTCTTTTGCAAATACAGTTACTTCTAAAAGAGCACTGATTTTTAAATGCATGACAATAAACCTCTGAGAAACAAATACACACAACTGCTATTCTTTCCCCTTTGCCTGGATTTCCACTTCTTAAGCTTATTTTAATTAATGGCTTAACTGAGATATAATTTACATGCCATACAATTCACCTCACATGTTTATATCCTCACTATTTTAATCCTGTATGGTTATTTCAGTACATGGCATAGTAACTTTCCTGAATGAGGAGAACATAAATAAACTGAATTAAAAAGTAACTCTTTTGTAATTCACAGAGGGTTGGCACATGGATTATATATTCTAACCTTTCAAGCAAGTTCCCATTACAGAAAGCACATTACCACACAAAGGGGTACGAAGAGAATTACAGTTTTCATCCAGACATGTTAAGGACAAGTCTATTCAGAAAATCCTTTCGTTTCATATGCTGTTGAAAATTTAATAAAGTATGTGGAACAGAATTTATTTTTTTATTTTTTTCAGTGTGCTCCCAGCCAGTGTCATCATTCTGAACACTGATGATAACTCTACGTGTTGTAGTTTCAAGGACTGATGGTGTGCACTGACTCCAGATAATCTAGAAAAATCTCTAAATGTTCCTTTTATGGAGAAATGAACTTGCTTTCTTATTTAACCACTCTTTCCTTCATTGTAAGAGTAAATATCTTGGAAGACTGAGAGCAACTGCATCAGTGAGGTGAGCTAAGTGAGTAGATGCTGGGACTATGGGTTTATAAATATCTGAGTTAATTATTCTTTTAAACGTTAAGACAGAATTATTAAAAGATTAGAGGAGAAAATAAGGGTTGACGATTCCTCTTCTCTACACTTGATCTTCAAAATAAAATTCTTCTATTTCCTTGAGATTACCTACGAGATATAAACTGGGGAGGGGGGAAAAAAAAAAGCAATGACTTCGAAGGTTAAAGGGACCTAGGCTGAACATAGAGAAGGAAGTGAGTGACAGGGATTACTCAACTTAAGTCTTGAATTAAGTAAGGTGTTAAACATCTGTAAAGGAAATCTTCATTTGCAAAGAAATCTAAGGATATGGCAAAAGGCTTTACACCTATATAACTGAACATACAACAGAAAAAAACATTACTTTAAGGTGTATCTTAAACTAAAAGCTGTATTTATCAGAACTAAAAACTAAGAAATGCTAAGTCAAATCACAGACTGAAAGTTCTTTCACAGAAAGAGAAAAGGATCACAAACTTAAGTTCCAACTTCGGGGAGATATTCAAAAGTAAACTTACAATGGATTGAATTAATACTGTGAAAGAAACCAGTCAGCAAAGTGGTAAGGGACCACTAAGGACACACGCTGCAATTTCTCTGACCTGAATTCAGTATTATTAAGAAACTGATGTTTCCCTCTTCTCTTGCCTAAAAATCAGTGTGCCAGGTTCCTCTCATCATAGAAATAATGCTGACAGTTTCAAATCTACTGCAACAGATCATACATTTCTGCTTAAAATTAACAAAATTAGCTCTGAAAAAACAACAGTAATGGTATTTGTGAATACCAACCAATTTTCTTTTCCCCAGAAAATGGGAAATGGGGATTTGGGCACCTCAGAACCCTAAGAATTCCTATGTGCCATTCTATCTGGCCTTGTGCATGACAGGAAGAAATAATTACTCAGGCTGAGACGCAGGTCTTAAAGAGCTAAAAGGGCAAAAATAAGAGGGGAAAAGCTTAAATCAACAGATGACAAAAACTCTTCAAACTACATTCCTTTTTTAAACACTGAGCTTTCTAGATTGTGGACATTGATTTCCCCCAATTTAAGAGGACGCCTACACAAAGGTTTCTCTACACACTGCAAGTGACACTACAATTAACTAAAAAGGAAATGGGAGACAGAACCCCTGGCAACAATTAAGATGATGCACATAAAACAAGATTTAAGACGACTTTTTCTGTGTTTCAGCATGATCCTCTATAAGCTCCTAAAACTGTACTTAAATAAAATACCTCACATGTTCCCATGGTACCATAACTGCCAAGCATTTTGCTTCATCCTGTAGTAGGCAAGCGTCATGAATGACTAGGCTGGCTGTTCTCAGAGAAGAGCAGGATGTACTCAGAGAGGAAAACTGTAGAAGTTCAAGCTATAATATAAAGGCATGGCTACTACACGCATTATGTCCTGCAAAATACAAATCCAGCGAACTATTTACCCTGATAATTACAAAGTCTCAAAATTTACCTGACGTTGTCATGATGAGGATTAGAAGTGGCGGCAGCAGACCCACCACGCAACACAGGTCTAAGGCAGGTTTTGCGGGAGAAGGCACAAGACAGAATCAGGAAACAGAGAAGTAATAAAATAAAAGCAAAAACAAGACAAAAAAATGTCAAATAGGATTATATTGTATGTTGCAATACAATATAATAATTTGCAAATACTTTAAAAATCTTTGTATCACATGGCCTCTCTTGATTTTCATAAATTTAATGTTTCACCATGGGTTAAAACGCAAAAGGGATCGATCTTGTGTGACAAGATAGCACACACACGTCAAAAAATTTCCTTTGGTGCCAGTTCTTTTACTTTATGAAATTCAAGACAGAGGACAACCCTGTTTAAAAAGTCTAATTTCTCTTTTCTAGTTGGAAAAAGAAAATCACCAGCCACTTTAGAAGCATGTCAACAACCAGTTAGTAGCACCTGCATGGTCGTGGTTGCTCGTCTGATAACAACAGCCCTGTCTCAAAAACTAAACATTTCAAGTAACTCCCATTTCCCACAATTCCTTCCCTCCCACCTCAATCATTTGATTCAAGCCTGATATCTTAAATGTAGCTCTGTCTCATTCAAACCTCGGCTCTCGAGAGCAAAGCTGCAAGCCTTGGTTGTGGAGCTGAGGCGATCAGGGCACCGGCTCTGAGGGGTACGCTCTGGCACACCACAGAAGTACGATCAAGTGTGAGTCTCATCCTGAGACAACCAGGAGTGACAGACAGGGCTGCTGGGAATGAAGACTAAGGTGCCCTGGAAAACTTTGTGCGGACTTTCGTCAGTGTCAGTACATACTTGGGTTCTAGAGGACAGTTAGTTCTCTACCCAGGTAAGCAGTAACCTTTTCAATAAATTTCATTTTTAAAATCAGAAAACGAAAGCTCTCTGTGTAATCAGCAACATTTACCAACCAGAGAAAGGAGGCTAGCTATAGGGTCCATAAAGGATTTTAAGAATTATTACCTTCTATTTTAAACGTCTCATTATCTAAGTACTGATGAGGTTCTTGCCTGAATTAGAAGTATCAAGGCAATACTTAATTATAGTAAACATTTAATACCAAACGAAGTAGCTTTTTCTCTAAGTTGGTACAGCTAATGAAGAATTTTGGCTACAATACAAATCACTATTTTCTGCCCAGTTAATTCATACAAGGAAATTTTAATGTTTAGCTTGTATATTTCCTAAAGGCATTACTGGTGCTTAAAGAAATTTCTGGGGCCTAGAGGATAAGAGATTCAGAAACTTTGGGGGGAGACATGTTAGACTTCTATCACGTTGGCTAAATAAAGAACAGGAGAAATCACATATGCCTGAAACAGGTTTTGAAATCGTCCCATCCTACTTATATATTCACTCTGTGGCATTAGGAAAACTTACTTCACTACAATCTCGAGTTACACTGACAGGAGAACTGTCAACTAAATAAGCCCCTGCTGGGCGCTACCTCACGCTCTTCTTAAAAATGCATACTGGTATGTTCAAGCGGATCTGCCATATTCACCATGTTCCACCACAGAGATTTCCCTTTTATAATGCAGAGCCAGAAAATAATACAGTTACCTTTCACAACGTATTTCATTTTGTCTTCTCACACTGGCAATTGACACATATAATATAAAAGTAAATTAGACAGGTATTTGGCAAAGTTAGCAACTTCATTCAAGTACCACTTTCTACCATAAATGATTTAATACATTAAAAAAATCTTTTTAGTTTGATAATATGTTCGACAATAAGGTTTTGTAATTAAAGGAGCAAAAGGGAAAGAGATCCAAGGCTCTCCAAATTCTAGCGTTAACTTTATATTAACATTTTTGAGTAAATAAATGCTCTGACTTAATAAAGTATGTGCTTCTTCACTAAAAAATGGACACCGCTATGGTGAATAAACAGTAATATATTTATATGCATACTTGCAAAAATATCAATTATTTACACAATGGTTTCATATTCTATTCACTCAAAGCCAATACAATCTGCTCGGAGAAAACTGCATAAAAATAATCAAGCTCCTTCTAAAAATAAAACTTAAGCATGCTAAGCATGACTAATCTGTTGATATTTAAATAATGTTCTTACATGAGAATTAAGTTTCTTTTTTTAATGTTAATATTTTGCACTGGAGAATGATATATGGAGGTCTAGCAGATGTCAGGAGACATGGGCATTTCCTGACCAGCCAAGGACTAAATCATAACAGAATAGCATTTAAATTTTTGATACATCAATTTTCCAAATGCACAGCACTGACCTGTGTAAATAAACTTTTCTAGTGCGTACCAAGGATTTAGCTTTGTCTCCATGTGGAGCTTGGTTTTAAATCAAATAAGTTCTCCTAAGAGGAGAAAACAAATATATAGTACATAGGCCTTTCCACAGTGTTCCTTAAAGTGTCTACTAAAAATCGTTCTTCCATCAAGCAACTGTGAATCCGCATTTTTTTATGATAATAAGGCAAGCAGGAAGGTTTTTTCTTTCTTTCTTTCTTTCTTTCTGCCAAATAGTTCTAGCTTAATTTAACTGTACCTAATGTGAGGGCAAGAAGACCAAAGATAGGATACTGCATTAGCATAACCACCAAGAATAATAAAATAGAAAAGAAAAAATGATATACAGAGCAAGGAACATAAAAGCACTTAAAATTTTATAAGCAGTATTATTTTAATAATCATGCAAGTAGAACATTATCCAAATTTCACATTCCTACTTCTTGTATCTGCAAAGTCACGCCAGACAGTTCTCTTGTAGAAATAAAAACTGATTTGGTACTTACAATTCTGATTAAATCTTATTCAACATTTAGATCATAAGAAATTTAAATACAATCACAAAAAAAAAAAAAAGAAAAAAAAGGAACCCTTTCAATAATGAAAGCATCCAGTAAGACTAATAAGAATCTAACCCTCCAGGGTCCAAAGTAACAACTAATGGTGTGTATCCAGGAGCAAAGAATTATTAATACAATTACTTCATGAATTTTAAAAATCTCATTTAAGTGAACAAGAAAAGATCATTCCTTTTCAGAAAACGGATTTTAAAGCTATCAATTCATTACAATTAAAAAATAAAGAAAACTTCATTTAGGGCTCAAAACAGTTTTTCATAATAAAAGAATAGAAAGTAAATCCTACAATAGTAAGATTTCTGATTTTGTATTTTTGAACTTGAAGCAAAATTTTTTTCCATTATGGAGAAGGACTGTTTAGTGAAGTTGCAATTACTTAATCTATATTGAATTTATAAATATCTTTCTCATTCAGATATTTTCACTGTAATAGCATTTGATATGACATAATTTGACCTCATAATCTGGTCTCTTCTAAGGACCTACTGTAATTAAAAAGTGAAAGAGGATACCTGGTGAAGAATAAAACTATTTTAAGGAGGGAGGAGAAAATAGGCCTTCGGGAAGATCAGTTCTTAAGTGCCAGGTACTTTATATTCAGTATCGTTGAACCATCTGCCATGACCCTAAATAAGGAATTTGATTGAGGCCATTATTACTTATATCTTAAATAAAGATGGTGGTGGTGGGGGAAGAGTCCTTACAAGAATCTAGAAAACTAGGTAATACTATTATTACCCCTCTATCTCTTTTTTGAATAGATGAAGAAAATGAGGCCCAGAGAAGCTAAGCAATTCGTCCAAGGCCCTCATGCAGCTAGCTATCCAGTGGGGCGGATCATGACGAATCAGACTGGCCCCCTGAATCCATGCTTTTTCTTCTGAACCACGCTGCTTCTTACAGGATGCAAATACTCTAAGACAGTCCTCTAAACACTTGGGGAGGGGTATATACACCTGCACACATATACATGAATACACATATACATACATGTATATGTAATTTTTCCCTGCTATGAGCTTTCTGTTTTAAGCTCTTTCTGGTGCAGCTTTAAGTTACTGGGGCTCAAATACATAGCACTGCATTTAACCCTGGGAAGGCTTAGAAACACCAGTCGACGGTACAGACAAGTGTTCAAGAAGTACGGTACAACCTCTGAGGCTTGTATGAGGATCAAAAGCACTCAACAAGAAAGTTTGTTCAAAGCGAGCCACAAGACACATTAATTCCTAAGGTAAGAAACAAGGTTTACTGGAAGGACCAGCTTCATTAACTGGGAACTCTTCAAAAGTTAAGAGTCTACTAAAATGACCATGGAAATTCAAACACTGACTCACTGAGTCACTAGATAAAATGTTTGGAGTTGAAATGAAACTGCCTATACTTTTCCCACACTATGCCAAAAAGCAAGGGCAGAAAAAAATATCTGAAACAATGGCAAAAAAGAATTTGTATGAGCAAGCCTAAGTGTACTACTAATGATTTCACTCGGGGATGTTCAGAAGTGAGAGAAGTTATAAATACTGAAAAATATCAGTATTATCAAAAAGATAACAGCACTTGGGGATTTCAGTACAGGCCTAGAAATCCGTAGCTAAAAGGAAAGTAAAAAAGTGTCCTGGCAGCTTCACTGATAGTCTTACTCAGATTTGCTTCATTAATCCAACCACATTAGTATCATAAATGATTCAATCAAAAGACTTACTAAAGAGAATCAGTATGCTTCAGTCCAACATCCTATGCTCAATCCAATAGTAGGCCTCCACATATTCCAATGGAGTCAAGTACTTAGAAAGGTCAACAAAGCCTTTGAAAAAAATCATTATGCTTCCTGTATATAGCTATTAACTGAATACTCTCCCTGACTGAAGAGAAGCTAACAGAATCTTGTGAAATGTGAATTTTGGACAATAATTTCAAATTAAAAGAAAGCAAAGCAAGTTGTTTTAAACCACCGCATCTTAGAAAGAGACAAAGGTGCAAACACAAAAGAAAGACACCACAGTCCACTAACAAGGAGCCAAAAAAATATGCATTACAGCTAGCAAGAGTCACTGATGCCAATCACCTGCGATTTTCATCCAGCACATCCAAGATCTGCTGGTAAGCCCTACGGGTGGAAGACTGGATAAGCGACAAAATGCCTCGAGCAGAGGAAAGATTAGCTCCATCTTCAGGTAACATTTGGGGAGGACAGACCCGAACCTGTTGTGGCGATGGTGTCACACTGTTTACATAAGCACAGCAAATGAAGAGAAAAACACTCAAGTCAGATTTTTATAAAATTTCAGCTGAGCAGTTTTCCCAAAACACTTAATATTTTAAGAATTATCTTAGTTTCCTTGTCCCTTTTCCCACCCTTCACTTTCCCCTATGAAAACTGTCAAACCAAACAAATTAATAAACCTATTAAATTGTTTTAAAAAAACAGCTACGATGCAACATCTGTGACTGTGTAGCCTCACACATCATATTAAACAAACTGAATGAGCAAAAACAACTTTGGAGCGGGAAGAGAACCCCAGCAAGCAGTGGGTTCAACCCCGAGCTTTGCAGAAGTGTCACTCTTTACTCGATGTATGTATTCCGATCCAGTCAATCAAACCTCTAACGACCAACACGGCACCGTGACTTATGGGTGGTGAGAAGATTAAGACAGAGAGTTCTAATATTTGGTGTCAGAGTTCAAACACATGACTCAAAATGATTCCATGAAAATGCCATTTCAAATACTTCACAAACAAAGACAATGAAGCAAGCTGGGTTTATGATGTGCAAATTAAAAATGAATTAAAGTTTCAGAAAGCTGTAACAAAAGCATTTTGATAGCTTAATTATATTAAAGCATATGTTCTCTAGCTAAATGACTAAAACATAAAACTACTTCCAATTCTGTGCAGAGAGTGAACAGAGGCAAGACAGTTCTTAAATTACCCAGATGGATGTAAAACAACCATTTCTGGGCTTCTTGGTGACATAATCTTAATCGTTCTCTCATGTGCAAGCTGAGAGTCACAATTTCTTTGGCTCCACTGCCAGTGCTTCATAGAAGCTGAACATATTTGAATGAAGCAATTTTACAGTTCTAACATAAACTCCTGAGCTTGGTGTATTTTCAGAGAGCAGTTTGATGTTAGGGCATGATCAGCTGTGTGAGGTATTTAAGTAATACCAGGACTTGGCCATCTGGTTTGTCACGTTAAGAGGCTTTGTTGCAATAGAAGGACTGTGATCCTGGGATGTGGGCTCAACACTTTTTCTCTGTGTCAGAGAAAACCCCTGAGGCTAAAACTCATCCTTGGGTATTTCATCCAAAAGAATGAAAGTGGAGCAGAGAGTGAACAACTGACAAGAGAAAAAATCTTTTATTTTGACTTGTGTAATCTTTTCTAACTTAACATGCTTTTTGTTTGGAAACGACAACATAAGTGGGATCATTTTTGAAATGGCAGCTGACATCTAATATTATTTCCAGAGTCCCCAGAACATTAAAAATAAAAACAAAATCCACAATTTTGTGAATAACTTTGAACGTCTTGATGATCCAAAGTGAGAAGTATTATAAATAAGAAAGCCATGTTTTCCAAAGACTATTTAGAAGAGAAAGATCAAAGCCATATCTTGGCATATTGAGAAATTAATTTATTAGGGCCGATTCACCACAGGAATTTGGCCTATTGCCATCAAGATAAATGCAAATTTTCAGGTACAGGCTCACAGATGATTACCCTAAATGTCTGTCCAGAGATTCTGGAATATATATAAGCCAACTTACCAACTGACCCATGACACTTGGCCAAACCCATATTGAGCATACGAGAAGAGTAAAAAAAAATCAGTATTATCTGGGATACAACGTCTAGGTATTAGCCTTGTACTCAGCCTTCTCTTTAGGGAGTATGGGAAAACCTGAACTTCTTGCTTTTTGTGAGAGAGCAGAATGAATTCATGTTCTGCATTACTATACACAAACAATCCAACTTATACTCTCTTGATAGAGCTGCCAACAAACTTGGCTAAATTTACTTAAATTGTAAAAGACGAACCAGTACAATATTCTCATATAATTGAAGTTTTTCTCTTTGCACTTTGGGGCTTAAAACGAACACTTCACATCATTCTGCATCAGTAAATACATTAGCTACACACTACTATATTAAAGACTATAATAATCAATATTTAGAATTATAATCTTAGAGCAACAATGTCAATAAACTAAATCCAAATTCACGACAAAAGTTTGACGGATTTTTGTCCACTAAAAATTACAGAAGGGTAACTTCCTTTGAGAGAAATAATTCTGTCAGAAACAAGCAATAGGAACTATTTATTTAAAGTTCTAAAAGTAAGTATTTCCTGTGCATACACAAGAAATCAGATGGTCATTTGTAAAGTAGTCAAGCCTAAACTAATTTCAGAATAACTGCAAAGAATTCTTAGGAGGGAAGGCACAGAAGGTTGAGTTTAAAAACAGTCCATAAGATCTCTGCTGATTCTAAGATTCTACGCATGATCATATGAAAATTGGAATATGACAACAAATGAAAAAAAACTTACATGATCCTCAACTGTAACTTAATAAAAAATACTTATGTAGAAAGATAAAAGATGAAATTAAGTCCTTATCAATACTAGTAAAGATATTTATTTCATCAAAGACCAACATCAAAAGCATATTTCGATTTCTCATTGTTTCTCAAAAGAAGTTAAAGTTCCAAAGATTTGTAAGAAATTTAACTTACTCTTCACTATTTGGTAATCCTTCATAACTTCATAAACACCAAAAACAGAACAGGAACTATTTTTAAAACTGCTGACCACTTTGGGCAGTTCATGTATAGATTAAATGCCCTTGATTAACATTTCCATCTACAGTTGAACCAAATGATTAAGTCACAAATGACCAAAATGGCCTTAATTAGAAGCAATAAATACCTCGGTAATTTTTTCTTTTTTAAAGCTTCAAGTGGTCTTGCAGATATTTTTTTACAAATAAATTTACAAAAAAGAATAAGCCCATTTTAACAATCATCATGATGCTAGCTGGAATGTCCACCACTGACTGGTATCAGCTGTGGAAGGGAACAGTGCTTTTAGGATTTTCATTTCTGTCCACTCATCCATCCAAGGTGTAGTGACTTTTTGTTCTGACAAGTGAACTACTGTGAAAAGCAAAAAAATTAACATATTGCCAAGGCACTGGGATTATTAAAGCAAATGTTGTAATATTAATAATTTAATAGAAATGTACTTAGATAATAAACTGATCCAAGTAATATAAAACAGCAAAATCTCAACTTTATACTTTTCTTTTACAAAAGATTAGGAAATTTTGAAGAAAGCACTCATGTTTACCGTGTCATTTCATCAGTAATACAACTACCTCATGCCTATATGAAATCTTACAACATGAATGTTAAGTAAACAACACTAGCAATTATGAGAACTAAAATTTAAATGAAAATTTATTTGGCATAACTATGTCATTATTAAAATATCAGTCCAAAGTCAAGTACCTCTTTCCCCAAGGATTTTCACAGGAACAATGTTTCTCAAACTGTGAGGGTATAACCTCTTTGGTGAGGCTCCAACCTCTTCCAAAAAACAGTAAAAGTAAAATTGTGAAAAGGGGGAGAAAAAACTTTCATGGAAACACAAATTTTGTACCAGTTCTCTTGAAAACATTTTTTTAAAGATTTTATTTGACAGACACACACACACACAGAGTGAGCGCAAGCAGGGGGAGCAGCAGGCAAAGGGAAAGGGAGAAGCAGGCTCTCTGCAGAGCAGGGAGCCTGATGCGGGGCTCAATCCCAGGACCCTGGGATCATGACCTGAACCGAAGGCAGATGCTTAACCAAATGAGCCACCCAGGCGCCTCGTTTCTCTTGAAATTTTAAATAGAAAACCTTATTTTTTACCACTGTCTATGGCAATTTCCTGATTCCTAGAAGCATAATAAGAAAACCAGAATAGGAGAAAAATCATTTTCTGTGGCTTCAGAACTGTATTGGCCATTGAATTCCTCTACTGCAGGCTAAAGTATTCCAATGAGAAGTCAGTCACTCCCACACTTTGTTCTGTCACACTTACAGAAAAAATGGGTTTAAATGATCTCAAAACATTCTTCTAAGCATTACTTTCATCCATGGAATTAAAAAAAAAAAACAAACTTAATGACAAATCACTCTTAAACCCCATTCTCCTTCTGGATGAAAGTAAGGCAAGAAAAGATAGTGTGCTAACATTGAAAAAAAGATTGGGATCACCGAACCTGGTTAAACTGAATCTACAGAGAACTAATATGCCAACCAAAGCAAAATAAAAAAAAATAAAAAAGGATGCTTCACCCTTATGAGCAAATTATTCCATTTTACTTTCACCATTACACTCCAAATCATAGATAACTTCCTTAATTGGTCTAGTTGTCTTTTTTCCCCCCTTAACAAAGTCTATGATGGCAATTTGAGAAATCCTAAAACCCAGGTACTGAAAAGCCAAACAGTAAGAGCATTAGGGTATTATATGATGATAATTACTTGGTGAAATATTAGTATAACATAAGCCTGCAAAATTAAAACAACTCCTAGTTGTGAAAAGCAGAGCAGATAGAATCTTACGTGTACTCCGGTGCCGAAATCGGTGCCTGGAACCTTGAAATTTTATTTCTTGGGGCAGAATCTGATCTGTGCCACCTTAAATAATAATTATGCTTCTTTTAAATATTCAGCTTTTATAACAGAAAGAAAAAGCTAGATACAAGTCTACTGGTCAGAATTTATTTTTATGTCAATAGCGGACAATAATCAATCCTACTATCTCTTGAAAGCAATTAAGAGAACAAAGACCAGTGCTGCTGCTGTTTTGTCTATATGTACTTCTACTCCTAAAGCCAAGGAATAAAATAAAATGGAGGCAGGCAAAGGTTCATGCACAATGACACATAATTAATCCTACATTACAAAGAAGAGACTAAAACAGGTAAAGACAGCAAAAGTTTGATAATTATATTAGTGGAAGTAAAACGTAGCTGTTTTATATCAACAATGTCTTCGTTACCACATTACCAACACTGAATATATAATAAAGCTCATTATATAAAATTCCTAATGTTAATTACATGTAGATTCTTATAAATTAATTCAATTATAAATTTTAAAATTAATAATGGTAGGGGAAGAAAAAGCAAGGTTACATCATTAACAAAAAGATGGTTAAGTACCTTACCATGACATGGTAACATACATAACAAAAAAGTATGGTAATGTAAAAATTTCACTGTGAAAATATACAGTTAAATATGCATGCTATTTTTACCACCAAAAATTGAAACGTGAGATTTTCAGTTTTATTAACATCTAGAAAGTGCCATTAAGGCAACTTAAACACAAAAGAAAGCAAACATTAGTTAACTCTGTTAATCTTCTCTGTCATGAGGAACTTAGGTTATTGATAACTACAAAAATACTATGAACTAATCATCTACTCTAAGTTGTACCTCTCTAGGCTGGTTTTCAAACATAGTAAAGCTGTTTCCTTTCTCTTCAACACAACTCAGTTATCAATAGTTACTTAAAAACCAGAAGTGATGCTATACTAAGATAGTCCTGTTTTTATCTCACTAGTGAAATTTCAAATTTATTAGAGACCTAAACAATAAGCCACATCTTCATATAACAGAAAAGTTTATTAGAAGCCTTTGCTACCTTGAAAAAAATACAAATGAACATGACAAAAGCCCTTCGGTGTATGCTTAATCATTCTGATAAGTACTAAGTATCGAGAAGTGATCCTAGCCATCAACTCTGTAGCCTTTTTACCATTTGTGTAATATACCTGGAAATATTCTAGAAAAATGGATTTCGTGGACCAGCCGACATCCCTGCCAACCAGGTATCTTCAGAGAAACGTAACTACCATAAAAAATTTCATGTTAACGGTTGAACTTTTCAGGTATTTCCTGAAGGACAGATATGTTCATTTTCACTTACTGTCTTCCTATATAACAGAATAACTAGAACTACTTTGGGAGACATTTCAAGATTTTCCAAGAAATCGGAGCAGTTACAGTTCTCCTTTGCACCCACCACAAGAGAAGAGAGAGCCTAATCCCATCAAAGCCCCTTCTGCATCCTTACATTCTTCAGTCAGGTCCAAACTAGAACTTGATGTGCCTTAACACAAATGTTTATTGTACTGTGCTCTACTTTATTTGTATATACATTTAAGTGTTTTGCTTTTATCCAGATTTGCAAACTCTGAGAGAAGTGTACTATCTCCTGATTCTGCTCAGTTCCCAGAGAAGATAACAGGATGCTTGGCATCAAATATGGTTCATGATGACCAAAAATGTAATGAGGAAGATATATTAATTTACATAAACAATCTAAATCATCTTTTTAAAAAACCACAATCACCAATGGATTTGAGACTTAAAATTCTGAACAGATTTTAAAGCGATATTTTCTCTGTAAAAACCCATTAATTTTAATGAAACAACAAAAAACATCTGCCTGATCTAAAACACCTTATAGTGGGGTAGCTTTAAGATCAGAGTATGATAGTGTAACCAAATGAAAAACACCCCCTTAAACAACATACTTGTATTTTTGGAAGATGAAATGGATCTAACAATTCAATGACTCAGTAGGCACAGAGCTAAACAATAATCCAAGAAAAGTACAACAATTCCACTTGCCTAAGCTACATCGTTTACTACAGCTCATTAGAAGCAGAGCTGGAAGGGTTAGTTAACAATCTGATAACAAATTAACTTGAAAATAAAGACACTTACTTACAGTGTTTTCCTTTTGTTTTGTTTTTTCAACCTACATACTGATAAACACTTTTGAAGGCTGCACAGAACTGGGCACTTACTTTATCAATCTCTCTTAAGTGTACTTTATAAGCAATTCCCAAAATAAGTAAATCATACTTCTAGAATTCTGCCATACACATAGAAGAGGATAATGCTACTGGAAAGTTCGCACAACATATTTTAAGGCTATAAAAATAACTGCAAAAATGTAAAATTGATGTAAATGTAAAATAGAATTCAAATGCTTAAAAGCGAATTATATGCTTTTTTCTCAGGTTCTTAGGCACTGACACATACTTTTTTTTTTAATATTTGGGAGTCAAAAAAATAAGTAAATTATTTAGAAAAAGATGGGAGAATATATGGAGAAAACTAATGAAAGAGATACACCGCTCAGTGGTTCTACTCACATGGAGTCAGCTCTGACCAGCTGTCCGTTTTGGCGAACAGCATTTTCACTCATAGAGCGCTCTCTTTTTAGCCTGCCAACTGCACGGATCTGTAAGGCACAAAGAAAGGGAGAGGAATAGAAAATATTCTTAGTAGCCTAGTAGCTACTTAGCATCAAAAGAACTTTAATCCAAGGCTATTCACAAAATTTAC
The DNA here is from genome assembly GCF_017311325.1 of Ursus maritimus. Taxonomy (NCBI): domain Eukaryota; kingdom Metazoa; phylum Chordata; class Mammalia; order Carnivora; family Ursidae; genus Ursus; species Ursus maritimus. Next base: position 11,536,045 of record NW_024423343.1, read on the forward strand.
AAAGAACATAACCAAGATGGCTGCCAAGCCTGAGTACTAAAGACAGGTTATAAAAACAAAAAAACCCTACTTATTATAATGCAGATAAACTTAGGAATGCTTCTTTACCTCCTGAAAAAAACTACTTCTGGTTTCTATTTAAGTATCAGTCTTACTTGGTACAATTATATTTTTATTTATTGTAATTTATATAATACACTTATATGAAGAACAATTCACAACAGTTTTTAAAGGCATGCATATTATAGGAAATGCGATGTATTTGTATTACAAACAAATGTTCCAGGCTTCTGGGGTTAAAACAAACTCAGATTTGTTTGGATATGTGAAAAAAAGCCTTGGTAGTAGCTTAAACTTTTTGGCATTCCAGAAATAGCCACAGTCTCCCATCCCACATGCTCTTCTTACAGAATGTATCACTGACCTTCTCCAATAAGGGACAGGATTTATGTTCCCTTACTTTGAAATTGGGTGGGCTGGTGACTGCTGTAGAGATGATGCAATGTGACTTCTGAGACTAGGTCATAAACAGCAATAAGCCTTCTGCCTTTCTTCCCTACGCTGTTCATGTTTGGAACAATGGCACCATGATGTGAAGATGCCCACAACTCACATGTAAAGGCCATGTGTGGGTGCACCCAAGAACAACTGTAGCTGAGCTCCCAGACAAGAGCCAGTATCAACAGACATGTGAGTAAACCATCAGATGATTGTAGACTCAGGCTGTAGAGTCATCCAAAGTCATCCCTAGCTTTGAGACTTCCTAGCTTAGACCCAGATATTGTAAAACAGAAACAAGCTTACCCCATTATGTCAGTTGCAAATTCTTCACACACAGAATCCAGGTCCAATAGCGAAATGAAATTCTGACTTTTCCTTTTTGTTTTAAGCCACTTAAGGTGGTTTATTACAGAGCAATAGAACAATGGCAATCACTAACTTTCCTGTTTGTTTAGTTTGCTTTTCTTTTTCTTTTTGTTTTTAACTAGAAACAGCCATGGCAACTTCATGGCTGTTTAAAAAAAAGGAAACTTTACTATAAAGGACATTGGTATGTGAACTAAGGGACTTAAAAGTTAACATTTTAAAAAACGCAAATCAGTACCTAGTGATGATCTTTTAAAGACTTGAGAGTAGACCAGCAGGTTACAAGCACCTTCAATGGAGAATAAATCCAGATTTCATGCCAACAAAATTTAAAACCACACTATATAGTACATAATTTCAGAGCATGGTTTAGATTTGGTTATGGGTTATAAACCATTTACTCTCTTGAGCAAAAGAAAAAAAAAACACTCCTAGAAACAAAAAAGGAGTCAGGCTGGAGCCTACTGCAAGAGCCCTTTGCAGTTACACCAAAAATAAAAACTACTTTAAAGCTATATATATATATATATATGTGTGTGTGTGTGTTAAGTTATATACAACTTAAATATATATATACACATAACTTAATAATATATTGCTATATATGCACATATATATATTGGTGTTTTACATACATATACTGGTGAGATATATATAAGTTAACACCTCCTCAATCAAGTACACTTGATTCAGAGAGCAGTACGGAGTTAATTTGTGAGAATCTCAGGGAACCCTGCCTTCCTACCTACTGCACAGCTGTGCTCGCTTTCCCTAGAGAATAGCTCTTCCATGTTGCAGGGATCAAGATGAATTCTCTACTAAATCAGAACCATTCCTGCTGTTGTGTTGTGAGAACCAAGATTAAGCAGGACAGGAAGTGACAGAAGACAAGTTATGTCTATGACTTCAACACAGCCTGGAAACTGGAGGATCCTAAGTCTGTTATTTTCACCATTTGAAATCTGATTTAAAGATAACTTACCAGGAACATTAAGACTGATACTACTGCCATACTAGAGGGAAAAAGCACCTTCAGACAAAAGCATACATTTGCCATGCCTTCTAATATGACCAACTTGTATTCTGTAATACCAAAGCGCATGGACACAGCCTGAAGTGATAAGGAACACTATCTTTTAAAAATTTCCACCCTTTAGTTCAGTCATGGTGATGGATTTTTCAATCCAAGGTTTTCATTTATTTTTAAAAATTATTTTTTTCCAGCTTTATTGAAATCTAGTTGACAATTCAAGGTTTTTAAATGTCATTCAGAAGGAACAGGCACTGACTACCCATTTAAAAATTTGTACTCAGTCCTGAAGCTGAGAAAGCTTCCCAGCTCCAGGTCACTTCCTATAGGTATCAGGGTCTTCTGTGTCTGATAGTAGGCTTAAAATTCCTCCCTTCTCATTTATACTGCCTAATCAATGCTAAGAACACTAAGAACTGTCATGATTTGGTTATTCTGCAGTTTCTTACCCAGATCAGACAGTTTATTACTCAGTTGCTCTATTAGCTCCCTACAGGTAGAATCATCAACCGATGGTCATATCCTAGTGTTGCCTTCCAAGTACAGATTAGGTATATTGAAAAGGTTCATCAACTTCCTCTCTACCAGCCAAGCCTCCAGATTTTATAAATCCTGTCTATGCGAGGGGATTATCTGCTTCATGCTTTAAGCCCTCTCCATGGGTTCCCTTGGGTTCTTCAAGCCAGTTTAGGAATTCAAGTGCAGATACTTTCTGCAAACTTATTCCTTGTATCAGACAACATTTTAGACAATAACTTCTATAGCCTTCTTCATAAGCCACCCTCTTATAGTCTCCTTTCTTGCCATAGGCCAGTGGTTTTCAACTAGGGGTGATTTTGCCCTCAAGGGGATATGTGGCAATGAATGGAGAGAATTTTTCCTTTCTTTTTATTGTGATAAACTACACATAACATAAAATTCACCATTTTAAACTACTATACAATACAGTGTATTTGATGCATTCGAACGTGTAACCATCACCTCTACCTAGTTCCAAAACATTTTTATCACCCCAAAAGGAAATCCTGTAATGATTAAACAGTCATTCCCAATTCCCCTTTCCCTCAATTTGCTGGCAACCAGTAATCTGCTTTCTGTCTCTATGGATTTGCCTATTCTGGATATTTCATGTAAGTGGAATCATCAAATATATGGCCTTTTCTGTCTGGCTTCTTTGATGTAGCATAATGTTTTGAAGGTTCATCTATGTTGTATAATGTGTAAGTACTTCATTCCTTAGTATGGCTGAATAATAATCCACTATATGGATACACCACATTTGGTGTATCTATTCTTCAGCTGATGGACACTGAGGTTATTTCCACCTTTTTTAACTACTAGAGACATTTTTGATTTTCATGATTTGGAGGATTCCACTGTTATCTACTACACAAAGATCAAGAATGATGTTAAACATTCTACAATGCAAAAGGATAGCCTTCACCACAACAAAGAATTATCCAGTCCAAAATGTCAACAGTGCCGAGGTTGAGAAACCTTGGTATATGCTATAAAATAACTACTACAGAGTCAGTGATTCAGGGGATCTCACTTGGTGGGTTCTGACTAGCATCTGAATGAATCATCAGTGCAGCCCTCAGGGCCTTACTGCCCTCCTCTTTCAATCCATCTTCTAGAAGCAACTAGGACTCTGGTTCTTTTTCCTTTCTCCTCTGATCAAGAGGTCGATTGTGTTGAAGGCTGCCGGACCCTTCCATGGACTTGAAGTACAGATCATCACCTTTGCTTTCCTTTCAACAGGCAGCCAGTACTAATCTGTGAAACTCCTTTCTTGCATCTCACGATTTGGCTCCTGCCACAGGATCTTAACTTTTATAACAATAATATTTAAACATACAAGCTTTTAACATAAATTAGAACATGTGCTAAATACACTACATGCATTATTATAGTTAATTCTCACAATAATCTTAAGCACTTAGCATTATTCTTATCTTTCTTTTAGAGATGAGCCTTGGAATTGTTAAATAAGTTACCCAAGGTTATATCATTAGTAAGTAGCAAAGGAGGCCTTCAAAATTAGGTCTCACTCTCAGCTTAAGTTTTTCACTCCAGTGCTACATACTTCGGGCATTTACCACATTTGACTAAATGTACCCCTACTACTGCAGGAGTAAGCCCCATAGGTCTACTGATGGCAATCCTGGTAAACCTTTTTTCTTAAAAGTAATCACTCAAGAAAGTGCCTGACTTGTTTTCAATCAGTTATGCTCACCAAGTAGGCAGTTAAGTATCTAAAATAGTGGGAGGAGAAAGATCAAGAGGAAAACAAAACTTGAAGAATATTACAGGGAGGGTTTCTCCCCTGGTAGAATCCTCACTCCAAGACATTATTATCCACAGCAGTAATTTCCACTGGGAACTTTTGCGGGGCCAGGAAGCAGGGCCTCTAACGGAAAGCATGCTGTGATACCGCTCGTCTCGCGTGACGAGTCTCATAACTTTCGTTATTCTTTGCTGTTAAGAACTTGGGATCTTCTGTGTGTATTGGTGTCTCTCCCTCACTCATGCCACCATGCGGGAACTCTACCTCACCACACAGGGTCTTACACAAAAGCTCAGAGAATGTTTGTTAAATAAATACAATTCTATAAGTATCTCAGTGCCTTTTCACCATGTGAACACTAAATTTAGTGCTTTTCACCAAGAATATATCCAGAATGTCCAAACTGGCACCTACATTGTCTCAGTTACCTCAGCAGAACTTCCAACCTAAGAAAAGGCCAACCCCGGCACTAGGACACTGCACTCCCCTGGGTGATGTGGTTACTTTACTGTCGTTGTAAAGGACTAACATGAACAATGACACACAGGCAGTTCCACTATCAATAAAAACATATATTTGCCAATTGTCTTATACTAGCTTCATCACAACACAGAAGTTCAGAAGCTACAGGGTAAAAGCTGCAACTCTAAGAATCATCACAGAAAAGAAATTTTACAAGATTGGCCCTGAATCAATGAGAGAGGCAAGATTGTGAACCTTGCCTTGTGAACACCTCATGAGTCCATGCTGCCATATTTAGGTCAACAGAGCTATTAATGTTACAAGGTGCATTAACTTAGGCTTTTTAGCAAGCAGGGAAGACTAGGTAGTATCAAGGAAAAAAAGAGCTTTCTTTGTCCTGTTTGCCAGATTTCTTTTGTAACAAAGTGATGCATTTTCTATGCTATACTTCCCAACTCTTTCAGTACTGCTTAAGGTGTAACTCCCAGCCATAAAAGCTCTTCTTTCTAGACCATGTGAATGTTAATGATTTCCACGAAACTTCCATTTTCCTGAAACCTAACATTTAAATTTAAAAAAATAGCATAATATCTTATTTGGGGTATCTATACACCAGAATTTATAGTACACAATGGTCCATGTGGAAGGCTTTCATTACATATTGCTAATGTAGGATTTATAGCTTTCAATCCTCTTTACCTTTTGCTTTTGTCTATATTATTTCAAATTCGGTTGACATTAAAACTCTACTTACTTCTTCATTTTGAGGGGTTGGAGGAGGTCTTTCTAAATCCAGAAAATCTAGTGGTCTTTCACTTAGTGTAAGCACACGAGGTGGTGTTTTTAGTGCCAGAGGTTTAAAGGGAGTTGACTGAATAAGGTCAAGATCTGCTGGTCTTGAAAATGGAATGTCTTCATTATTTCCTAGGAACAAAAAAATAAAAATGAAAGGAGGGAGGCTTTAAAAAGATAGTGGTTTTATTAAAATGTATCTGCCACTACACACCCCCTAGAACGACTAATTTTAAAGACTGACAGTACAAAGTGTGGCAAGCATGTGGAGCAATGGAAACTATCATACACCACTGATGGGAACATAACAGGTACAATCAATTTCAAAAACAGCTTGACAGTTTTTCATAAAGTTAAACATAACTGATGGTATAATCTAGAAATATGAAAACACACACCCTACAAGAACTTGTACTTTAATGCAGCTTTATTCTTAACAGCCCTAAACAGGAAACAACCCAAATCTCCATCAATAGGTGAATTCACAAATTGTGGTATATGCACATAGTGGAATACGACTCAGCAATAAAATGGAATGAACAATTGATACAAGCAAGAACACGAAAGAAATTTCAAAAAACATTACACTAAGCAAAAGTCAGACCCAAGAGTATAAACTGTATCATTCCCTTTATACGAAACTCTAGAAAAGATGAATCTAGTCTCTGGTTTTAGAAAGGAGATTATGGTTGCCTGGAATTGAGGGGGAGGAACTAAAGGAGATGGGGCACAAGGGAACCTTTCCGGGTAATTAAAATGTTCCATATCTAGACTGTGGTGGAAGGTCACAGGAGTACATGTATTTGTCAAAACTCATCAAGCTTCATACTTAAAAAATTACACATATTTTATGTATGTAAATTATGTCACAATTAGTTGAATTATTAGAAAACACTCTTTGAAATTTCAGACAATTATAATAAAACTTCTGAAAATAATGTAAAGTTGTATTTCCCATCCCCTTTTCTAAATATTATTTTGAAAAACCCAGAAGTTTTCATAAAAATACATAAAACAAAGATTCATCAGGAAACTTTCTAAACAAACGTAAAATACCTGCTACAACAATCCTTTCTGGAACCTGCATAATGACACTAGTATTTGGAACTCCTTCTTGGAATCCTTGTTCCAGGTCAGCATTTGGTGGTGCTACCTTTAATTTCTCCGGGACCCTCATTTGCTGACTAATACCTTCGGTGTATTCCATTTCATACTGAATTCGACTAATCTCCGCCATCTCAGCAGCAGTGGGAGAAGGAAATGCTGCCTCACTCACCCTGTGGGAAAAAATTTAAAGACAGGGGTGACTGTTAAAATTTCAGTCTTCTCTAAAGTAGTGAAATTAGAAGACGACACCTTGCAGGAAGCGCAAAAGGAGACTTCTCATTTATGAGTACTGAATACATACAAAGGAAAAGTAAAAGACTGAAGAAAACATTTTCTTGAACATAATGCCTTCTCACTTATCAGCTGAAATGGCACCCTGAGGATATTGGTTAAGAGCAAATTTTAAAATTATTGTATAACCACAGAACAAATGTGCACACACACACACACTCTCTTTCTCTCTACATAGCTATGCATGCTGTTTATAATTCAAAACTGAATGAAATAAAACTTAAAATTTCCTAGTTAATAATTTGAGGGAAAGCTGTTAGAATCTTATAAAAATGAAATTAGGAATTGGTGTCATGCATGAAAAAAAGAAAACCTTTTAATGATGAAAATCAGATTCATAAAGTAAATAAGGCTAATTGTAAATTTATTTTAAAAATGTAGTCCCCTGACAAATCACAAGATACAAATTCGCACTTCTCTTACTGAGTGTATACCTGGTGACTGAGATGCAATGAACACGAGATACAGAATATGTAGCAAGAAATTCTTCCTGTATGCATGCATTCGTTTTGTGGGATTAGAAGCTTCACATTAATCTGTATTCAATTTCGTATTTACATGTGTAGTTTTAAAAAGCACAACATGCCTTCAAGGGCAAAGTCAGTACAAATGCACTGAATAACCTTCTAAATTAGAGAAGGATCCATGCTTCAGAAAAATGCAGATGGAAGCTGCCCCCAAATACAAAATGCGGAAAGAAGTGTAGAAGAGCACGGTTAGCCTATGGCAGTCAGCTTTACAGACACTCTCTCTCAAGCCTCTAATACCAGCTCAACTGAATAAAATGTCACTGACCTTCCTACTGGGGTGTCACTGCTTGTTCTTTTACTCATTTTTAATACAGTAAATACATGTCTAGAATAGCTATTAAGATACTGCTACCCTGTAGTTCGGTTTACTTTATACAACAATTCCCCTACAGATCTGAACTTTTTGGGAGGTGTACGTAACAACACGGACACTGCTTTTCCAGCTGTAAAAAAGAAAGAATAAAAATCAGTATTTTAACAACTCATTTATTTAAAAAACCATAAATAAAAGCAAGTATCTACTTAAAATTATCTTCTAAGACTTGATCTATAAAACCAATTTTCAGATTTCTCCTACAGAGTTATTCTATACCTCAAAAATCATAAAGATGCTTTTACACACAATCACTATTTTATTATTTTCCAAACAGGATAATCAAATGTATATAAAAATATGAAGTCACAGTAAAATAAGAAAAAAAAAAGCATCTGCCATAAGACTCCTTCAATCATTATATTCTGAAGGGGGAAAAGAGTCCTTTTCTTTTTTAAGGCTTAAGTCCAATACAAATGAAGAAATCATGATCTGACATAGCCTTAAAAAATGATACATAAGTAATGGTTTCCTTAAAAGGAAATGCCTTCAAAAGCCAAATTGCACTGAATTTTCTGCAAAAGATATTAGATACAAATTAAGGGCAATAAAAAGTAAAGACGGTATAAAGGTGAGTCATACCTGGGATATTTCCTAAACTCCATGTCAGAGATGTGTTATGACCCTTGAACTACCTCAATCAGATGCTTAGGAGAGTTCTTGAAGGTTGCTCAGAGTGCTACGCCCTGACAACTGGTTAATTATGACTGCTAAACTGCTTCCTCTATTCTTTACCAAAATGTGTGAATTTTAAGGATCTGGCATGCAGATGGTTTAAAGACTAAGAAAATAGAGCCAAAAAGACAAAATTTTTACTCACAAATGTGTACCAACTATGGCTTGCTATTTGGCACTATCTGCTTCTGTGCTTCATATTAAATCCTTTAACTTGCTTCAATGTGCCTGTGCTGGATTTAGAGCCACTTTTGTCCCTAGGGGAGAAAAACAGGAGCTAATTGAAAACCTACGTGATACCAACATTAGGGATTCATTGCTGGCAATCCTCTAAATGATGTCACCAAAGATACACAACCTCACATTAAGAAACCAATACAATACAGAGAGAAAAAATTAACAAGCTTACTACCAATTTTAGTCCCATAGACAGGGACCTACAATCATACATTAGTTAATCCAAGATAAAATAAAGAACTGTCATCATTTCTGATTTGAACTTAGAAAGATGTGACAGATGAAAAATTTAAGTTTTGAAAGACTTAATACTTATGTGTGTGTGTATGTATATATATATATATGGAGGAACAGATGCATTTTGGCTAAATTTTTATTCAGCAATTTTCACGCAATACTTACGTTAATCTCATATTTATTTTATTCACAACTTTTATTCGGTATTTGAATTCGAACCAGTAATATATACACATGGTACAAAGCACACAAGAACATTCAGAGAACACAGTGTCCCATTAGACTCTATTCTATAACCACCTATGTCCCCACAGGCAATCTCTATTATAATTTTTGTGCCTCTTTCTAGAGGAGAAACTCTTCCAATACTTGTGTGTAGATGAAGCACAACAAAAGCTTATATTCAGATATGATACTGAAAAGAGGTATCTCAAAACAATTATAGCCTTGGGACATTATACATTGAAATTTTAATAATAAACAAGGGACACAAATAATCAGAACATTATCTCCCTGAAATGTGCTATTCTCCCCACTCCATTTACTGCATTTCAGTCTTTTTATTGACTTTCCACCAATACATCCCATGAGTGTCAAAATTTCATTCTATAGCAACATCTTGTCTTATGAGAATCTCTCTGTCTGTAAATATCACAGACTTAGATCATAAAGATAGATGCTGAAAAGACAACTTCTAGAAAAAGCCAAATTCTCCTGTAGCCTATTTGAGCTACTTAAATTTAAAAAATGGCACTTTTCTAAGATAGAACACTATACTGTCCTAATTAAATCAGAATCTATCTTTTTTCCTCCCTCATTAAACTGTAGCATTTCTGGTATTATCTTTTGGCAAAACGTAAAATAAACTTTTCATTTGGAGTTAAGATATTAATTCCAGAGATTCTGCCATTAGAATCTACTAGGCAACCAGTACATGATTCTCTGTCATATAATTAAGGAGACAAAATCTCTCTCGTAATCACAGATGATCTTAGACCTCTAATTTCTAAGCCTCCGAGCTCCCTAACACCAGTAGTTTACCAGTTTTATAGTATTTCCCACACTTCCACAGTGCATTTACTTACCTACATTTAATTTTTTAACTCAACTTTTAAACATCTTAAATGTATTTTAAAAGGAAACTTTACATCACTACCTTAAACCATAAATACAGAAATACATGTAACAAAAACATAACTGAAAAAAAAAACCCCTATCTATATACTATCTAGAATCAAGTCAAATTCCACTTCTGGAAAGTGTCCAAAATTTGGGACACAATGATTCAAGCTTGACTTTCTTATTTTCTGTATTACAATACTGGAACCCAGAGAAATAGTCCTGGAAGTCGCAGAAACAACTTGGGTCAAACTGATTGTGGTTGCAAAGATTTATATAATTCTCCAATTCTTAACAACAACAAAAAAATCCGGTTCTTTATCACTTATTGTGTAGTCCTAGTTCAAGGTTTTTATATAGGTCACCCTGTTTCTGTTCTCTTTCCAAGCAACTATACTTAAAAAATTGGTGCACTGGCAAATCAGGGTGTAGCAATCCAGGATTAATTGTAGTTTTGAAAGAAAAGTCGCCAAAAACATGAAAAAACAAATCCACAAATTTTAAAATAAGGTTATGAATCCACAGAAAGCATGTCTGAACAGCAGAAGGGAGGAAAGCAACTGCTAAACTTTGTAATCCTAAAAGGAGGCAGTCCTATCAGACAGGAAGGGATAGAACACACAATTTCCTTTTGGAAAGAATAGCAAAACCAATTCCCAAGTGTTTGAAACCAAAAAGATAGCAGGTCCTACACATAATTTAATTACACGGGGAGAAGACTACTAAACTAAGTACAACTCAGTCGTTCTAATTCTTTCCAAATCCATTTTCCTGAAGGTTTTTCTTGTGGGATCTCATTAGCCGACGAAACTGACACAGAAACAAATGTTTTTCATCTAGGGAGAGAAAACATTTAAGGTCCTTCAGGTCACGTCTCTCAGTGGATGGGAGACCTGAATACAACTGGCTCTACACTTGGGAGCAAGGGCTCTGGGGCTTTTCTCATCTGCTGCCCTGAAAAGATGTCACCACTTGGAAAGGGTCCTCAGCCCTACAGAGCGCCCCTTGCTCTAAAGCTGTAGGACTCGGCCCAGGGTGTTCCTGCACCATCCAAGGGGCCTCGTCCTGCAGGCGAAGGTCAGAGGCTCGGCGGACGGGTGCCCGCTTTCCTCCTCCGGCCTCCCAGCTTCTGGAAGGAAACCCGAGGAGCAACTAACTCCCAGCATTCACACCTGGGAGCAAATGTGCTTACAGACCCACCCGACCTGGGGCCTCCCGCGGCCGACCGGCTTGCAGCAAGGCCTTCCTTTCCGAACACGTATTTCCCACAAAGTAAAAACAAAAAACCAAACTACTTGTCAAGCCGGCTGGCGTCTGGTCCAAGGTCATTCTGAAAGGGGCCAGGGCCACGGCCGGGAAGGATGAGGGAAAACCCCCAGCAAAGCTCCGCGTTCAAGCTCTCAGGACATCCCCAGTGCTTTTCAACTCCGCCCCCCCCCCGACTGTCAAAATGAGACCCCGAACTAGAAAAGTGGGAGCAGGTTAACCCCAAAACGTTCACAGGAGCGTGTGCTGCTCTCCTCAGGGAACGAGGAGGCGGCAAGGTCCTAAGGAGGAGGAAAGGCCAGAGCCCGGGGGTCGGGACTCGCGGCGACACCATGGACGGGCCGGGGCCACCGCGGGTCCCTCCGTCGGCCGGAGGGTCACGGCCGCGGCGCTAGGCCTGGAGGCCGGTTCGGGCCGCCGGTCCCGGGTCGGGAAGGCATAAGTACCCACCTCTGGACCCGCTGGAGGGTCCCCGGCGAGGGCCGCAGCCCGCCGGCTCCCGGGGCGTTCGGGTGGGCGCTCCCAAAGGCCGTTGGCCGAGCGCACTGAGGCGCCGGGGCAAAGAACCGGCCGGAGCGGCCCGCAGCGGGCCGGCAGAGACTGGAGAACGGCCGGGGCTGGCCCTTGCCGGGAGCCGTAGCTGAGGCAGGTTCGTAGTCATGTGACACAGGGAAGGGCGGACGTGAGGCTCACGCACAGGAGCGGGGGCAGGGCGACGGCAATATGGGGACATCTTTGTTGAGGGCAGTCTCAGGCAGCAACGCTTCTGTGGTTATGAGTTTGGTTCACGCTTGAACTTATTGGAGTTCGTGATCTGTAAGACCCACGTGTTTACAAGGTAAACCTTCGATAGCCAGTTAACATGACTATTTTTCAGGACTATTTGCATTAAAATCTATGCTGCGGGAGACCTAATACTCTGAATATTTCACCAGCTCTGCCGGTGATAACGCCAATTTGGATTACTGGTCGAGCCCTCTAATTATTAGATGTCTTCCTTAACAGTGACCCCCTGCCCTGACTGACTCCACTAATCCCTCAATATAAGAATGCTGGAAAAAGAGAAGTTAGTAGTTAGAAGCCTTGTTTAGCTTCGGGAGAGCCCTCTCTGGATCTAACCACCAACCTAACTTTGTGTGGGAAACTGAGTACTCTGCTCCCCAACGTTGGGACAGACTGAAGCCAGATCGCGGGGTATTTTGTATGCCTGGATTTTAAACAGCCGAACAAAGACATACACATGAGTGGGTACTTCTGTAGAATCTAAAGATATTCCAGAGAGGTTACCGTTCTTCAAAATAATTCGGGAAACATTTTAAGAATTATGTTCTTGGGTCCCTTCTTAATAGTGGCAAATCATCGTTGTGTAAGAATAAATAGATTTTAGGAATGATAAGTCATTCCAAACCAACCTTTTGGGGGAAGGTAGAAAGACCAACCTGGGTAAGCCATCCATAACCAAGACTTGTGGAAATGAGCGCCCTGCTGCTTCCCCCGGCACCCTCCACTTCTTAATTACTTGTGAACCAGTTGCCAGATCCAAAGACTTCTCCCTTAATTCTGATCACCCTTAATCTTCCTGAATCATTTGATCTGTTAAAGAGTCAGTGTGGGGGCGCCTGGGTAGCGGAGTCGTTAAAGCGTCTGCCTTCGGCTCAGGGCGTGATCCCGGCGTACCGGGATCAAGTCCCACATCGGGCTCCTCCGCTATAAGCCTGCTTCTTCCTCTCCTACTCCCCCTGCTGTGTTCCCTCTCTCGCTGGCTGTCACATAAGTGGATAAAATCTTAAAAAAAAAAAAAAAAAAAAAGAGTCAGTGTGGTACATGAAATCACCAAACATTGGTAGTAGATTCTCAAAGAAAAAAAAAAAAAGGCTTTTTCTCTGCCTTACCTAGATATTCTGCCCCCTTGTTTTTTTTTTTTGTGACAAGCTTCATGCAGGGTCTACCTTCCATCCTTAATGTGGACATTCCTGTTTATGATTCAATCCATCATTGACTATCTTTGCACCCATAATTACCTCAAATCTTTTGTGGGCAAAAGGTGGCATATAAATTTAAATAACACATCCATTTAGTCTCATCCTGTTGCGCTAGTTCTAGGCAGTTCTTCATAAGTGTCCCTTTGGAGTTTCGATCCCAACAGGGTTTCAAACTCAAATTTTCTCCTTCCCAATCCAGATACCTTCTCCTGATTTTTTTTCAGTTAATGACAAGATATTTTTCCAGTCATCAAGTTTCAAAATTCTGAAGTCATCTTTCACTGTTTCTCAAGCCCCCATGCTTTAGATTCCCCCACCTCAATGCCAACTCTCCACTTTCTCTGTCTGTTCTGTTACCACTGCTAAATCACTACCCATCATCTGGGCTAATAACCTTTTACCTGGCCTCCCCAGCTCCAATCATTTTTCTCTTCTAATTCTTACCAGAGGTTGGATTCACAAAGAACCTAGTTTTACAAATTGTGACATCTCAAATTTGAAGCCCCAGGTTTAAAAGAAATTGATGATTTATAGTTCTCTACAATTCAAAAGTCCATAACAGCAATCCAGTAATTTTTAAAAACACTGGAAATTATGAAATAGCCTGGCAAGGGCAGTATATAAAATACTGGATCTTCTAGGTTACCGTTTGTATGATCATTCTACTCTTGTCAGAATTTTCACTGCCCTTATATCAGCCAATGAAATACAAGTTCAACCTGGTATTGGAAACTCTACCTAATATGGCCCTAACTCCTACAATACCACTTTATTTACCACCATGTTTGTGTATCTATGCACATGCGATGTTTACATATACAGAGAATATATATATTTCATATATTCCTATGTGTTCCATGTATGTTCTTATACTCTACATATTCTTGACCATTAATTTTTCTCTGAGATTACTTCATGCTTTCTTAACTACTTACCCTTATCCATAATATTCCTGCCACCTGGAATGCCATCCTGCTTCTGGCCACCTTCTGCTTCTTGAAATCTAATTGCCCTTAAAGGACCACCTAAAATATTCCTTCTTTCATAATTATTTCCTGAAGCCTCCAACTTTTGAATCACTTCTTGTCATCTCTTATGGCACTTTTTCTGTCCAATATTATAATTAATCTATGTATTTGCCTTATTTTCTGCCACCAGATAAAGTTCTGTGTTTGAGCCTGAGGTCTATGTCTCACTCATCTGGATGTCTTCTGTGGAGCCAAATATCTTGAGCATGCTGTCGGTCTTGGGTATAAAGGGATGAGACCTATCTCCTGGTTTGGCTGATAAACCCAATTCCAAAGCAATAGTTTAAAAAGGTTTTGAGCAATGTCAGCATTTTTAGAAAAACCATAGACTCTACAAACACTTGGAGAGGGTCATATTTATATGGATGTTTACATTTAGCCTGGTTATTCAAAATCAGTTACTTTTTCCTCTGTGTTTGCTTCTGTTTCCAGTAGGCAGAGCTGGGAATAGGGTGAGGTGAACTAGGCACTGTTAGGGCTCTGCAAGTCCCCTGTCAGTAGGTTGCTAAGAATCCATTAGAGACTGATCACAATTTTCCTTCCAAACAGGCTCGCAAGTAGAGAGAACGATCACAAATACCACATTCATTCCTCTACTTGCCAGTAGTAAAAGTAAGTTCGTTTAAATATATTAACACATTATTTTGGCTCAGAATGTTTTCAATATAGATTTTTTGGCCCAGTTATGAAAATATTTCCAAAATATTTATTTAAGCAACAATTTTCTTTGTCTTCTTAGAACTATTACCCAAGATCACTGTTTAGTTTCTTCCTTTGATAATCGTGATTACCATTTAACACAGCCTGAAAGTTCCTTACTTACAAAATTTCTTATTTTGTATATTAAAAGCATTCCTCTTTACTATTTCTCCACATTTAAAATTTTATGAATATTTTTCCTTGAATGAGGAATATTTGTATTATAAATGGGAAACATTTGTCAAAACATATGACCCATAATTTCTGTAATCTATACATTTTCTTACTGATTTGTAAAAATTTCTTAAACACCCTAATAGAAAATGAGCAAAGATGTGATTAGGTCCTTCAAAGGAAAACAGAAATAGGTACTAATACAAAATAAGCAAATACAAATACAAATAAATAAAAAAGCAAATACTAATTAATAAAAAAAACAAATACTAATTAAAAGTGACAAATACACAGCATCACTCGTAGTGAGCAGAATGTAAATTAAATGGGGATAGGCACAATTGTAAAAGAACAGCTATATCCAGAATTGGTAAAAGCATAAGGAGGTGGGTGTTTACGTTGTTGATACAACTGGACATTCTAACAACCTTCCTGGAGAACATTTTTGTATGTATATCAAAGACCTAAGATCGTGTGAGTCCTTTGATTCTGTAATTTTCCTTCTAGAGATTGATCCTGAGGAATAACTGGAAAATGTGAAATGAAATGTGTACAGTATTTCCATGAATAAAACTAAATTAAGTGTCCATCAATTGGGGGATTTATTGACTTATGTAGTACATCCATGCAGTAGACTATGGAGTAAATAATGATTAGTTCTTGTCTATTGATGTGAAAAAAATCCATAGAGTATTAAGTTTAAAAAAAATCTGGTTACAGGGGCACCTGGGTGGCACAGCGGTTAAGCGTCTGCCTTCGGCTCAGGGCGTGGTCCCAGTGTTATGGGATCGAGCCCCACATCAGGCTCTTCTGCTATGAGCCTGCTTCTTCCTCTCCCACTCCCCCTGCTTGTGTTCCCTCTCTCGCTGGCTGTCTCTCTGTCGAATAAATAAATAAAATCTTAAAAAAAAAAATCTGGTTACAAACAGCATGTTTGTATTCTATTTTTGTTTAAAAACATGTTTACAGGGAAAAACTCTGGAAGGGCATATACCTTAATTATCTTGGGTGAGGGTGACAGTCTAGATCATGGCAATTTTTATATTCTTCATAACTTTTGTATTGTCTCTTGTTTTTACAGCAAACATATATTATTTTTACAATTCAAAAAATTATTTCCATTTTGAAAAAAATAAGACCGGATATAATTTTTTCAATTTTATTTTTAGACAATACAATAAAATAATTTTCAGCTATAATTACAGAAATATTAGTACATTACAGTATTGTAATGTTGTCAGGATATAATAATATAAAATATTCAATATATTTTAAATATATTTCATTTGGTTATAAAGTAAACATTAAATTAAGTTTAGTTGCTATAAGTTACATTTGCTGCATAGAAAAATCTTTGTCAGTTAAATTAGCAATAAAATTCAAATTCAGCATTATTGTAATACTTTTATAAATAAGTTACTTAATAACGTTTACCTTGCAAAAAGACCGCTGAGAAATCCATTATCTTAGCACACTGTGAAATTCCAAAGTTGAAGCCCCAATTTGAAAAGAAACAAGTTATTTACATTTTATCTACAAAGTTAAATCTTCATAACATTATAAGCCACTCCTAGGCATCTGGAAAGTGATGCATGGGAGCCGTGTTTTAAGGTTCAGTCTCAGAGGTGGGACTGAGCCATTGTTAATATGGCTTCATTGGAATGTAAGGCTTTTAGCATCACCTGGCTTCCTCAGAAGTTAAACACTGCTAAGAGGGCAAGAGAACATGGAGGCTTGGATAAGCAGAGGCCAGTAATTTGGCATTAGCACCAATCTAGGACTTTTATGTATTAGTAAAATGAGACAACCTTAGGGTTGTTGGTGATCTTGGACTTTAAAGCGAGGCCCAGATGGAGCGATTACAGCCAGCTGTGCCTTGGAACTGCCTGTGCAATCATTTCTTGGCTCTTTGCCCACAGCAGTTGTTCTTAATTTTGAGTGTATCGGAAATCACCTGGAGGGGTTGTGAAAATGCAGATTTCTGGGCCTTACCCCAAGAGTTTCTGATTCTGTACGTCTGAGATGGGCCCTAAAATTTGCATTTGTAGCAAGTTCCCCGAGGCTGCTGATGCAGCTGGTCCAGGGACCACACTTCCAGAACTATTGTCCTATAGAGGGTCTGTGGCCATCAGTTAGCCCCTATATGCCATTATGGTACAATTGGGACAGCAGGATATTTTTAGAGCAAAAATCTTAATATTAGGTGAGTCTAAATAATCTAAGTAAAATGCACTTTATAATGTTCAAATGTAAAAACGGCTTGACAGCAGTCACCCTGAGCAGTGTAGGATGCGAACCGCGGTCACAGTCTGTGCTGTCCTCTGGGGTCACGCCTTCACTTACAGAGCAACTGAGACTGAAGCAATAACCTGAATTTAAATATCAGCACCACCAACGCCACCAGGGTGGATCAAGAAGCATCTTCAGAGCTTTGCCTCAGGATACTTGGCCTCTGAGATCCGTCAAGTAGCGCTACCATCAAGTTCAAGTGGTTCTTAGTGTCTTGCAGATCTTTGTTTTCTTAACATTGTTCCTACCTTGGCTTCTATGAGGCCTAAGAGAAGCTAGATGTCCTGGGCTTTCCCTGGGCAGGGATCTTTTTGTAAACCTTTATTGAGGCCTACTGAATGATGATGATGGAATATAAGAACAGTGACAAAGGAAGAAAAGGGGGGGAAAGCCAGCTCAAATATGTGGGAGTCTTAACAGCAACAGTAAGTTAGTTACCTTTTCTGGGATATCAGATCGGAAACATGAGTCTCTCTTTCTCCGCCTTAGTATCTGTAAGCCCAAGCTTGGCTTGGCGCTAAATGAAATGCTTGTTCAGTTGAATTACGTAACCTTGGGAATGTATCAGTACACTGCAAAGCAAGTCTTAAGACCTATATCTGCAAAGCTATACAATTTGTACATTAAGATTTTTACAGGATTCTTTCAACATGGTTGGTAAGACAATGTAATATAAAACACATAATTTTTTTACAAAAGAAGAATTAGAGAAATAGTCCAGGAATAAATCTGGAAATACCCAGGTTACATGGAATATGAATGGATCACAGCAAAGGAAAAATATTTTGAGCTTGATTAGCCAGCAAATGTCTTAAGTTTTCTCAACATTTATAGGGTTGGGGATAAAGTGCACATCCAAAAAAGTAGTGTCCTTGTTATATGGGTGGGGGAACTGGTAAAAAAAAAAGAAGAAGAAGAAGTCAGATACATTTCAGAGTATGTGTGTAACATGATCCTATTAAAATTAATTCACTAGGGATAAAAATTTGAACGCAAGCAGGTTACATTGCTGCAGTGAAATGAATTCAATGGACAGACAAAAAAATCATTTAAAAAATATGAACAAAACCATTCAGGGAAACCCCCTCTAGCCTTAGTCTTGGGAACCCTTGAAAGAGCCCTAGTTCAGTTCTGGTTTCCTCAGGCCTTAGGTTACTGAACAGGTCTGAAAGTCCAGTCCAGTTCATGGGGTGCCATTACTCCACCTGCCCCCCATCTCCCTCCAGTCTCAGGGGCTAAAGGGGGTGGTGGCACAATCTAAAACCAATTTAGCCTCCCTGAGTCTCAAAGACTGGAATAGAAGGGGACAAATCTTGGGACTCCAGTGGACCAAATAGCTCTTAGCTTGTAGTATCAAGCTTTATACAATCGCCATTGAGCCCATGCATTGGATACAAGTGGAATAGGATTTCAGTGGTATTTTTTGAAAAGTCTGCTGCCTTACCATAGGAAACTTTGCAAGAACACAGATTTAGATACCAGGATCACAGAACCGACTTAAAAGAAATGCTTTGTTGTGTGGGGAAACAAATAGAAACTTTGTCCTAAGTCATCACAGAACCGTATTGTTTGGTTAGAGAAAAATACCTAAATAAATGCATATTCTGCATCATTACTTGGTTACTTAGGACGAAAAAGAACAGTTCTGTTTTCTTTTGATTTCTTCATTGTCTTCTCTTCATGCACACCTGACAGCGACTTATTATCTTTTCTAACTCCCCAGCTTTCACAGTTGATGGAATAGGTTTTCTGAAATAAAAGCAAAAAATGCAAACAAAAAATCTCATCAATGTGTAGATAAAGAGGGTTTGAGATTTATTAATAAATATTGTATCTCATCTAAACTTTATTATAGGAAGTATATTTATGTAAAGGTATATATGTCGACATTTTATAATTTAGTTGTATTTCAGCAGCAGTGAGGAAAACATAATCTGTGATACAAACTTACAGATTCTCTGTCTTGTAATAAAAACCACCCTTACCCTTTAAATAGTCTGTATTACTCACAAATCTTCCAGTACAGTAAATTAAGAGCAGTAGGTCATTTCGTGGTTTTATTCAGTAATTTGGTCTAAGTTCATAAACAAATGTTAAATATATTTGGTGGTGACAAAAATCACATTTTTGGGTCTTTATTGGTGCAATAGTACAAAAGCATGGCTACTTGTTGACTCTAGAACACTTGTAAACTGGGAGTGCCAAGCTAAACAGGATTTTGTTGGCATGGGGAGCTCTTTTAAATGATTCAATACACAGGTAATGAAAATCTAACATGGCAACCTCTAAATAGTTCTGCAACTGAGTCATCAGATTAAACTTGACTTTGGATAGTTACCTGAACATCGTTTGGGGGTTTAATGAAGCCAACCAGAAACTGTAGGAATTTGAATAGTAGTTGCACGTTCCTCTTCCATGACATTCTATAAATGGACTGGCTCGGAATTCTTCCAGGCAGGAGCCAGGGGAGGCCAGTGCCTGTCCAGCGCCCTCAGAACCCGCACTTGTGAACTATCACAATAAAAATATCTGGATAAGACCTCTGTGCATCGTGTTCAAATTTTCAGTGCTCTACTTCTTTTTTTTGTAATAGAAAAAAAATAGTGAAATAAACTTCTTATGCTTCTTGACCCAGATTTGCTAATACTCCAGGTACCTTCCAAGCTGTGAGGACTAGTCATCCAAAAAAAAGTAAAAGCTATTTCTTCTGCCTGGAATGCTCCTTTTCCTCAGTCAGCTAGCTCGTTCTTATAGTTCAGGGATCTGCTTAAATATAACCTCCTGGAGTCCTTCCTTGACCTCGTCGCTTTCACAATCTCCTATTTCCTCAGAGTACCGATCACCATCTGAACTCATTACTCTTGTGGTTATTTTGTCTTCTTGCTTACTGTCTACCTTCACCACTAAGATATAAGGTCCATGACCAGCAGGAACTCTGGATCATTGTTGGCATTCTTCTTAGTGCTTAGAGCAGTCACGGCACATGGTAGGTGTTCAATAAATACTTTTTGAATTAATGGTTGAATGAATGGATGTCTGTGAGTAAAGAAGGGGGAATAGTGTATCATAAGTGGTGCTGTACAAAATATGAATAACCACCAACCACATGCGTGCGGCTATCAGAATCACTGATGGTCAGTCCATAGATTTCTTCGTTTAGCACTTAACATCTGCGGAATCTTTCTTTAAAAGGCTTTTTCTCTTAGCCCCCATCTTCATATGAATGGCAAAGGGGCATAGTGTAAGGCAAAAAGATTTTGGAGCGGACAGACTCAGGTTCAAACCCTAGTTTTACCACTTACTAGTTGTGAGACCTTGGGGTCTTCATTTTGACTTATAAAAGTGTAGAAAACAGGAACTACCTCCAGGGTTTCCATAAGGATTATGGAGGATCTATATAAAACACTACAGCATTAAAAAAATAGGCTTTCTATTACTGATACGGCACTACTCATCACCTGAATGTCTTCTTTAGGATTTATGGGTAAAGTCATATTTTTAAATGCTCCATTATTTACAAAAAAACAAACTTTAACAAAAGTGTATTTCCAGATCTTCAAGCTAATGTCCATGGGACTATTGTGCACATTAATGTCAGGCAACATCATTCTTGGGGGCCACATTTCACCCAGTCTAATGTAAGGTTCTAAGGGTAATCTTTACTATGAATTTGCTGTTCCTTTCCTCCTTACCATGATAAACGAAAATCCTTTCCAGAGAGAAATCCAGCCATTGGGACATGAGGGAATGTCAGTGGTTTGGCTGTGAACGGCTATGGCATTCGTAGGACCTTCGCAGACAGTGCATCTGTAATGTGAGATAAAGAATATGGCAGCTGGGGTGCCTGGGTGGCTCAGCTGGTTAAGTGTTTGACTCTTGGTTTTGGCTCAGATTATGATCTCAGTGTTGTAAGATCAAGCCCCACATCAGGGTCCGAGCTCAGCGTGGAGTCAGCTTGCGATTTTCTCCCTCTCCCTATGGCCCTCCCCCACTCACTCTCTCTCTCTAAAATACATAAGATATTTTTTTAAAAAAAGAACATGGCAGTGTCACCACTTTCTGCACTGTGATGTGCTGCCTTATGTTCCATTACAAATGAAATGATTCACCTGGTCCCATCACAAAACTAAGGGATTCGATTTTTACCTGCTGATGTAAGGCTCCAGGGCCCTGCCAGTAATCGGAGCCATGTCTGTTGGCATCGGAGCTGGTGTTGACAACCAGTATGAATAATCATTCCGAGAGGCAAAATTACACACATCGTCGATGTTACAGAGCAAGAATGGCATTGTGGTGAACCGCTGCAGGCAGCTGCCGAGAGTTCCTAATGAAACATCAGACTGGGTATCACTTTCAGTGAGTTAAAATTATTTTGAGTATCATGACTAGGTAGAGGCTAATTAAGACACCCTATGCAAAAATAAGACAGCCCAAAAGAGTTATTTGCAAAATCTGTTACTGAAAAGTTTTAACGATGATAGCAATCAAAGATCCAATAAAAGCAATCAAATTCTCCTTCTCCCCCCACCCCCTTAATATTTCGGGTGACCCTTTGTAATCAGTCTAGTGCTTGAGGACTGGTTGGGTTGTTTGGGACCTTGTCTTTATTTCGAAGTATTCCCAGTTCTTCATCTGTATGTAATAGCTAATAGACTAAGCTTTAGAAAAGATGCTGCTTTTAAGATTAAAAAGCAAACAGGTGAGTTACGTGAAAATCGTTTGCATCGGAAAGACGAGCTAGACCGACTGTTCATGAGCTAGGATCCTTCCAGAGTTGTACATTCCAGAATGAAAATTAGACATTAGACCAATGTTGTTTTATCTACTCTCTCTAAAAAGTGCTGTAAGGTGCTCAGGTTGTTACACTTCACTTCAGAGAGAAGTACCCCATGCTATAAAAGGTGACAATCTGTACATGGAACAAAATGACTGAAAACTAGGACTGGGACATTACCCAGATCTTGTCCATGGGCTTGTTCATTTCCTTGTACAAAAAGAAGAGAAAACCCACTATAGAGCGGCTCTGTCCCTTCTGGACAGGAGGGAATCGCTGTGGTCTGACTATGCCGGGTGAAGATAAAGCCTCTCATCATTGTCTCAGGTGCAGGTGGCCCAATGTGTCCGGGTTTCCCCTTCAAGCCTGGCAGTCCGTCTGATCCAGGTGGTCCTTTAAAAAACACATGCTGTTTTACAACATGTTTACGTGTTGTGATACAAACAAAACCGCAAACTCATTTTCCCAAAATACTGATGTTAGTGTTTATGTATATCTGCTAAGCTCCTCTTCAAGGGGTCCTAAAGAAGAGTGGCTTACGAGATGGCCAAACAGTATTAAATGTTGACTAGTTTATCACACAATGCCTCTTCTTATAAATATTTGTGTGTATTATACAATGAGTTCTTTGAGATCAGGTCTTCTTTCTCTTTGCATTCTATGATACCTTGCACAGTGGCCTGCCTCTAGTAGGTCTTACGTTCATTTTTTATGTAAAAATGGATGCATCCTACTGTGTGGGTGAATAAGTCAAATGCCTACAATTTGAAAGTCTATTCAAGTGGATAATAAAAAATTATATGTGCTTTCGATAAAGTCAGTAAACAGTCATGGAAAACACTGAAAGTTCTTTTTAAAGGTGTAAACTTCAAGAAAGTTTTTAATCAATTAGTAAGGCAAATAAAAACAGAAAAGACTCCCTCCCCACCCGTGATAAGTTAGTTTCTTTTAAGTGAGTCGTTTTTATACTTTCCTTTTTCTCTGCATTAGAGTCAGCAAATACACATTTGTCGCTTTCTAAATAAGGACCGGGAGAGCTCTCCTTTCTCTCCATCCTCCTTTCTTTCCTTTCCTTTTTTAAATCAAGTAGCTATTATTCATGATATTGGCACTGGCTTCCATCCCCCTTGGTCCCTAATCCATTTCCACTGCCAGTGTACCCCAAGCCCCACCTAACCTACCTTGGGTCCTAAAGAAATGCAAGAGGATAGAAAATGTTGGCTTTGGGGCCCACGAGTCAAGGGAGGTATTATTGTTTCCCACAAACAGTCATGCCCTGGAGTCAGGCCCTGGAATCAGGCAGTGCCCCAGCTTAGTCTTGGCTCAGAAGTCAGTGCTTTCCCCCAGGATTTGTTAAAGCCCCAAGATTATTTATTTTTCAGTCTATCCACCATTCCTATCTTTTCCAGGGGTCTTGGCTTATTCTTCGAAATTAAGAAGAGGTCATATCTAAATTCATCAAAGTCTCATGTCTTACTTGAGTCACCCAAAGTTGTATGTCTTTAATATATCAGATAGAGAAGATATACCTTTTTCACTTTTCCCCACATCTACCCTCAGTCCCAGGGAGCTGTAACTGGCCACAAGCAAAAGATGCCTCTACGTCTCTGCACAGGAATTGTGATTAGCTGACCATGAGAGGAACTGGAGGTAGGCTGCCATGCAAGTATGCATGCTCAAGGATATTCTGCATTTCCGAGAGAGAGGCCAGGGCTCTCAGTTTATACCTGTGTTATTTAACTCTTAGATCCTTTTATCACTCTTGTAAGGTGTTTATGGCATCAGGACTAATTCAATCTACTTGCTAATGATTCTCAACTCACTTTGTATTGTAGGACCCTTGCTCTTGCTATGGCCCCATTCTGAAACTTGGTCAGTAAAGAAAAAAATTAATAGAATTAATTAGTAGAATTATTAGTGAGAGTTTTACATTTTTCCACTTTGGAAAACACATTTTAAGGAAAGCTGAATGATTAAGCATGCTCTAATGTGCAGTCATGACAATACTAAATCATGAGTGATTATGCAATTAATATCATAATTATTATTGGCATTATATTTGAATTTGTAAAGATTTAAGGCTCTAGTCTTTACAGTTTTATTATAGTAGATCTGGTCATATGTTAATAAATTGGAAAACTGCATTTTAAATTTTTTTCTTACTTTAACAAAATCAGCAATTCTAAAAAAGATCTGGATATGTAGGTATTTTCTAGAAAGTACTTTTGAAATTTTTGCAGAAGGTAGATTTTGATCCAGGTGTATCAAATTGACATATATAGCTGATGTTCAGACTAATTTTTTTTTTTTTTACAGGAGAACAAATCTACGCCTTTATTTATTTACTTTTCAGTAAATTTAAATCCACGGGGAGTACAACATCACTGGATTCTGTGGCCAGTGGCTTTAGCGGGAAGGTTGCTTTGGAATTTGGCACAAGCAGGAGCACGAGTTCCTTTTCCCCAGGTTACTCTGGTTTTGTTCAGTTTGCCACCAGGAGTCACTGTGCTGTTCTTTGCTTTGTCCACATAGGCACATCTCTTGCCTAGATAGAATTTAGTTTCATCTCCAGCATAAACACCTTCAATTTTAAGAAGAGCTGTTTGCTTCCTCTGGTTCTGGAGACACTGTGTACAGCCAGCAAAAATGGCCGTGGACCACAGCCTTCCAGACATACTTGTCATTTTAGGAGTCCTGTTCTCAGCAGGCCCCACTTATTTGCCCCCGAAGTTCAGCACTCTTACGGCCACCCAGACTGAAATATTCAAGAGGGCCTTTTTCAGGGTAAGACATGAGTTGTTCAGTCATTCAGTTTTCAAGAATGGCATGGCATACTTGAAAGATGGCTTTCCTAGATAAAGACATGAAGTTGCTCTTCTGTTCACATCAAGATAATATTTTTTCGGACTACGTAATTGTGTGCCACTCCTATAAGTAGATATTATTAAATGAGTACTCCTATAAATAATTAAAAACAGTACTGGCCTTTCCAAAAATAGAATTCATGCTTTGTTAGGTCTACTTGTCCCCAGACTAAAAATTTGGAGTACATGTGCCCAGATAAGAGATAGGAAGAATGGTGTATTCCAGTAATTCTTTGTTTTTCATCTTCTTCCAGATGAACATTTTGTTCCTGGCTTTTAAATGTGAGCAACACAAACTGAAAGCCCTAGATGACTCTTACAGTCACATATGCAAACAAGACTCCTCTGTATATTGAAACAGCGTTCCTTCCGTGAAGAGAACAAGCCAGCTGTATACTTACCTTGCTCTCCTTTACAGCCTTTGTTGCCTTTTTCTCCAGTTGGCCCAGGAGTTCCTGGTCTTCCGTCCTTGCCCGGTTTACCTCTTGGCCCACAGGGTCCTAGCCAAAAAACCAACACTGTGTTGAATGGTTCATACAGGACAAAACATACCTGGCACTCCCCCAGTTTCAGCAATGAAAGTCCTGCAAACTGAGCTGCGGACAAACTGGGACAGCTGGTCATCCAGCTTGTTACACCCTCAAAAACGAACTAGCAACATATGAAATCACAGCAGTTTAAAATTGTGCTGTCATTTTGATTGACTCTCTTCCAGAATTTGCTGTGCCCTTGTACTGATCAAAGTAATATCTCTTTTATATCCCAGGTAATTCAGGCAAACTTAGAACATAACAGTTCCGCTCAGAAGGCTATTGAAGTGTGCTAACCCCATACAGAGGGGTTTGTTCCGTTTCCATACACCAATACTTTGAAAACATTTCATCAGATTAAGCATACATTTACATTTACTGTTCTTCCAAGTGCTGTATAAAGTGTGAGAAAAGTGCACGTACACAGAACTCAGGTTTATTCAGGCAATCATCTTGAAATAGAGCTCTAAGACTGAGAGTGGTCAGAGAAGACAGACGTAAGACTTGAGCTTGATAAAAAACAATTCTAAATGCCCTAAAGTATATTTGTTCAAGCTTATACTACACACAACAGTTTTCAGTAGATTCAAAAGGTCTTTTATCTGCTGGTCAAGAGTAAAATAAACTCATTCCTAAAACTGATTGTAAAAAAATACTGTAATGTGTAACATTTTCTGTGAGCCTGCTTTCAAAGCGCTGTGTGGGTATTTTAATTCAAACCCTTCCTAGTAATCCACGTCAGTGCTGCCAGTGCCACACCTAGGATTCCCGGTGGCCCCGGTGGCCCGGGTTCTCCTTGCATCCCTGGTCCTCCAGCATGGCCAGGTGGCCCTGGGCTTCCTGGAAGGGAGATGATCTTAATCGTGCCAGGGTCTCCGCGTACACCTATTGATATGAACATAAAACAATGATGGCTTCACTGATGAGTTACCCTTTCTTCATGAAGAGCAACACTAAGGAAATATTTACCAGGTGGTCCTTTTGGCCCAATTTGCCCTGGAGGTCCAACTGGTCCCAGAAATCCCGGATTGCCCTTCTCCCCTTAAAAAAAAAAAAAAAAAAAAAAAAAAAAGTGATTTGATTCCATTTAGAACAATGGGTTCCCTAGCTCTTCAGGTTTATGATCGACTGGAAGGATAGACATTGGAAGTTAGGACTGGAGGTGCTGGGCTCTATGAAAATGGCTACAACTTTTGGCATTTTATTTGGACTCAATCAGTCATGTTTAATGTCTATTAAAAAATATATTCTAGAAGTCGGCATTAAGGTTTTGTAGTTTAGTACTGAAGGGGAAGAATTCCTAAGAGTTCACTTTTTAAGTCCGGAAACCAATTCAATTTAATATTTGACTTAAAGTATGAAGTGACTTTAGGGGCACCTGGGTGGCTCAGACGACAAGCGTCTGCCTTCAGCTCAGGTCATGATCCCAGGGTCCTGGGATCGAGCCCCGCATTGGGCTCCCTGCTCAGCGGGAAACCTGCTTCTCCCTGTCCCACTCCCCTTGCTTGTGTTCCCTCTCTCGCTGTCAAATAAATAAATAAAATATTTTTTTAAAAAAAGTATGAAGTGACATTAAAACCTCTTTAGCACTTATGTTGATTGTCATAGTCATCTATTTTCTTGGCTTATTCCTCTAGATTTACTAAGAGCTTCTTAGTTATGTTAGGAACTCTCATGAACACATGTAACATCTGCTTTCATGTAAACTATCAAAATGATACGATTTCTCTCCCAAACAGTCTTTGACATGAGTAAAAGTTTACCAAGAATCATTGATTCGGAGAAATACTTCCTTTCTAAAAATCTTGTAATATTGTAGATATTACATCTGATCACTTAGAAAGACTTTAACGCTAAATATGGTATTCACAGAAGAAAAACAAGGGGTCCCTGGGTGACTCATTTGGTTAAGTGCCTGACTTTGGCTCAGGTCATGATCCTGGGTCCTGGGTCCTGGGATCTAGCCCTGTGTCGTCAGGCTCCCCTTTCAGTGGGGAGTCTGCTTCTCCCTCTCCCTCTCCCTTTGCCCTTCCCCCTACTTGTGCTCTCCCTCTTTCAAATAAAAGAAATATTTTTTAAAAAGAAGAAGAAATACAATAAAATAATTATAGTACCAAGATTTAACTGGAAACTATACTCTATCCACTTGGTATCAAAACTTAAGGAAAATGTCCATATTTATTTATATACATCAGAGGAAGCCTAACCATTTTTCCTTTTGGGGATTAAAAATTTCCAAATAAAGAAGTGCAAACTTGTCACTAGTGCCAGCTGATAGATGCTGTTATTCTGAAGTCTAAGAGAAAAATTGAATGTGTTTCATGGAACATATTTCAAAAGAACTGATTTTGTGAATCTCCCATCTAAATACCTCTAAATATTTCACCAGAAGGTTTTTCTCTAGTGGAGCCTTTATATAATTTTTTTTAAAAGATTTTATTTATTTATTTGAGAGGAGAGAAGGTCAGGGGGAGGGGCAGGAGGAGAGGGAGGGGGAAAAGGGAGGGGCAGAGGGAGAGGGAGAAGCAGACTGCTCCTGAGAGCAGAGCCTGAGGCAGGTCTGGATCCCAGGACACTGAGATCATGACCTGAGCCAAAGTCAAACAGGTAAGCAACTGAGCCTTTACATAGTTTTTTCCAATCTTAGATATTCCTGTTCTGAGAGGTAGGGAGTGACAGGTGGGACACTTTTCCCAGGCTGCCTGCCAGTGTTCACCCTTCCCCATAATGTCTAGTGGGGCTCCTCAGAATCATTTGCTTTGATTTATTCGTAACTAACTTGCTTCTTGAGGAGTCAGTGGTTGAAAGCATTGAGATGGCTGTCTTTGAACTCTACCTCTCTTGGACCTGGAAAAGGTTCTCCTTTGTGAAAATGTGGCCTTGCTCCTTTTGGCTCCTATTTAGCACCTGTACAGTCTATAATAATAGATTCCCTGATGACAAAAGCAATGCCAGAGGATCTAATCAGTGAAGACAACAAATAAAATATTCAAAACCTTATTTAAGGTCATAGCATCCTTATGGAAGACTTGAGAATTATTTTCTGAAACCTGAAGTTTAAATTTATGTGCATGAAAATTTTAAACTTAACCCCTCCCACCAAATTATAGTTCTCTTCTGATTAAAACATTAATACATGTGCCCAAACAACAAATACTTAAATCCTCCTATAAAAATTTACTTACACTCCCCCATTCACAGTTGAGTAAATATTTGTTTAGATTCCAGCTTTTAAAAATTATAACATATAGGCAAGTTAAAATAGCAAATTCAAAGCAATACTATTGATACAGATGTAATTCCCCATCCCTAACCTAACATACGTCAGTATTCTCAAAGGTAACCACTTTAAACTTTTTTTTTTTTAAGTTTTTTTATAGTTTCTATCCTTAAAGTACGGATTTAATTTTTAAGACCCCTGGGGTTGGGTGCTTAACTGAGGTCCTGTTTGCACCCCAGCTGTCCGTGGTGACTGGAGTTGTTCAATAAACATTTGCATGCCCTAAAATAGAAATCAAAATCATTGTCTTTGCATTCAAAGAGTAGTGCACAAAAACAGTACCTTTCACACCTGGAAATCCATGGAATCCAGGATCACCTCTGAGCCCTGGGAGACCTGGGCTTCCTGGTGCTCCCTGTATTTCAAATAAAAGGGAGCAGAACCAAAGACAAATTTTAAAAATCACGGTAGTCACTACAGTTCTTTTTCTTTAAAGTAAGTAGTATTACGTTGGGCCAGAATGAGCTGAAGTTAACAGACATCATTTTTACCTTCCCATCCGTCCAATCCCCAGCTCCTCCGCCACCTAGACCTCTCCTTAGCACTGTCATTGTCAATAAAACAGAAGCAAAACCTGTCCTTCAGCTCAAGAGCAAACACAACGTCTGGTATTCATGTCTGTTGTATGAGTATTGAATATAATTGAATATATCCTAAATGGAACTGCCCAGCATTTGGAGATCTTTTAGGAAGAGCAGACACTGGGCTGCCAGAATGAAAATTGTAATTTTTCTTTGTAATTTTTGCAAAGACAATGGGGCCGATATTGAATTGTCATCATTCTAATTCTAAGCTGGCAGAGTTATAAATTACTCCTGGTCAGAGTGGTAGAACAAGTCAAGGGTCTAGGGATTGGGAGCATGAAGGGCTTGTCAGGGGAGCTCTGTAGCCATGGAATGCTCAAACAAGGCCACAGGAGAAGGGGGAAGGGAGCAGAGCTTCAGAAAGGAACTACATGTCAGAATGCAAGTTAAATCTACTATTACACTGTCCATATGAATTGAGACAGAATACTATTACTTGGAAACAATGAAATGAAGGTCATTCAAAATGCCAAGAATAGCAAAACTGGCCTCTGAGCTAACTGTCTTGGGAGCAAGAAGATGAGAGAAGGAATAGTCCTAATGCTTGAATAAAGTGTTGTGAGGTGAAAAAAGAGAGAGAAAACAGAACCACCTGGTCAAGAACTCTCAGGCTCTTGAGGTCTGGCCTGTTCTCCAGAGGCAGAGGTAACCAGGGAGGAGGGCCTGGTGCCAGGCCCAGCTTGGATAAGGGGGGAGCAGCTCCAGGCAAGGAGAGGGTTGCTCAGGGCACAGAGCCATTTTCAACATCCTTCAAGAAGAATTACCTTTCAAGTGCAAATGTAGAAGCCCAGTGGACTTAAGAGAGATCACATTTCCAAACAATACTTTCCATAGCACAGTGTCCTTAGAAGGACTTTCCCTGTATAGGATCAGTGTTTGCCACTTTCAAAGAATCATGGAGAACATGAGAGATACCAAAGACTGGGCAAATATTTCATGGAAAAAAAAAAGTCTTAAAAAGGTAGATTCTGGAAACTAAATACCAAGAGAACTCAGGAGAATGTATCATGATTCCTGACACACCACCAAGCTAAAGTACCTCATTGCCCATCACTGATGAAAATACAACTATGATACACTCTGACTTCCTCACCAATCTCCCAGAATTTGACGTAAACAGGGGAAACGGGTTTTTCAAATATGCAGCTAAGGAGAAAGAGAGGGAAGATGGCCCAGGCGTCCAGTGAGAAATTCAGAGAATTTCATAGGCTGGGAGCATAAGCCTAACTGAACACAATGACAACTATAAAAAATAAATGTGAAAGTTCTGCACCACAGACACAAACAGACAAGAACTAAAAGTAATGGAGAAAACTTAGAAGCCATTCATGAGGGAAAGGTAGATGTGTGCATGTGAGCACACGTGCTAAACATACACACACACACACACACACACACACACACACACACACTCTGGTTGACCAGAAGCTCACTGTGCAGTGACAGTGTGGTGACTTGGCAGCTGAACAGCCCAAGCAGAATTTTAGGTTGGATTATGAAATAGTGATATTCAAGATGGTAAGACTCTTCCCTCCTTGAGCCACTCCATGGGGGAACTGAGTTCTTATTTCCAGGGGGTGTTGGTCTCAGGGGCTGTGTTTTTAAGGGAGATACTGACCGACTTAAGATATATTCAGAATAGAGGCAGTGTTGATGAAGGGTTAAACTGAATTTGAAAAACACAGGTATTTATTAGGGGAGAAAATGCTGGAAGGAAGTGGCAGCTACTTACAAACACTAGAAGGTACGTCAACAGGGAAAAAGTAAATAGGGGAAAAAGTAAATAGACATTCGAGCGAGAACACAGATAACTTTGAAAGCATTATTAATAGAGAAAAATTATTTTGTCCTCTGGAGTGATCCCAAACTCTTAGGTGTTTTTTTAAGATCCCATTACTGGAATTGTTTAGTGTCTAAACAAGAAAAAGTCAGGAATGGCATAGAAAAAGGTCCCCTACAAATCAAACTTCTAGAGGCCAAATCTGTCCAACTCTTAAGATTCTTTGAACCTTCCAGAGTCTTCCTTGGGCGCACAGAAGCATCACAAATGGGAATCTTTTTTTTTTGCCTGCGGGTACATCTAACCCTGGCAATTGATTTAGAAGAATATAAGAAGTCAAAATATTTTTCCACACTTACCGGCGGACCCGGTGGCC
Source organism: Ursus maritimus (assembly GCF_017311325.1). Classification (NCBI taxonomy): domain Eukaryota; kingdom Metazoa; phylum Chordata; class Mammalia; order Carnivora; family Ursidae; genus Ursus; species Ursus maritimus. The sequence continues at coordinate 11,567,678 of NW_024423343.1, forward strand.
CCTCAGCTCCTACAGTTCCAGGCAGACCTCTGGGGCCAGGCTCGCCCAGGAGTCCCTTGTCTCCTTTGATGCCTCTTACGTGGCTCCCTGGAGGTCCCAGAGGACCAGGTTCACCTGAATTTACAAAGGGCCTGTCAGCATTACAAGTCCACGAGCGTGGCCGGTTCTGTGGGTGATATTTTTGGACAACGGGCAAACTCTGCACCTGTTTGTTACCCTGCACGTTCTTTGTGTTGAAGAGTGTGATGAGCTTGTGGTAAAGACAGAATGAGATCATACCAGGGAAACACCTGGCCCGAGCCAGGATCTGTTTCTCCCTCCCGAAGTTCTGTTACAGCAGGATCTGTGCCCAGCCCAGTACTCAACAGAGTAGCAACTCAATAAATCTTGGTGATGGGATGTATCCCTCTCTTTAAGACTTAGTAATTTGGTATTTACTAATTTCCCAACAGCCTCAACAACACCCACAGCTTTGATGAGCACCGGGTGTTGTATGGAAGTGTTGAATAAATATTGTATGCCTGAAACTAATATTACATTGTATGCAACTAACTGGAATTTAAATGAAAACTTAACAAGACCACCACCAGCAGCTTTGCTGCCCTCTATGTGAGGCAAGTGGGTGGGAGCAGGGGAAGAGCAGAGGGAAAAAGAAGCTATGAGGTCGTACTGGCAGAAGGTTGAAAGCTTCTGTTGTCAAACGCTCTTTTTTTTCTTTTATCTTATTTAAAAGTAGACCCTCTACCTGGGTTTCCTCTGAAGCCTGGTGGGCCTCGATTTCCTTTCTGGCCAGGGATGATTGCGCCAGGAAAACCTGGTGGCCCTGGGAGTCCCATCACGCCAGTGGGTCCCTGCAGCCCCGCATCTCCCACTGCCCCTTTCCTTCCTAGGAGGCCAGGTAAGCCCGGGACGCCCCTGTCTCCTTTGGCTCCTGCAAAGAAAGAGATTTAGTACATTTCCGTAATGCCCTTTTACCTGGAGTTATAGTTTAGGGGTATCTCTAGTAATGCAGGGACACTGTGCTTAGAGATTCACAACATAGTTTTAATAGAGGCTGGTAAAAGAAATACAGGTCTATAAGGAACTGAGCCAAGACTTATTTCTGCCTTAATTCAGTTTGATTTTGGCAAAGTCACCTCACTATTGCATGTGTCAGTTTCTTATTTTAAAAATGATGGTTAGTACCTGATGTGGCTCGGTCTTTAAAGACCAAGTGAGATGATACACGGATGGAAAAGCGTAGTGTAAGCTCTAAAGTGTTCTGTAACTATATGCTACAATTATTATCTGATGAACTTTAATTATAATGCCATTATTTAATCACCGACAATTCAAGAAGGCATTCAGAACCAAGCTTCCTGACACTGATGTGCACATTTGAAGAGTCACCTGCTACACCCAGACAAAGAAGCAACAAAGTGGGGATCCCTATTCTGTCCACTGGTTGCTTCTCCCCCCAGGACACAAACACTAGTCTGAAAGGGACAAATGTGGCTGGAGGTTTGGATTTACCAAAGAGGATACCCAAAAGGTGACCACTTAATTACTAATATTTTTTAACTTGGAGAACCTTCAAGGAACTTGTGCTTTGACATTCATGAATGGGAAACCTATGAATTGAAAATAATCACTCCCTCCTCTTTCCTGTCTCTGGGGTATTCTAGAAATAGTGAATGGCACACACGTCGGAGACAGATAGGAGAAGAAGGGAAAGTGACAGTGAGGGCTAGCACAGGAAAAGGCTCAGGAAGATATTGTGCAGGAAGACACAGTGATGGGGCTCCTGGGTGGCTCAGTCAGTTAAGCGTCTGCCTTCAGCTCAGGTCATGATCGCAGAGTCCCAGGATCCAGCCCGGCATTGGACGCCCTGTTCAGAGGGGAGCCTGCTTCTCCCTCTCCTCCCTTCTCATTATCTCTGTCGCTATCTCTGTGTCTCCCTCTCAAGTAAATAAAATCTTTAAAAAAAAAAAAAAAGACAGCAATGACAAAATGAAATGGATGAATATTCAGCCTTTGTCTATCATGTTCTTTAGCTTTTTTTTTGCCTGTAATTTGTGCTCTTCCAAGACAGGGGTAGATGATTTCAGCTCACTTCAAGCTCTGAAATGCTGTATTTGTACGACAGGGTCTGGCAATGGTCAGAGGCACCGAGACACGATCTTAAGTTGTATAGTCCCTGCCCAGAAAGATGCTTCCTTGTTTACAATATGATTTCTTTTTGGCATTTGGAAGAATTAAACTAATTAAAAGGATTCATACCTTCCAAGTCTCAATGAACTCTTCTCCATATTTAGTTACCTACGGAGACTGAGGTGCATAGTCATTTACTTAGGTAATTAGGCTAGTTGTTATTTTTTAAGGGCTTTTTCCTTAAGGTATGTTCATTTTATGTCATATTTTATTTCCAAATAGATGCCAAAGTATTCTCATTCCAAATGGTTAAACTGTGAACTTAGCCTAGGAAAATGGACAGAAACTCTCCTTTTGACCGTACTTCTAAAACTGATCTGTGATTTGGGAGAAGCCATTATGCTCTTGGGGGAGGCTGGGGTCTGGGAGGTGTGAGGACATTGAGCTCAACCAAAGAGACTACGCCGTAATCAAGAAACAAATGAAAAAGGACAGCTCCTGTAGACTTTGCGTGGCTGGGCTGGTAGGTGAAGAGGCAGTTCCTGCCCCTGAGAGCTTCTCGGTAGCACCCAGCTACTCCTTGCTGGATCCTGTAAGCCTCACACCCAGAGGTCTTCATTAGGTAGAGCTCTTTTTGCTAATAAAATACTCCTCTCCACAGGACCCACATCTGGGAAGGGTCATAGAAGGTGCAAACAATCTAAAATCTCTTCTGGCAGGTTTCCCTACAACATGGAAAAAGTTTGAAGAAGCTGCTTATCTTGTCAAACACTGGCATGAGAAATCCAGACTCACAGTCTGTCAAACTAAAACTCTGTATGTCCTTTGAATGACATGTTTGGTACACTGCCATGGTCGGGGTTGAGACAGTTACCGGTAGCCCTTAATAAAAAGTAGCACGAACCTCGAGGGGCTCTGGGGGTGGGAATCAAAGCGATGAAGATAACAAGGTGGGAAAGAATTCGTGGTATGACTGCATGCGATTACTACCCTCCCTACTCCAAATAGCAGGGAGGGATGCTCCTGGAGGAGGCAGCAATCCCCCCGCCTTTTAAACCATGCTAACAACCACAACAAAGGAACACACAGCACGTTGTTTGATTTTTAAAGACCTTCAATAGAGGGACGTTCCAAAACTGGTTCACAGTTTCTAATTCACTCACTTGGTTATGATGGTAATCATTTTTAAGCATTTTTACTTGAACAACCAAGAATATAAATGTCCTATATTACCACTGGGACTTCTTTCATTCAGTATGTGAAGTTTATTTGATGTATTATGCATTTCGATTAGCTTCTGTCCTTGAAGCTACTGTCAGGGTCAGGGTCTCACCTGGAGCACCAGGGCTCCCTCTCGGGCCTGGATGTGCCCCCAGCAAACCTGAAAGAGACCATTTTGGAGTGTTACTATTTTATATGCGGTTACTTTCATTTATGCCGCTTGGTCAGTTTCACTTTCACAATAGAAGGCAGTTTAATTACCAAACATCCAGATCCCGTTAAAGATCATCAGTTCTGTGGGAGAAGACTCTCTAGAGCCGTGAAGGGTTACACTGCCACTAGCCATTCAGTGCAAAATAAAGCCGGGGATCCGAGCCAACAAGCAAGTTGTACCTGTTTCTCCCTTTTCTCCTGCCGGCCCAGGAATTCCATCGCGTCCCTGGCTGCCTCTCATACCCACCGGTCCAGGAGGTCCTAGGAATCCTGGAGGTCCTGAGAACAGAGATGTTGTGTGTAGAATTCCGTTAACGGTGCTCCTTTCCCAGAACTGTAGTTATGTGACGCTCAATTCACAGTGAAAACTGTGAACCATAACACACTGTCCTGAGGATTATCACTTGAGGATGTGTGGGTTGGCAGATCTTTGAGTTAGGTAGGTATAAATACCTAAGCTCACAGTGTTTGCATTTTTGTCCCGGGACCGAGGAACTGGGAGCTGCCTTCTGCGGGGCAGCAGATAGGAAGGTATACAGAGATTCCAACCTCAGGAGAAAATGTGCCTCCCTCGTGAAGGGGAAATAGACAAAGTACAAAAATGGAACCTGGAGGGCCTTTGACTCCTGGAGAACCAGGCAAGCCTTTGATGCCTTTTAACCCCAAATCACCATCAGGGCCCGGCTTTCCTATATATGAAGAGAGAAGAGAAGGAAGGAGAACAGCACAAGATGAATGGTTACAACGATGGCTGAAGCGGTCAGTTCCTACAGTCGCCTGTGCTCACACTGGCCCTCGGGTCTTTGTCCTGGCTCTTTCTCCACAGGGGCACATGGGAGATGTGTCGAATCCCTTTCAAAGGTGTGTGCGCACCAACCACACAGACCACCCGGTATCTGATGTATTACTTCAACCGGGAGTTAACAGCAAATCCACTGAACCTTTCAGTATTTGAAAAGATCGCTTAAATAGTATCTTCAAGTAAGTGGCAACTCAGTAGCTTGGCAGTTGTTTTTAATAAAACAAAAGAAAAACTTAAACTCAAATGGTAAGCAACTAAGAAAGCCAACGCTCAACCTGGAAACAGGCCAGAAAAAAAAAAATCGCAACAGTGTTAGGGATTGAATTGTCCTCCCCCCCCCATTCACATGTTGAATTCTAACCCCAGTACCTCAGAATATCACTGTATTTGGAGATAGGGTCTTTAAAAAGCAGTTAAGTTAAAATGAGATCATTGGGGTGGGCTCTGATCCCATATGACTGGGGTCCTCACAAGAAGAATTGATGAGGACACAGACACACAAGAGAAGACCATGAAAAGACACAGCAAGAAGATGCCTAATACAAGCCCAGGAGAGAGGCCTCGGAGGAGACCAACCCTGCTGACACCTTGAGCTCGGACTCCCAGCCTCCAGAGCTGTGAGGACATAAATTTCTGTTATTTAAGCCACCCAGTCTCTGTTGTTATGGAAGCCCTAGAAAACTAATACAAATATCATGAGACTGGACAGTGAACTAACATTTTGTGTCTTTAGGCTGAATTCTTTGAGACAGCACTTAAGTTTCATTCATAGGATCAGGTTTTTTGCTGTTGTTGTTTGTTTGTTTGTTTGTTTGTTTGTTTGAAGTAGGCTCCCCACCCAACATGGGGCTTGAACTCACCACCCTGGGATCAAGAGTTAGATGCTCTACTAGCTGAGCCAGCCAGGTGCCCTCTACAGGATCAGGATTTTAGATGTCAGCCCACCAAACTGGCTGATCAGTAAAACTGGGCACCCCCTGATTAATTCACTGTTCCTTAGTGTCTAAGAATTTGAAAGTCAAAGTCGAATAAAAGCAACTGTCGTACAAAAACCTAAACAGCTTCCTGTTTGCAGAGCTGATTCCAGGAGGGAAGGGCTATGCTAAGTGTCATGCTTCTGGCTTTCAGAGTTATAAAGCTCATGCTCACCTGGGTGGCCAGGACTTCCGGGAATTCCAGGGGCTCCCTCAGTTCCAGCAGGCCCCGAATGTCCAGGGGTGCCAGGTAGCCCTCTTTCTCCTTTCCTTCCCATGTCACCTGGCAATCCTGGGTCTCCCTTAAAGTCAGTCAAACACCTTTAAAATCCTCATATAAGCAGGATATGTGATCAGAATCGCATGTGCACTATGTTTGCTTGCATTTAGTTATTCAGTTATTTAGTTAGCAACGCATATGACATGTCTGCTATGTGCCGGCACCGTGACCAGTGCCAGGGGCAGGATAGCAACGGTATTTGCAGAAACCAGTGCAAGATGCAAAGGCAGCACAGGTAAATTGCGGGGACGGTGATGAGCCATTCCTAGCGGATTGAAATGGGAGGGGTAAGCTCACGAGCTGATAGCTGTATGGTAGGCATTCTGAGTTGTGGAAAGAGGATAAAAAACCCAAGTAGTTGCCTGAAAACGCAGCGGTATTGTCAGTGTCCTTTGCCCACACTGAATCCAGACACTTGCTGATACTTAGAGACTCACTCCACCACCAAAACGTAACTACTTCAGCGGCCCGTATACCTTTGGTCCCGGTGGTCCTGGCCATGTACCTGCCGAATAACCTGGCTCTCCCTTATCTCCTCGGAGACCGTGAACACCTGGGAGGCCCGGTCTCCCAGTTAAACCCGGTAGTCCCAAAGTTCCCCTGTGTCCTTTAGGACCTGAAATTAGGAAAGAAGTCAAGTAAGATAGGGCAACCCAGGGATCTTGAAGCATTCCACTTCTATCTTTGGCACAAACCACCTTTCTCCCAAGAAGCTGGCTTTTCAGAATCATGAATGCATCAGGGAGTTATAACAGATGATTTTTATACAATATGAGTACTTTGTTCTCACTTGTGTTCTAATGGCACACAGTACATTTGTCTAAAAAGTAAATCTAGTTTTACACCAACTTTCCATCAGGTGAGAAAGCACAACAACAAACAAAACAAAATTTAGGATTAGGAGCCAGCATGAGCTTTAAGCTCGTAATAGGATCTTACACCTTACCTGGCACCCCCATGTTCCCCATGCTTCCTGGTCCACCACGTGGTCCTGGCTCTCCAGGATTCCCAATGCTGCCCGGATCTCCCCTGAGGCCTTGAGAACAAATTAAATAGTCACATGCCCTGCACGGTTTTGGACATAGCAGGTGCTCAATAAATATTTGTTGCTTGCACGAATGAATGAATTCTGAGCAGCCAGGTCAGCTAGTTTAAGTGCTTGTGTAGCTGCCTTTTTGCCTCCAGATGACGAGGGGACTGAGGACCCAGAAAAGGCAGAATTAGAGAAAGTTAGATTCTTGGATTTCAAACATCACAATCATCCTAGGACCAACGCCAGCAGACAAGAGGGGGCTCCTGCCACCATATAACAATAGATTTTCAAATGCAATACTGAAATGTGATTGCCCACGTAACATATTTTGTCACTGATACGGTCATAGAGAAGAGGGGTCTATGTTAATTCAGTTTGAAAATTTTCTTTGCAAAATCAGTAGCTTGTTTAAAAGAGGCAGATCTGAAAACGTCTAAATCGTTATCTGATTTTCTTCTCTGATATCTGATACTGTGATAGGCTATAGTATGTATATTTCATAACACATATCAGCAATGCCAAAATAACATTTGTAGTACAAAAATGCAACTTTGTGCAAGTTAATATTTTTTGGTTAATACAGGCTGACTATAAATGGCTGCATGTGGGTTTAATTTCAAAGCAAATGTCTGTTGGAACACTGTGGAAGCAAAATTCATATTCAACCCAATAAGTCAAGAGACACGTTTTGGTTACATTTACATCTGGGAACATGTAGAGCCTGAGATTTCTATCAGAGAATCAGCTATACCTGGTGGACCCGGTGGTCCAGGTGGCCCTTCGTGTCCTTTGAAACCTGGTAACCCCGGAATGCCTCTGTTTCCTTTCTCACCAGGCTTTCCAGCAAATCCTAAAGTTAAAAACCATGTATTAGAAACACAGATTAGAATTTTATCAGACTTCTCTACTTCCTGATTTAACTTGATGAGATGTTATTGTAATACCACATAACGTATTTGTTAAGAGCATGGGCAGATGTGGACTCTTTTCCAAAAGAGGATTAAATGAGATAATACGAATAAAGCATTAGCGCAGTGCCTGGCACGAGTTAGTTCTTAAATCACACTAGCTATGATAATATTTACACTTTAAATAAACATTTTAAGAATTAGTGGCCTAAATATAGCTTCTTTAATTTTTTTTTTTTTTTTTTGTAATGACAAAGGACCATTTACTACACTGTTCTTGCCAGACTATCTCTTTCTCAGGTCTATTTATTACAATTATTATTTACTAAGTAATTAGTACACAACAAACATTATTTTCTTTTATTTATCTTATTTAATCTGCAGCCAATGTCAGTCTATGCTCGAGCCTTTCCAGACTGGGTGTAAAGATGACAAAACTGAGCCTCTATGAAGTCAGCAGACTAATCTAGAGTCATCATCAATTGGTGGTAATGCTGGGATGTGAATCCAGCTCTGTAAGCTGGAAAGCTCATAAACTTCCCACAACACCATCCTACTTGCCATAAACCATGGTCTTGATCACATTATTCTCTGGCTTAAAAATATTCCTGGAATCTGTAATATCTACAGGGCAAATTACAAACTCCTTCCACTGGCATTTGAAGCACTTACCAACCTGTCTACGGCCTGGCTTTGTGCCTTTTCTCAAGCAGATTCCCTTCCTTGGGCTGTTCTCCTGCTTACATCCTTATTCATTCACATAAGGACTGAGTATCTAATTAATAGGTCTTGTGCCAAGCACTGGAAACATAAATCCTGTTCCCTTTCTCCAAGTTTTTAGTGTTTAATTAGGGAGTCAGCCAAGTAAATAAACAATTACCACCCAGTGTGATATGTTCTATAATAGAGTTGGGCACAATATGCTTCCGGGAAAATTTTCTGCAAGAGGGGACTCTGTGTGTGTGTGTGTGTGTGTGTGTGTGTGTGTGTGTGTAAGACTGACCAGGAGATATTTGGGTGGAAAGAGCATGAAACAGGACAAGATGCCCAGGCAAGAAACTAGCATATACAAAGAAATGGTGAGGGGCAGGTGATTAGCTTATTTTCTTTTGTAACATTTGTTTTTTCTATTTATGTCATTTATCACAATCTAAAAAAACCATATTATTTAGCACATTTATTTGCTTTGGGTTTGTGGGGGTTGGCAAGCTACAGCCTGTGGGCCAAATCTGGTTTGGTGTTGTATGGCTGGAGGGCTAAAAATATTTTTTCTATTTTTAAAAGGTTGAAAAGAAACAGACAAACACTAAAAAAGAAAAAGAGAATATGCAATGGGGACCATATGCGGTCCAGAAAACCCCCGATATTTACTACCTGGTCTAATACATAAAATGTCTACAGACCCATTAATGTCTCTTCCCCTCTACCCCCCACTAACTGTATGTTTCCTCATGACCAGGGTACTACTTCTACTGTGCTCACTTCTATGTCTCCAGGACATAATAAAATATCCGGTCAATAGGTACTAAAACGGTGAAATTGTTGAGTAGATATCTGTCATGTGGCTGGTGAGGCAGGCAAAAGGCTAAGTGACAAACAAACTTTGTATGCCAATCTAAGTTTACTTTTGTCATACTTGGCAAAAAGGAGGTTTTGAGGCTTATAACTTAAAACAGACTAGTAGCAATTTAAATACAGCGGACCCAAATGCAGAATTAACATAGAAATAAAAAGTCATGCATTAAGGAGACAACACATTATTGTGCACGGCACAGAAGACCCCGTTTTCATCCAGGCTTGGGCCACCAGCTGGCTTTGTGACCATGAGCAGGACACGAAACACCAGGTCTCACTGTCCTCATTTGTCAATTACAGGGATTTTCTTGGATATTTCTTAGTCTCAGAACCAGCTCTGATGTTCTGAGTCTGAACAGAAGGCTGTACCTTTGAGGCCTGGTTCTCCTTTGTCCCCCAGTAAATTGGATATTTGAGAAGGCCCCCGAGGTCCTTTGTCTCCTTTTTCCCCCTTGGCTCCTGGGGGCCCTTTCTCACCCTTTGCTCCCGGAATTCCAAAGCTACCTAGAAAACAGAAGTAGCAACTTGAGTTCCTCAATTCCTGAAGTAGTTCATAAGGATTCAAACACTGGCAGTGCTTATCATAAAACAAAACAAAAGGGAACAGATAAACCAAACTGGCAGTCCCATGACGGTAGTGGCATAAGAGGGCAGGGAGAAAATTCAACTCCATTCAAATGGAAAAAGGAATACAGAAAAGAGCAAAATCAAAGACATGGTTCTTTCAGGGAAACTACTTTTCCCTCAAAGGATTAAACAGAATTTATTTTTCTGCTAAATAAGCGAACATTGCTCATGCTTCCTGATTCTGGGAAGTTACTCCCTCGCTTACCCCTCTGTCCTGGGGTGCCTGGGTTCCCGGGAGGCCCGGGAGGGCCAGTGTTTCCCGGATGGCCCATCATCCCCATCATTCCTTTTTCACCTGTAGAAACAAGTTCACACAAAGCAGGTCAGGTTGTGTAGAGCGACAGAGGCAAAATATTCCATAAAACAAAGTGAGTTATACTTCTAAGGGGGGGGGGGTGTTGAAGGAATGGTTCTGTAAATAGAAAAATAACTGTATTTATCTGGGAGATAGGTTAGTACACAGTCTTTATTACATTATGTATGTAGAGGTCATTGGTAGCAAATTACATTTGCAGATGAAAGTACAACGTGTTGAAGTTTTGGATTACTCCCTCCTCCCAATCCTTGACCAATGGCTTTCTGTTATAGTCCTTATTTTATTTTCCTCAGAGCAGTTGTCAATCATTGAACTTAGTTTTTAAATGCATCTGTTACGGTTTCCCCCACCGTCAGAGGTGGAGTCTTGTCTGCTGATGGTGTCTCTAGGGCTTGGAACAGGGCTGACATGTGGTAGGAACTTAATAATATAAATGAAAGAACAATTTGCAGATTAAGTTTTTCTTCTTGGTTCTTCTCTGGAGGAGAGATCACTGAGGTCCTTAGGCCATGAGACTATTGGAATATTCTTCCCAAACATATAAACTATAAAATAGTGATGAAATAAAAAGAATGATAAGGGAATACTATGAACAACTATATGCCAGCAAATCAGATGACTTAGACAAAATGCATAGATTCCTAGAGAGGCACAGATTACCAAAACTGACTGAAGAAGAAATAGAAAATCTGAGTAGACCCACAACAAGAAATTGAATTAGTAATGTAAAGACTTCCCACAAAGAAAAGCCCAGACTCAGATGACTTCACTGGTGAATTCAACCAAATGTTTAAGGAACATCCATTCTTCACTAACTTCTAGAAAACACAAAAGAAGAAAATACTTTCCATTTTGTTCTATGAGGCCAGCATTACCCTGATACCAAAAAGAAAAGGACAGACTAGTGTCCCTTACAAATATAGATGCAAAAATTCTCAAGAAAATACTAGCGAATGTCCTTTAATAGTAACATATAAAAAGGATTCCACAGCCAAACTTGTCATACCCTGGATAATTGAGAAATGGGATCATTCCACCACCACCATTACCCTGCTCTCTGATCCCTTGCAAATAATTCAGTAGGAAACATTTACACTAACTGAAAGAGGAGTGTAGAGTCAAAAGCCAAGGCCTATGTCCAATTTATACATCCACCTTAAAAGAAAATGTGGAAGAAGGTAGAAGAAGAAAAATAAAAGCACAAAAAAGGATACCTGATAATCCTAAAAATCCTGGATTTCCTGGATATCCTTTTTGACCAGGTTGTCCCATTTCACCTCGATGACTCCAGGAAAGCCTGATCTATCCAAGCCTGGAATACCTGGGTCTCCCTTTGGCCCTGTTTCACCTCTTCTCCCTATATATGAATAAATGAATGAATGAACACACAACTGCTTTCCCCACCAACTCCAGAAATACATTTTTTATGGCTATAAATATTTAGCTATAGATAAACCACACATTTATCTGATTGATTGATTGATTGACCTCTCCTTCTGCACAATTTCTAAGATCCCTTCTAGCTTTAACATTCTGTTTCAGTGATTTATGCAGTAATAAAGTGTAGAATTTAGGTCTATTTTCTAGTCCTGCAGACACATCCTGGGACTGCACTTTACAACTGTAGCTTAGCCTTTAACCTGCAGAATACATACACAACCACTCAGGTGGACGTGAGCCACCGGATACTTCTGGAAATAGTAATAGCACTACTACAACCATTAATGTCTTGGCCAAAAATTGGTTTGTGAACATAAAAGCAATGTGATAGCCTACAGGCATTAGCTGAGTTCTAAAGGATTTTTCTCAGTTTATAGATTTGAATGAGAAGAGCCAACAAGAGCCAACAAAACAGAGTAAGTTTCACATAATCTGGGCCAGCCAGCCTGCAGCATTTAGGTTTATTTCATACTCTTATTTTATGTTGTTTTGGAAGCAATTAACTACGTGTCTATTTACCACTTGATATACTTGTTGAGGTAAAGATAACATTTTTTCTGAGAGTTTATATGTATATAAATATATGCACAAATATAAGTTTATATGTATCTTCAGTGTTCATACATACAAGACACAAACCAATTTTATTGTATTAATTTCAGGTCTCTTATGCTCTAGGTGGTACTCACTGCAACAAATCCATGACACGGTTTAGATTGCTTAAATAACATTTCCCATTGAACAGTGGTCAGGTCTTGCTGCTGGACAGTTCCCATCTTAAGTAGCAAAGCACAGAACAGGAATCTCATGTCACCTGTCCACCTAATGACTGGTTTCAAGGCCCTCCTCTTACCTTGCTGCCCTTCCAATCCATTTAATCCTGGAAGTCCCTGGGCTCCCCTGGGACCCACCATGCACCTTCCTGGAGATCCTTTTTCTCCAGGTGGTCCAGGCTTCCCTGGATCCCCTGCAAAATAGAGTCCAGGAATATATTCAGGTGCCAAAACCCAAGGTCCTAGTACTGTTATCACAATCTTTCTCCTGTAACTTTCCCCCCAAATTGAATCTATATTTAATACCACTGATATGCCTGTTATAAAGGACAGAAGGAAAGAAGGAGGAAGAAAAGAAAAAAAACAAAAGTAGGGCAGCAATGCTGAATGGAAAAATAATTAGAACCCACAGATTCTATGCGTTAAACTAGAAGTCTGAAAAGAATTCTTTGTCCTAGATTATCTTCAACTTGCTGCATTTTAGCAGAGCTCATCGTGGAGAAAAGTAATCATACTTGCTATTGTACCTTGCAGTCCATCAACCCCGCCGGTTCCTGGAATTCCAGGGAGACCTGGAGGTCCAGGGAGTCCAATTTCTCCATTTTCCCCGGAATTGCCTCTTTCTCCTGGAAAACCTGGTGTTCCTGGTTCTCCAGGCATGGCTAGTCCTGGTTCTCCCTGTGGCACAGAGATCATGTTAGTTTCACTATGTAACACTTGCAACTCTTTCTTGGCTGTTGACTTGAAAATAACCCCTTTTGCAAAGTTATCACCATTCTACCATTCTTTCCTCTTTAAACTCTAGCTGCTAAGTTTCCAATAAAATTATGTTTGACCATTCTTGAGGCTCTGTAACTGACACCTTCGCAGAAGACTGAAATTGTCTGTAAACAGTCTAGATGTCTCTACTTTTGACAGCTTTTCTCATAGTGATCCACACTTTTTTAGAGCTCTTCCATTTAAAATAATCTGAATGTTTCTGAAGATTAAGGAGGAAGCGGGGAGGCAAACCTGTCTTCTAACACCCTTTCTTTTCCTTTCTAAAAGGGAGGGATGGTTCAGAGACGCATTAAAAAGTATTTAATATCTTCATCATCTACCAATATATAGATACTTTCTACACCCAGAGCATCCTAACTGGCTGATTGTGATTGCCCCCCGTTGTCCCCACACATCCCTCTGAGTTTTAATTCTTGAAGACCTTGGCTCCTGGGAGACCCGGTTCTCCAGGTGACCCGGGCTTCCCCATCTCTCCTGGACAACCTGGTGCTCCTTTTGCTCCTGGAAAACCTTGTTCTCCTACAGAGAAAACACAATACATGTTGCAGGAGTAGGCTTAGTAAAAGATTTAGCGCAGTTATCTCTGTTATTTTATCTAATGTTTTAATGAGGCAAGTCGCTAGAGATGTTTTTATGGAAGTCTGAATGATGAAAAAGCCAACTGCTACATTAGCAATTAAAAAAAATCCATTCCAAATCAGATCTTCAATTGAAAAAACGACTTTCTTCATTTTGTTGCTTTAGCATAGCTACAATTTTGATGCGGCACTTCCACTGATCCGGTCGACCATTTGGCTGACCTTTTCTTTTGGAGTATATTTTACATAAAATGTACAGCCAAACGAATTTTTGCCTGTCTATAAATCTATCCAAGCATGACCCAGACGAAGATATAAAGCATATCTGGTGCCCTAGGTAGCCTTTCTCAACATGGGTTGCTGAAGACAATTACTTCCTAATGCCATTGAACATAATGGATTAATTTCTTTCCTATAGATTTGTAATAGGAGAATTGAGAAAGGAGTCAAACATATCATTTGTTCTGTTCTCTGATTCACAAGATGAAACCCTGGTGAATCAGGGCTGCATTCGAGAGTTCTTTTGTGCCCCTAATTTGACCAATTTTTATTTTTATTTTATTTTATTTTATTTTATTTTATTTTATTTTATTTTATTTTATTTTATTATGTTAAAGATTTTATTTATTTAACAGAGAGAGACAGCCAGCCAGAGAGGGAACACAAGCAGGGGGAGTAAGAGAAGAAGAAGCAGGCTCCCAGTGAAAGAGCCTGACGTGGGGCTCGATCCCAGAACGCTGGGATCACGCCCTGAGCCGAAGGCAGACGCTTAACGACTGCGCCACCCAGGTGCCCCTTGACCAATTTTTAATTCACCATTAGTTTATGGGATTATTAGGTTCAACTGGGAAATTTTGAGTCTGAACTTTCATGTATTTCTTAGGCTACTTCTTGTCCCCATAGTTTATAGCTCCTTCCAGAGGGTGAATCCATGGGGTTATTAAGTGAGGATGCAATTCTTAATGCAGGGTCCACGAAGGAATAGGCAAAAATATGGGCCAGGCTGCATTACTGCAGAGATCATTGGGAAGACATCCAAGAAATTGGAGTCAAAGACATTCTTGAAACTATTACATTTTCCATTCAAATATTCATAAACTGAGATCAATATTCCCATATTTGTGCAAGACTAATGAATGATAAGCACTAATGACATATTAATCTAGGAGATCAAGTACCAAAAAATGGATTATATTTTGACAGACACTTTAAATAATACTGAAACAAACATAAAAGGATTATAAAATCTGAAAATCTATGCAACAACCCAGGGACTGAAATGGCTAGTATGTCATCCTGGACAAGACTCTGATGTATTTGTTAGGTTATTGTTTGAGTTCTCAGCATCTGGATTTCTTTGGAGTGATTTCCCTTCAATGGGAAACAGCATTTGTTCCCAAAGGAAAATAACATCTGTAATTTAAGGGGGTATATAGGAAAACCAGTTATTTGTGATTCAATAGTTCTTTTTTTAATTATAAAAGAAATGTATAAAGTGAAAAATGCATAAATGTAAAAAGTACAGACATTTATTAAGAAGTAGAGAAAAAATTCCTCATAATTCCACACTCAAAAAGAATCACTGCTACTATTTTGGTGAATTTCCTTCCAACTTTTTCTACTTATTTTAAAAAATTTAATTGAGAAGAGATGCATAAGTCTATGTGAATTCTGCCTTTTCCCTAACATTGTAAAGGGTTTTTTTTTCCTCCCCATTTAAAATGTGTGGAAAACATTATTTTAGATATTACATTGTGGATCTTTTCTATGTTATTCATGACATGTATTTATATTTTCTAAATAACCACAATAAACCTTATGTTTTAAAATTTGTACATTTACCCTTAGGTCCAGGGGGCCCAGGGAAGCCGATTCCTGGAATTCCTGGTTCACCATCAGGCCCAGGAAGACCCGGATCACCACATTTTCCTATGGATCCAGGGACACCTGAAAACACACACACATCCACATAAGAAACTTCCCTTCATCTTGCCCTGAAACAAAAAGTCTCAGTTTCTGTGTCATTCTAGGCCTTTTTGGAAATTAAGAAATAATTTTAATATAACCCCAACTGTATACTCTTCCTCTCCATTCTTATCCAATGGACTAATCATTAGGAGCTACAAATAATGTTTAAGATAGAATTTAATTCCTACAAAGAAATATTCTAGGTATCTTGAACTACATAAGTCTCCCTTCATGCATGCAAAGTTAAGTTTTAGATCATATTGGCAAAGAAGTCACATTTTCAAATGAAGTTGCAGGAACTGGCTTGATTAACCGCTGGCAAACATCACTTATTCCCCCATCAAAAATCCATGGAGATTGTTCTGCTCTCGAATTCCTTTTAAGTAATGGTATTGATTCTTTCTTTCTTTCTTTTTTTTAATCAGAGGCACCAATGGGAATAATCTGGACAATCTCAAAGAACGATGACAAGTCCCCTGCCTGTGGGCTTGTTATCTCACAGAATTCTGGCCTCTGCTCTCTTTTGATGCCAACAAATACAGTTTTCCCTTACACAGAGGACAATATTTTTTGATGCCATGCACCAGACTTGGCAGAGGGGATACTCACCAGGTGGACCTTGGGGGCCAGCATGGCCAGAGGGCCCTGGAGGTCCTGGGGGCCCTGGGACTGGTGTTGAAATACCAAATTCTCCTTTAGGACCTTAAGAAAGTTTGTGATCATAAGATTGGTGTGCGTATTGAAGCTTTTTTTTTGGTTCAGAGAAAACAAATATTATATAAGGGGTTTATAAACATATCCCAAGGAATAGAAAAAATAGTCTCTGCTTCCATAGGCTTCAAAACTGGTATAAAGATGACCAACCCCCACTGAAACTTGCTTACTCAATTGAAGAATACTTATAAGCCTTGACTATTGCCTAAGCTTTGTTTTAATTAGTAGCCCATCTCAATTCTGGTCTACTGAAAGTGAGGCTATCTTAAAAAAAATCGATAATATGGAATTCAGCTTAAACATGGGTGAATATTTATTTGGCAGGATATTTATTTATTGGGCCACTAGTTTGCATGGGAAGGAAGAATGGTATGCTGAACAAAACATGAAGTGTGGCTTGGGCACATATCTTAACCTCTCTGGTAAGTTCTTCATGAGTCATTGGGGAAATAAAACCTACCCAGCCCATAAAGATTTGAGCTAGTGTGGTTATGGTGGCCAACGTTAAAAACATGCCAGTGCTATGTATTATACATATACTTATAGAAAAAATAAGTTTACAGTAGTGTGATGGGAAAAATTTGATGATAATATATTTTATGACAATGGGGTCCTTTACTAGACATTCGCATGTAGAAAGAAGAAGATCTGAAGATGGATTAGAAGAACTTTTTCTGTAAAGGGCCAGTGAGTAAATAATCTGGGCTTTGTGGTCCAGACGGTCTCTATTGCCACTACTCAACGCTGCTGACGTAGCGTGGGAACAGCCAGAAACAATATGTAAATGAACGAGTGTGACTGTGTGCCAGCAAAACGTATTTATGGACGCTGAAACTTGAATTTCATTTCATTTTCACGTGCCATAAAGGATTATTCAAAAGGTCTTTTTCCCCCCCAATCATTTAAAAATAGAAAAACCCCTTTAGCTTTTGGGTCATACATAAATATGTGGTAGGCTGGATTTAAACTATGGACCGCCATGGTTTGCCAATCCTTGGATTAGAACAGCAGCCTCAAAAATAAGATGCAGGGAGAAAAAAGGAAAAAATATATATATAATCAAAACGAAGCTTTATGTACATGTGTGGACAGGAATGCGTGCAAACAATTTAAAAATATAAATACTTGTGGGGAGGCACTTACAGATTTTTTTTACTGATGAGGGATACTATAAGAAGATTTGGAGGCCATTAGTTAATTGGGTCTAACTCTTTAAAGTGATGTTATAAGTAAAAAAATGATATGATGGCATTGTTTGTTGAAAAGTGTCAGCAACATGGCAATTCTCATCTTTTGCCATGTTCTCTGCCACAGATAAACATTGAGGATCGGATCCCTCCTGAATCCACCAACTATGTTCAGTACATGTGGATCCCAAAAAGTTACTGGGACTTTAGAACTATTATCAGAAAACTTTTCTTCATTTATCTTAGCTATTTTGAAGTTTTATTTATAAACCATCCATTGGATTATGGGTCAAAAAGAACAAATTTGCAAGAACATTAGTGGGCCCTTGAGACTTACGAGAGGCTTCTCAAGCTCAGTATCATGGATTTCTGCCTCCCGTTTGTTTACCATGACTGACTTCCACTCATTCCATATATTTTTTTTAGAGTTTTTAAAAGTAATCTCTACACCCAACATGGGGCTCAAACTCAGAACCCCGAGATCAAGAGTTGCAAGCTCCACCGACTGGGCCGGCCAGGGGCTCCCCACCCCATATATTTCTATTAGTAAATGGAAACAGACTATCTTAGGAAATTTCAGCTGGGCTGCTCGGTAAAGGGAAAATGAATGTTCTCTAACCTATCCTACGTATTCTTCCCCAGTGTCTGTGAGTTGACATGTTCTACTCATCAGAAGCAAGTTTCTCGGCATTCCTTAGTCTTGGGGGAACTTCACTCGCCCTAGGAACCATGGACCTACTCCATAGGAAAACAGGACTGGAAAGAAAACTAACCAACCGGCTTCTCCAGGTGGTCCAGGGGCTCCAGGAACTCCTTGGGTGCCCTTTGGACCAGGCTCTCCCTGTGGTCCATAGTTTGGTGGTCCAGGCGGTCCTGCAGGTCCTGGGGACCCAGGGGTGCCAAGATCCCCTGGAGGACCCTGGTCCCCCTTCTCACCACTCAGGGCCTGTGACAATAGGAATATGCTTGGATAGTGCTTCATTCCAGTATCTCCTCACACGGGTTAATCTTACCCTGAATAGGACGACCAGATAAGCAGCCAATGAGAAAATCTTGAATTACAAAGCAGTTGGCATTTGAAGAGAATTATTATTAAAATCAGAGTGTGGTCTGGTTTCTGCTGTTCGTGCCCCTTGGACTTCAGCAGCATTTCATGAGCTTGGAAATCTCTTTTGAGTCCCCCTGGAGGTGTCCTCCAGCAGAAAGTTATACATATAATAGCCCCTAAAACTTTGTTCCCATCAGTCAAGAGTTCAAATAGCTTTAGAGCGGTCATTCATGGAAATAGCAAATTTCTAAAATAAAACCAGTACAGCAAACCTTTGTTTGGTCTTCACAGGCTATTTTCATCACAAGGGAGATACAGATACAGATAGACTGTAATCATTTTTTCTTATAAAATATCTTTTCGGTTTTTTAAAGATTTTATTTATTTATCTGTCAAAGAGAGAGAGAGAGCAGAAGCTGGGTGAGCTGCAGACAGAGGGAGAAGCAGGCTCCTTGCTCAGGATGAGGGACTCGATCCCAAGACCCTGGGTTCATGACCTGAGCCGAAGGCAGACGCTTAACCGACTGAGCCAGCCAAGCGTCCCATAAAATATCTTTTTGTAATTGCACAGGCTATAACTTTGGAAATGACTTGTATATTTTAAACAAGTCAAATGTGACACAATAATAGAGTTCCTCTTCCTCCTCAGTATGGCCCCAAATAATAAATTTGACTCGATTTTTCATTGTTCAGTATCATTGGGTGACTGTTGGTTTTTTTCCTTTTTCTGTAATGACAGGGCATAAGACTCAATATATCACCTCCTTAATTTTTTTCTTTACTTTACTTTTACTGGAACTAATCAGGAAATTAGTGAGATGCAAAAGGAAGCATCATGTGAACTGTCTTAATACTAGACCAAAGAATTGTAGATTCTGTCCTGTAAGTGTAACTGCACTCCCCCCCTCCCCTGAGACAGCCAGGCCCCTTGTCAGAGAGTCTGAGAAACCCTGAACCCGCTTGGTCTCAGCCAGAAAGTGTTTTGTTGTCAGAAAGGTGTTGGGAAGACCGTATACCACACCTATATCTTGGGGAGCCATGCTTTATACTCTGATACTAAAGGGTCTGTAAACAAATCTTCACATTTATTTGCCGAGTTTTCCTGGTCAAGGTGGGACCCTCTTAATTGGATAACAGCGATAAACCCTGGAAGAAGCTGGTATTTCCTGGAGCGGGCTGGGCAGTGCGCCTGGCAAACTTCTCACAAATACACTGGGGGAGGTGCTCAGCCTCTGACCCCGTGACATTTTAAAATCGATCCCGGTAGGAATCTCTCAAGTGAACCTGTGAGACATTCTATCCCTGTCCCTTGAAAAGAGGGAGAATCAACAGAAGTGTAAGTATTTTGAATGACAAAACATGTATCTGTTTACTTGAGGGCACTACTCCTAAATATTGTGGTCTTTAAGGGTTTATTTTTACTTAAAAGAATGAACACTGCCCCCAAAATATTGACTAAAACTGTCCGTTATTGATCATTTTCTAGATCTTGTCTATAAACTCACTGGATAACATGGGACTGTAACTAGTGTAGGAGACAAGGTCATTATCAATGCAGAATTTTAGTTGGGCTAAAAGCACCCCTGAGTGCCACCTCTGTGTCGAAATACTGTGCATATTTGCTGGGGTTATTACGGCTCCTTTGAAGGCACCTCATTGTGCAGTTGGAAGGACCCACTGTGCTGAGTGGCCAACCATTTTCCGAATGGAAATTGCCCAATGTCACTTCAGAGCATTTCAATTGCAGGGAAGGTGATTTGAAAAAAGGTACTCGATACCCACCGGTTCACCTTTGGGTCCTGGTGATCCTTTGATCCCTGGAGTTCCAGGAATTCCATCCAAGCCCCTTCTTCCGGGATGCCCTCTGAGTCCGGGGTCCCCTGGGGCACCCACTTCTCCCTCAGGCTGAGGTGCTTCACCTTTTTCTCCTTTAAGTCCTGGACCCCCCGGAGTCCCCGGGAATCCCTAGGGCAGTACAGAAACAAGGCTGCATTGCCTTTGAGGACAGCCGTTCTTCTGCCAATCTTAAAAAAAAAATGTCAACCAGACTTCTTCAATTTTAATCAATGTGGATTTTTTTCTCAGACACTTTCTTGGGCCTACAAGTATAATGTCAAGCTTTTTGGTTTTCTTTTCTATTTGCTTCCAAAACTGGAAAAGAATACAGTTAGCCCAATTCAATGCAACACACACAGTAATATTATTCAATACGATACAAACATCATCATAATTTAGATTATGTTAGAATATTGGTTAATTTTAACATGCATCTATGGATAATTTGATTTAAATATATTTATCTTTCTATAACTTTCTGATTCACTGTGGCAGTCAAAATTTTAATTTCTAAAAGTTTACTAAGGTTTAATTTACATATTATAAGATGTATCTGTATACAAATACAATTCAATGACTTTTAGTAAATTTGTACATTTATGCCACAATCACCACAATCCAGTGTTAAACCATTTCCATCACTTCCCCAAATTCCCTCAAATCCATTTGATGTCAATCCCTGTTCCCAACCTCAGCCCCAGGCAACGACAGAGCCACCTTCTATCTCTCATACCATTTTAAATGATTATAAATTCATTACTTCATTCACTTATTCATTCACACATCATTCATTCATTTATTTAATCAAGTATCTAATATTAAGTACTCTTTGCCAAGCACCACACTGATAACCTATGTTGGCACAACTGTATTTCCAGGGTGTGCTATTTCCCAAACTAACACGAAAGCTTCCAAGCCATGAACTCTTACTGGAAATCCTGGAAGACCCACACTGCCTGGGTACCCTGGGCTTCCTTTAACGCCAGCTGCCCCTTGTCCTCCTGCAAAGCAATGAATTATTAAATATTTATTGAATGCCAACTCCGAATAGCCAGGGTAATACAGTATATGAAGAGAATAGGGTGTTTTCTTCTGAGGAAAGAAAGACAATTTGTATCTTAAAACACAGAGTTCAGGGAAAGTAACATACGCTCATTGTAAAAAACAGAGTCAGAAAGACGAGAGTAAAAAATCACCCATAAATCTACCACCAGAGGACAATATTTGCTAAAATTTTCATGTATGTTATTTATAAAATTTTATATCCATAATGCACTGGACATATACCTGATATTTGGGAATCATATGTCAATTAATATGCATATGTCGATAAATACAGATTTACAGCTTCACTTAAATGGTTGCATAGTAGGGGCGCCTGAGTGGCACAGCGGTTAAGCGTCTGCCTTCGGCTCAGGGCGTGATCCCAGCGTCATGGGATCGAGCCCCACATCAGGCTCCTCCGCTATGAGCCTGCTTCTTCCTCTCCCACTCCCCCTGCTTGTGTTCCCTCTCTCGCTGGCTGTCTCTATCTCTGTCAAATAAATAAATAAAATCTTTAAAAAAAAAAAATAATAAATAAATAAATAAATAAATGGTTGCATAGTAGCCTAT
Organism: Ursus maritimus; assembly: GCF_017311325.1. NCBI lineage: Eukaryota > Metazoa > Chordata > Mammalia > Carnivora > Ursidae > Ursus > Ursus maritimus. The sequence continues at coordinate 11,589,695 of NW_024423343.1, forward strand.
CGTGTGGTTAGCCAACATTTATTCAGCTAACTGCTGTTTTTAGAATTTAGATCATTTTTCAACTTCAGCTGTGGTAAACAATGCTATGATGAATATCTTTAGGTATTTAGTGCTTCGCACTTCTCCAATAATTTAAATAAATTCCTAAAAGTGTAAGTGCAAGGCCAAATGGACACAAACTCTTCGGAGGCATTGGATATCTGCTGCCAAATTGCGTTTTACTGTGCAATTTTACACTTCCTATAGGTATTTAAATATCTTTGTAAAGATGATCCCTTTAGAGGGCCTTTTGGATGGATCTCAAGCCAATGTGTTAACAAATGTATATTCAGATTGTATTTTTTGCAAGATTTGAGTCAGGATATCTTTTTTAATAGTCTTCCCAATGGTTTTCCTGTTTCTGTGAGCTATGCCTGTATATACGCTGAGTGTAGAGAAACCAAGGAAAATACGACACTGCTAGCTGGTCATCAACAGTGAGCTGCCCACCTGGGGCTAGAGGTCACTCAAGGGGAACGTAGGGAAATAATGGTTGCTTTCCTTCTATTCTTCCTCTCCCTCCCCCTCTCCCCAGCTCCTTGCCTTCCTTTTAGTTTTTGTTTTAATAGAACATTTCACCCAGAGCCTTAGGCACTGAATAGAAGCTGCATGAGGACTAGAGTCAGGGAGTCGGGGGCAGAGATTACAGAGTAACTAAGGCGTTTATGAAGCAGCAGGAAGGATTTGTGGGTGACAAAGGACTCTGGCTGAATGCATGTCCTCTATTGATGAACATGGTGCCACATTGAGCATTTCTTCTTTGGACTGACACCCAACCTCCTCGAAGAGCCCGTGCCAATGCCAATGTCTACTTGATGGTGGTAACATACAAACAGTCCCTTATCTATGTTGCCAGGTAGACCTTTGGATTAACTTGCTTCCAAGGGAAGCCCCTGGCACAGCAACGAAAGGATACCAGTGTAGAGAGCAAGAGCACGGCTCTGGAGGAGAGCATCTGGATTTGAGTCCAGGCTTACCACTTCTGAGCTCTGTCACCTTGCACATCAGTTTCTGCATCTGTTAAATGGGGTGAGTGACAGCACTGATCTCTAGGACTGATGTGAGGAATAAGGCACGGACGTACATACGACCCGTAGAACAGTGCCGAGCACACACTCACTCTGACTTGAGCTCTTGTTGGTTAATGCTAGATCATTTGATGACTGTCTACAGACCAAGGTGGTCATGGCAGAACCAGGACTGCAGGCGACACAGCGTGACAGGCCCTGAGTAGCCAGGAGAGTGGCATGAGGGCCAGAGGAACCCAACTAATGAGACTTTCTCTCCCTCAGGGTTTTGTCCACGGCCAATTCTGTGACTGAGGAAGGGGGGGAGGTGGGGCAGCAGAGATGTGAAGCCTGGAGCAACCGTGTGGGGTGGAGGGTCCTGGTCTGGCACAACAAGAGAAGTGACACCGGCTCTACTTAGCTCTCAGAATATTGGCCTCTGAGATGGTTTCTTCCCTCAAAAATGGAGTTAGTGGCTAATATTGGAAAAAAGTAAGATTTCAGATAAAAATCCTCATTTCTTTCTTCTCATGAAAAATTGGAAGATTTATCAATACAGGGCCTAAAATGCTGAAAAGTAACAATAGGCTGGAGCTGGTGTGGGATGGCCCCCTCCAATGTCCCTTCCAGTTTACCACAGTCCTCACCACGCTATCGCCCCCCATTGGTGTGCTGACTTATTGCACTTGTGTCCTTCTGAAGAATGAAATAGTGCATCTGCCCTTGGCTCTACCAGAAGTAGGGACCTTAAAAAACAGACTGAGGGGAGTTGTGTTTTTTAAGAAAAAAAAAAAATGAGAGCGAGCTTATTTTTTTATGGAAGAAAAAAGTGGTATGTGTGTGGGATGGCTGCCTTACCCCTCCTAGTTCCTACCCCTGGAGGAATGTCAGTCTACAATTCATGGGGAACCCCATGGTTTGCTAGAATTCAGCAACTAAAATGGAACAGGGGGAAATGCCCGTTTTTGTGTTATTTTGACTTACTTTATGTTAACAGAGTATGTTTTTGAAAATCTTTAAGTTCATGCAAACCACATCATGACATCCAGACATCCTATACCTTTTTTCATCACCCAGTGAGCTGACACTTTTGTACTTGCAAAAACTCTTGCATGCAAAGTGTCTTTACCTGGTATTCCTTTTATGCCATCCAACCCTGGCAGTCCTGGGAGACCCGGGGGCCCTGGGATGCAAGGACATTGTATGCACAAGAGGCCAGGTTCCCCTGCAGTGAGAGCACATGTACATTATTCATAAACCTACATTGAGTTTGCAGAAAGGACAGATGTTTTCCAACCACACAGGGATTGATTAAATTAAAAATCGGGGGGGGGTAGTAAAAATCATTAAGGATGTTGTGCATGTTAATAAAAAATCATTCATCTAGGGGCACCTGGGTGGCTCAGTTGGTTAAGCATCTGCCTCTGGCTCAGGTCATGATCCTGAGATCTTAGGATCAAGCTCCATATTGCATTGGGCTCCCTGCTCGGTGGGGAGTCTGCTTTTCCCTTTCTTTCTGCCCCTCGCCCCCACTCATGCTCTTGTTCTCTCTCTCTCAAATAAATAAATAAAATCTTTAAAAAAATTGTTCATATATTATATTGGCTTACTTTATCTACCCAACCTTCTTAATATTCTTAGAGGAAATCCTGAATCAAGAATAAAATATCTACTCTCTCAATACCTCTCTCCTTCAGTGCAGGATAAAACTCATATTCTAGACATATCCCACAATTTATTGCATGGGTGCTAAATACATGATTGATTCACAGGTAAATGAATACTTTGAGGCAATTCTTTTGGAAAAGAAGCCATCTGTGACTGCAGTTGGGGAATCGTTTTGAGGGCGGAGTCAGTGATAGGAAGGATGATGAGAATGGCTTGCTTTCATTGAGCAACACCACTGATTGAACCAACCTTTGGGCCCATGGACTCCTGGGATTCCTGGAAACCCTACAAGGCCTGGGAGTCCACCATCTCCGGGTGGACCTTGGCGAAAAACGATGCCACCTGCAAAAAGACAACACCAAAGCTAGTGTCTTATTTCTTTACGTGTTTTTTATTCAGTTAGCAAGGGTTTCAGTAAGATGTATTATTTTATATGCATTTCCCCCATATTTGTTTTGGAGGCTGCCTCTTTTGAAGGTTATTTGCAATTGAAGACAGGGGTGTTGACCAGATTTCCTTTCTAACTACCCACATGTGATATTCTTTGATACTGATGTGGTGATTCTTTGAAGTCTTGTTATCTGGCTAGTTCTCATCATAAAATCAACCCATGTTGTTTTATTCAATTATTTCCAATTATTCCAAGATTATTGTTTTAGCATGTTTAGGCAAAGGGTCACATCTCATTCTTCTCTTATCTCAAGTACACTGAGTCTCCCTGATACACTGTAGATGCTTGATACGTACTGAGTGAAAAGGTTCCGACAGAGTTTCTTCTGTTTTCTCTGCATTGCTTGTTCATGTCAATTGAGTCTGTCATTCTTCAAGAAAGCTCTTCCCAGTTTTCCACATGTCTCTGCTACCATAATGTTACAACGAACAGCTAAGGCTCTTAAACTCTTATGTCCTATGACCAGATTGTTTGGTCTTGCCATTTCAAATCTAGGTTGAAGGCGATGCCAATGAAACTAAATATTTCAAAACAATGCCTATAGCAGCTCCAAATTTCAGAGCAACAAGGTATCAGCGGAAGCATTTAATTGAGATGGAACAGGGTGTGGTAATGTTTGCTTGACTCTGAAAGGAAAGCTCATTTTGTGATCCAGTTTTCTGTGTCTTTAAGATGATTGGGTAGTTCTCTTTAAACAGTAAAATGTAATGACAGTTTTGTACTTAAGGCAGACATATATGTACGTTTACACATCTATACATTCGTATTTACTTGCACAGTTTCATAGTCATTTCATACTTGATTCAACAAATACTTGAGTACCTCTATGTTTCAGTCCCCTGTGCTACATGCTGAGCTTAAAACAGCAAACAAGACACAGTCCTTGACTTCAAAGAGCCTTGAGTCTCATGGGGGAAACTGACAAAGACAGGCTATGTGAAAAACTCTACTATTGGGATAAGCTTGAGTGTTACAGGATGTGGGCTCACTGAAAACGTTCTGCAGGACTTGACTTGAAGCTGCAACTGGATGAACAGACAGGTGTTGCTTAGATAAGAGAAGACAGGAAGCCAGGGCTGTCTCTAAGGGGAGAGGAGGCACAGTGTCTCGCAGAGGGAGCTGTATTACCACAGGTGCCCGGGGTCCAGAGCCCGACTACAGCACTCATTAGTTCCAAGAGCTATGCACAGCAGGCCCCTCGTCGATAAAATGAGCATATTAAACCTACATCTTGAAAAAGACTGGGAGGACTAGAAATTGTTAAAATCCCTGACACACGGAAAGGTTTTAGTTTAGTTTTATTTTGGTGTGTTTTCCACATAGGTTCACACCATAGCTTGACGGGTTTTGTTCTGAGACATTATATCGTTTGATTGATGGGATAATTTCTTAAACAGCCATTGGCCTAAAGGGAAGCTTTTATTTTATTTTTTTCCAGTATTGCTCAAATAGCCAGACATTTAACTGAATTATCTTATTAACACTAAGAGCTTTCCAGATTATTCTTTTGGATCTTCCAGGTTTATAATCACACTATCTATAAATAAGAAATCCTTCCTTTCTTAAAAACAAAATCCTGGACACACAGAAGATTCTTAAGGCTATTAGGAGGGTTGAGTATAAAACACAAGGCCTCCTAGGCATGTTCCAGAGAGGTCTTTTAAGAGACAAAGAACGACCCATCAGTTCTGAGGTCCTGTGCACCTGTCAGCCAGCAGAGAATGCTAAGTGTCTCTGTGGGAGGCTGGGGATGAGAGGGCAGCTCCAGGCACTTCGCATCCTTTAGGCTGCAGCTCTGTGGTCTCTGACCCACCTGACCTGGCAGCATCTTGCCTCATGCCCCTGCTGCACACCTCCAGCCCGCACCTCCTTGCCCTGCATTTGCCTGCTGATGCCAGGGCATGGGATGCCCTGGGAGCCATGCTAACACAGCCTGGAAGCATGTGTGTGTGTGTGGTTAGTCTGGTCCTGTGGGATATAACTTTGACCCATGACTAATAGGAATCAGTGGATAAATTCTTGCCTCTTGTTCCTCTGGGACAGATTGTCCTGAAACAAAGTTGTAACTTCCAGGAAGATATTCTCCAGGGACCAAGCAAGCTGTTGCAAACTTGGCCGAGGCCAATCTGATAACCGGCCCTCCTTCTCTGCCAACCTGATAACCGTCCCTTGTCCCTACCTCCGGCTCAGCCCTCTGTGGGAGCTCGGGCTAAAGCTTTGCTGCACCTGCAAAGTCCTCAGTCCACCCGAGCTGCTTTCACAGATAGTTCATCCAATGAGACAGCAGCCGAAAGGTTGCTCTTATATCCACACAGACTGACGGCCAAGCTGCAAGTGAGGTTCATTACCACGGATTTGCACATATCTGCTATCAGGCAAGGTACATAACAGTGACCCCATTAGGTATCTACCTGGTGGTCCTGGATATCCCGGCAACCCTATAGGGCCTGGTGAACCAGGACAACCTGGGGACCCCGGAGGCCCCACTGCATTCTTTCCTGGGGGCCCTTGTTCCCCTTTACTTCCTTTCACGCCTGGAGGTCCGGGGGCTCCTCTGAGGCCAGGCCTCGATGACCCTTGGAGAAAAGAATCATTTTAGTGCATTTTAAATGTTCTCCTGATTCATATATGTTACTTTTTCAATTGCAAAAAGTAATACATTCCTGTTAACAAAAGTTACACAGTCGAGAGTATATAAAGCATATAAAACAAAAAGAGAGTATCTTCCTTCCTTCATCTGTGGCCCTTGTGAAACTAGGACAGCACAGCAAAGCTCAGCGCGTTCCAGTCCCATGAGGTAGGACAGGGACTTCTTTATTACAAGGGGCTGAAAGAGAGTCAGAGATGGACTGGTGGTTTTTTTGTTTAAAAGGACCTCATGAGAAATTCTTCCATATGTGCTGCTTTGTAGATTTTTTCATGAGTGACTAGAAGATACCTACCTTTCAGTGTCTGAAATGAGAGAGACTGTCCTAATTGGATTACATTCCTGCCAGTCGTCTTAGTTATAAGAGCATGGCGGGGAGGCGGGCATCTCCTGGGAGAGAAGCCATGCCAGGTGGTACAAAGCCACTTCGTCTGTCCCTCTTAAGTTGACAAGGATGTGAGGAGAGGGCCAGTCTCGAATCCCTGCCTTTAACTATAAAGAAGAAAGACCTCACCACCAAAGGGCTGAGAACCGGCAGGGGTAATATCTGATTATTTCTGATTATTGAGCATAAGGATTTTGCCAAAAAAGCAAATCCTTCTGATCCACATCTGTTTTAGAGCTTTCTAATTTTTACTCACTGTTTTCCTAAAGGAGGCTATTCATTACTTGGGGGGCCTGGTGGGGAGAAAAAACTCTTCCCTAATCTTTGGCCAGACCTCTAAAATATCCTTTTGTATTCCAACTTCAAGAGACGCCCCTTGTTAACAGTTTTGTGTATATTTTTCCATGCACATACAAGTACACACAATATTCATCCATTTAACTATTCTTTTACAATGGCAATACGAAATACATCTAATTCTGCAGTCTGCTTAATTTCAATTCATTTTCCCAAAATTATGAAATAGTTTAAGTATACAACAAGGTATAGAGAAAAATGTGATCAATGTATCAAATCTTTGCTATTTTTTTCATGGTTCTGTTTCCTCTACAAAATGATGCATGATAGCATTACAGTTATAATTAAAGCCACTGAGGTTATTCCTTGATTAAATGTCCTTGATCCTAGTCCTCCTCTCTCAAGAGGCAACCACTCCAATAACTTGTGGGTGTTTAAACACATGAAAGTTTAATCTATGGGGAGCCTGGGTGGCTCAGCTGGTTAAGCCACCTACTCTTGGTGAGGAGGTTGGGGAATACACGTGAGGTTCAGTGGGGTGGGGTCCGGAGCCAATGACCAAGAAAGAATTCTTGAGGCGTCTTTGGTGCAAAACTGGTGGTTTATTAAAGCACGGGGACAGGACCCATGGGCAGAAAGAGCTGCTGCCCCAGGGTTGTGAGGAATGGCCTATTTTATACCCTCAAGTGGGGAGGGGGCTAGGGAGAGCGTTAAGTCTCTAAGGAATTTTGGAAGCAAGGTCTCCAGGACCTTGAGGGGGCTAGCTACTGTTGGGAAAGGGTCATTTATTACCGTCTAATAAAACCTTAGTCATGAGACCCTTCAGATGTATATCGGCGGGCCATATGCTTGGGGGATGATTGCCAACATGTATCTTGGCTGGCGGTGGGGGGGTGGTTAGAGATAAAGGAAGTTTCCAAAGGGATTTTTATATGTTAAAGTAGACCTACAGGATATTGGTGGAGGGGAGGGGATCAGGCCAGGACTGCCTTTTGCCCTTAGCGAAGTATTAACATTGAGGCAGCTGAGTTCCTAGAAGAATGTCACCATGCCTGTTTCAAGGACTTGTCAATGGGCTGTGGGTTGTAAGGACTGTTTCTTTGTCCTTTAGGGCAGCCAGGAGTGCCTGAGGAACATTGCATGCTTCCCATGGCGGGGGGGGGGGGG
>NW_024423343.1:11597365-11648385 GCF_017311325.1 Ursus maritimus
GGGGGGGGGGGGATTTGCAGGGTGTCAGCTTCTGCTTTGTCTTCAGCTTGCCTTCTGTTCCCTCATCATTTCCCCCCTGAACAATTTTGACCCTTAAATCTTTAAGGTTGTTGAAGGTGGAAGGTCTCATCTTCTGTAACTTCTTCCTGCTGAATAGGGGTGTAGAGATGTCCCTACCTATGGGTCAACATTGGTCAGTTGGGGAACATGCAGGGGAGTTATGAAAGGGGAGGCAGCTGAATCCAATGTGGACAACATGGATGAGCCTCCTTGAGTAGAAGGTATTATCTGTTAGCCGGAAGTTACGGCGGTGAAGGAGTCTTGGCGCTAGGCAGGGAGACATCAGATATGACAAAACAAGGTTAATATTATAAGGAGAGATCTGAATAAAAGATCTTTGATAGTTGACCTTTGATAATTTTCCTCCAGTCTAGGATTTTAAAACAATCACTAAAAGAAAGAGGTAATTTAAAGCACCAATTTGAGCATTCATGTCAGGTAGAAACCCAGAAGTATTTTGTGGTAATCTGGACTGTATACACAGCATTGTTTTTATGCTACCACATATTTCACCTTGTATAGCAGTTAAAAACATCTAACATCACTCTATTCTGTAGAGTATCACTTAGGGTTTTGACCATGTATTTATTGAGAGTTTCCATGTGCCAAACAAGATTTTCCAGTCTCAAAGAGGTAGCAAAGATAGATGCTAGGTGGTCATACCAATGTAACACAAAACATGGCCACCATGGTTTTAAATTTGGAAGGTTGGTTGGGTTGGTAACGGTTTTAATAATGCATCCACGCATCTAGGCAAAACCCAGAGTACAGTGGCTTATCCAGCAAGGAGGAAGCTATGGACACAGGTTAAGTTGCAGAGCCACTGGGTCCCAGCCAGGAGCCAGTCATATAATACTGGGCCTCCTTGGAACTGCAGTGAGGATTTCAAGGGCTACTTGGTTTTGGAGGGCCATACATACAATGATTTCAGGCCCATATTTGATTGGGGAGTTATGGCTTGATAATAATCCCCCTTTTTTTCCAAATGGCACCATGAGCATGGAGGACCAGGGAAATATATTTGAAGTCAGTATAAATATTTTTAAGTCTTTTGCCAATTGCAAAGCACAGGTGGGCACTATTAATTCTGCTTTGGGGGCAGACATGTTTGCTGACAGGGCTTTGCCCTCAACAGTCTTGACTATAGCATACCCAGTTTTTCTTCCCCTCTTTTCCATGAAACTATTACCATTGGTGAACCAGTTGTCCTCTGTATTTTCAATAGGGACATCTTAAATCTGATCAACTAGAATAAACAAGATCAATAACTTCTGAACAGTTATATTCTATAGAAGTATGATGGTCAGGTCCAGGCTTAAGGGTAGCTGGGTTTAAAGTTTGATAGGTTTTAAGCATTATTTTAGGCATACCTATAAGCATAGCCTGGTATTTAATAAGCCGGCTTCCCATCGCCCATTGGTGGCTTTTGTTCTTGGAACTGATGTGAAGTCATTACAGTAAGGGACTGCCCCTCAGTGAGCTTTGAGGCTCCTTTTACCAGGAGGGCTGTTGTATGCTTGGCTAAAGCCTCTCCTTATAATTGTACATCCATAGAGGTGGCTTCTAGGATTAAATGTAACTATGCAGGATGAAAGCGTTAAGAAGCCTTCTTTGTTTGAGGTCTAGCCTTAATATCTTAACAAGGAATCACTGGCGAGTGGGGGGAAGACTTGTCAAGAGATAAAGGCATCTCCAAGTCATCATCCAGTCCAGTCACAAGGAAAGTGGGGTCATCCATTATCTCCACAAGCCCATAGTTAACCCTATGGAGTGGGGTATGCTTTGGCTTTTAGGGAATGATTTCATCATCCCAGACATATTGGTCAAGGTGATAGACGAGTTATACAATCGTTGGGGGAATCTATCCCATTTCCCCGTTATTCAATTAATTAATTATATGCCCATGGGGTCCTGTTATTAGTCCCATAGAATAAGAACATGAAGACTATCTATACATGAGCTATTGTATAGCAATAGAAAAAAGCTATTTCTCTTAAGTTTACCTCAAGTTGTCTAGCTTTAGCAACATTTAAGGACAATCAGATCTAGAATTTAATATCCACAAAGGTGGGTTATTTAAACATAATTTTTTCTCTCTAAAATAACCCTCATTTCCAGAGATAGCAAAATCAGGACTAATTTGTATGCAAAACAAGTCTAGTTTTAACAAACTTGGCCTAATTTTTTACATGAATTCAGCAAGGATAGTGATTGATCGTATAGATCTTTTAGAATCTGCTTTGCTGGAGCTTTTACAAGGAATCTCCAGGTTGAACTTTTAGTAGCCTCTCCAGGCCAGAAGCCAAGCCAAGTACTTGTCATCAGTCATGCCTGCAATACCTGTAGATTTGGGCAGATTCCTCTCCACGAGGTCCCCCAAAGTACCCTGAGGCTCCTGCACCTGCCAGGAAGTGACATTCTTTACTCACCTGGTGAGGCTGCTGGGAACCCTGTAAGCCAGGTGTCAGGCCATTTCCAGGGGCTTTCTGGCTCCAGGTTTCATAAAGTCAACCTTAGTTCCTGAAAGCTGTTTGGTCATATCTGAGTCTATGCATGTCTCTCAAATATGACATTCCAGTCAAAGCCTTATGGTAAAATAACCAATGTTTCCAATGGTGTCCTGTTACAAGGAGAACAATACTTACTGAACTTATGCAAATGATTATGATTGCCATGGAAGAAAGAATACTTACTGAGACCTTTTTAATCTCAGAGGGTTCAGGTAGAGAGAAAAGTTAAATGCTTTAATATGCTTTATTATTATTTCTGTATGTCACTGATGTCTTAAGAGAAAGTTTCCTCAATCTGGAAGAGTAAACACTGGAGAACTAGTAATGTTTTAAACAAGAGTCACGACACTATAATCTTTTAGTTAATTTAGTTAATTTAGTCCCATGTTACTAATTCTTGTTTAGTTTGAATGCAGCTGGAAATTTTTACCCATTTCAGTTTTCGGGTTCCGTAAAAATATCGAATACCTGTACCTGTCCTAAAAAGTCCTTTATATGAATCTCTTTGAAGATGAAACTCATTTTAGAAGAGAATTGTTCTCATTTAAGAACAATTACAAATAACAAAAACACAGACTGGACATGGTTAGTAACTGATGAGTTTACAGTATAGCTGGCAAGGAAGTCAGGTTCCTTCTGTAACACAGAACACTTCGATAGCCAGAAAAGAGTGATGACGACCTTATATTAAAACATTAAAACTTTAGGAATCGCATATTATCTCTAGAATAGTTACAGCATTTACCCAAATGTAACCAAAGGCTTATCATTTGTTTAACAGTGCTTCCAGAGTAACTCAGCACACCAAAGAAAAAGGCCTAATGAGTTAAGAGACTTCATTTATAATTTAAATCTTGGTAAAGTTTGTTAAAACCTTAAAATTATAGCACAAGCCTGAATAGGATTACAGATCATTACAAAACTCTATTTTTATTTAACCAAGGTGACAATACGAGATTTGAAGGCAAATAGGTAGGGTTCTATAGTTGTCAGCAAAACTTAGGTCCTTTAATACGGAGAAGTTTTAACTAAGTAATTGAAGACCTGTTAATGACAAAACATAGAAACTTTGTTTCCTGGGCAAAGAGAAAACTGTTTACACTTTCTTATCCAGAGCAGATGAACAATTCAAGAAACCTTTTTCTTTCTAAACAGAGAGAAAGCAGACATAGATCTTATACCACTGTACCTTAAAAATCCATTCATTTCACTCTTAGTTCTGACCACACCTAAAATTCCCTCTACAACTTTCTTCTGCATTCAGATTTTATCCCATGCTATCTTTCCAAACGACCATCAGTAGGACAATATTACCTTCTTTTACCTTCAGCAAAAATGCATTCCCATTCCTTAGCCTTCTTACATATCTCCTACTTTTCTACACACAGAGTTGCTTCCCTTATTTCCATCAGCCTTCATTACGTTTAGTAGAGTTTCGCACATTTTTTTTTTAGAAATCGTAGTCTCCAGTGAAAACTAAGTAGTAACCAACTGTGAACTGTTACACCAGAATTCTTTAGATGGCAAATTTATGAATCAATTAAGCACAAAACATGTTTACCAACAGATTTAAATATCCTTAGTTTCTTTGCAATAAGAAGTCAAAAGCACAAAACTACATCCAGTAATCAATGCTTCAGCACTGTATCCTATTTTAACAAGACCTAGATGTCCAACGAATTCAATCCCATTTACCATCCAAGCAATAAAGATTCAGGTTACCGAAGACTTTGAAAGCTATTTTAACAATTACCCATGAAAACTTTGAGACAGACAATTAACCATCATTTTAGTCATATTTTTACTAACAACTCAAAACAGAGGTAACAGAAGTTTGTTTGACCTTCAGTAAACCTCGATAGAATAAAAGTTTTACATTTAGTGCTGATAACTTTAAAGACAGGTCTATCTTAATTAAACCAACAAACTCGACTTAGTTTAAATACTGAATTATGTTCCACCTGGGCCCACCCCATTTTCAGTTTTTACCTGAGACACTGGTGGGGAAATCTGGAGTGGGTAACGTTAGGTCCAGGGGGTGCTCTTCTTCGCTCCTTGATGGTGAGGGGAGGAGGAGCCATGGTGCCGGAGGCACCAAGGATGGTACAGAAGCCAGTTGTGCAGGCCACACCCCAGGTGGCGCAGAAAGAAGGGGGAGGGGGAGACAGTAGAGGCAGAGTGCTGCCAGAAGGCAGAGACAGGGTTCCCGGTTTTCGAGCTCATCAGCTCCAACAGGAGCAGAGGCCATGTTTTCCCACCAACAAGGGGGAATAGGCAGTGTATGTCGGGCCAGAGAAGACAGGGAATTTCCCTGAAACAAAGGGAGGTTCGGCAGCTGCTTGGGAATATTCCTTAAAGTCTCCATCCTGAGGTAGACTAACCACAGATGGCTCCAGTTATAGCCATTAACCCGGGAAATGAGTGAGGGAGACAGCCCCACATCTGTTAGAAAGAAGAGTGAGAGAAGAGAGTCGAGTCCCCTTTGTCTGGGTTGGCCTGTATTTCCTCCAGCAACCTGGGTTAACTCGGAGGAGGCCTATTTAGATCATTATCATCCAGTATGTCAGGAGAGTTTACTGGCTGACCCATTCGGGCAAACACATTCTGCAAGAGGCCCTTACACTGGGGTCCTGGTGTAGAGCAATGAAGGCCTAGGTATGAGCAGTGAGGGTACCGCAGGTCCATTTGCCCTGTTCCTTCTGATAGACCCCACTGCAGCCATGCGGTGTTACAGGAGATCAGTACTTTCCTAAATTTTGCAATCCAAATTGTTTCCAATGGGTTAGAAGACACCCCAAGGGAGAGTCCTTGGGAACCGAGGAAGCACCCTATTGAGGCCATGCACAGAAAAGTAAATAAGGTCCATTACCAAATCCCCCCCGACTCCCAGGTGGCGTCCCACGCAGGATATGTCAGAGGTTCCATGTGTCAAAAGCGACCGGAGGCGTCCCTCAACAAAAATCGCTATTGATCACAATCCTGCCTTCCCATGAAGGCATTCCTGCCATAAAAGGCCCATAGGAAGGATGCCGGCGTCCCTCCCCTACCCCATTGTGTCCTAGGCTGCCGATGGGTGCCTGGTGAATGGACTGAAATACCATGCCTTGAAGGTGGTGCCATGAAGGTCACACCTTATTTTGTCTTGTCTTGAAAGTATTTTACCTTGCCTTGAAGAACCAGCTGTTATTAACCCACGGAGAAAACTAGAAAAGTTTGACAAGGGGAAATTACCAAATTTTGTAGCCTAAGTAATTAGTAGAGGACATTGACGGAAAACAGTAAAGATAGAAATCCATCATGGTCTAAGCGACATTTCAACACATGTGGTCCTTACAGCCAACTTCCCTAGGAAACAGTCCCCGGTTGGGTTTTAGTTCAATCGGGTACTGGTTTCAGCCGGCTCCAAGTGGAGGTCCCGTGGCCAGAAGCGGCTAGACCAGCGATGTGGAGGGGGTCGCATTAGGTCAATCAGGAGGAAACCTCACACGGGTGTCTTAAGATTGGCAGCCATGCTAGTCACTTAGGTGGCTGTCCCGTGCCCAAGACAGACAACTTTGTATAAGGATAGCAGTAAAGAGGGGGCATCAAGTTTCTGGGTCTTATTACCATCCTGGCCAGGGTACTAATTTCCAGCCAAAAGGCAGGCTTTTTCCTCCCCATAGAGTAGCCATGGGCTAGAGGATTGCGGCTTGAGCAGTCGGCATGAAAGTGTTCCAATAAGACCGTACTCCTTGAAGAGCCCCAGAAATGACAGTAAAGGAAGAGAAGGGAAAGTACTCACCAATTTTGCACCGAAGCTCAGAGCCCCACATTGGGTGCCATTATGATGAGGTTGGGGAATATACATGAGGTTCAGTGGGGTGGAGTCCGGAGCCAATGACCAAGAAAGAATTCTTGAGGCGTCTTTGGTGCAAAACTGGTGGTTTATTAAAGCACGGGGACAGGACCCGTGGGCAGAAAGAGCTGCTGCCCCAGGGTTGTGAGGAATGGCCTATTTTATACCCTCAAGTGGGGAGGGGGCTAGGGAGAGCGTTAAGTCTCTAAGGAATTTTGGAAGCAAGGTCTCCAGGACCTTGAGGGGGCTAGCTACTGTTGGGAAAGGGTCATTTATTACTGTCTAATAAAACCTTAGTCATGAGACCCTTCAGATGTATATCGGTGGGCCATATGCTTGGGGGATGATTGCCAACACGTATCTTGGCTGGCGGTGGGGGGGTGGTTAGAGATAAAGGAAGTTTCCAAAGGGATTTTTATATGTTAAAGTAGACCTACAGGATCTTGGTGGAGGGGAGGGGATCAGGCCAGGACTGCCTTTTGCCCTTAGCAAAGTATTAACGTCGAGGCAGCTGAGTTCCTGGAGGAATGTCACCATGCCTGTTTCAAGGACTTGTCAATGGGCTGTGGGTAGTAAGGACTGTTTCTTTGTCCTTTAGGGCAGCCAGGAGTGCCTGAGGAACGTTGCATGCATCCCATGGGGGAGGGGGGTTGCAGGGTGTCAGCTTCTGCTTTGTCTTCAGCTTGCCTTCCGTTCCCTCATCATTGGTGTCGGTTCAAGTCTTGATACTGGGGTTGTGAGATTGAGCCCAGTGTAGGGAGTCTGCTTGAGATTCTTTCCCTCTGCCCCTCCCCTGGCTTGTGTGCTCTCTTTCTCTCTCAAATAAATAGATCTAAAAAAAAAGTGCTATCTATGTACTTACACAACATGTGATACACTATGAAAATACCATTTTTAACCAACCTAATTACTATAAATTATTGTTTTCTACCTTCGTGTCTCCTCTGAGCTTCAAGGCTTCTGCTCCTACACCAGTTATTGCCTTACACTTAGTTAAAACCGTTGAGAAGTAAAAGAGCATTCCTAAGTCACTTTGTGTAAGCTTCCCCTCCCTTTTCTGCTGTGAGTCACAAAGTTAACAATGAAGAAGCTGGAAACACTTTTAGATCAATTGGTGAAACATTTGTCTTACGTTAGCAATGCAAACATGATTTTCCTTTTTTTTTTTTTTTGAGATTTGTTATTTATTTATTGGAGAGAGAGAGCATGAGCAGGGAGGAGGAGGAGAGGGAGAAGCAGACTCCCCACTGAGCAGGGAGATCCATGTGGGGCTCCATCCTAGGACCTCGAGATCCTGACCTGAGCCGAAGGCAGACACTTAACTGACTGAGCCCCCCAGGTGCCCCGTGATTTTCCTTTTAAGAGCATGTCTATTGGTTCCCCAAGAAACATGTACATACCAGCACTTCCAGGAACCCCAGGAGAGCCACTGGGACCTACAAATCCATAACAGTAATTAATTACTCATAAGGACATAAATACTTCCCCCCATTTTTGAAATCTTGTGTGACCATATTATAGTAATTAATAATAAGTATTTTCATACTTTTTTTCTCGACGCTTACATAGATAAATATTAGAAAGCTTCAGTTATTTAGACAAACTACAGAGAAGAAACCAGTCTGAGATGCCTAACACTCAAAGGTGAATCATGCCACCTTACCACCTTCAAACATTCAGTGGACATTTACTAGGAGCGTGCTCTGTGTTTGACACTTGGCTGAGAGGGTACAGATGCAAGAACAGCAAACAGCTGGAACTGTCAGGTCCTGTGCTTTGGCCTGGTGCTGCATCTCAGATCACTTCCAGCTGTGACAGTGCAACAGGTTTCTAATTCTTTGATACACATGAGTGATTTATTGTGAACATAACAGATGAAAAAAAAACTATGTCCATCCATTTATTTACGAACACAGGGAATTTTTACTCTTGTAAGTGCGATCTTATTTGTATCAATAATTTGCCTTAGGTCAGTGGGTTCTTGATCCTGCCTGCACACTAGAATAATCTGGAGAGTTTTACAATCTACCGGTGCCCAGGGCCCCCCTCCAGACAGTTACGTCAGAATCCCGGGGATGGGACCTTGGCATGTCAGTATTTGGAAGTTCCCAGGGATTCTGTGTAGCCACAGAGGAGTGCTCTTGGCCTACACCTTTCTAATCTATCCAGAGGGACGGCATCTGAGTAAATGGGACTCTGTTACATGATGCCAGGAGTCAGCAAACCCAGGTTTCAGGCCCCTCTGGTCACTATGGGGTGGATTTGCTCAAATGATAGTTTTTCAGGGTCTCCATTTTTTCTTTTGTATCCCACTGAGATTGCCATCCTTCCCATTCCCTCCTCCTGCCCTCTGACCACATTTGTGTTTTCTTGTCAAACTTGAACTTGATGCTTTCGCACACACAGAGAATTTAATTATCTTCGATGGTATAGCACCGATGGAGTTTACATATAAAAGTATGAAAATGAGGACACGCCAATACTACCACCCATGAAAACTGGGAGACCTCCCTTTTGCCCCCTGCAAATTCTACGTTTATAAGCACATTTGTTATACGTTGCCTGGAAAGAAACACACGGAAATGGTCATCAAATGCTTGAGGAAGAAATTTCTTCTCACCCTGTGGGCCACGAGCTCCTTTGGGGCCTGGGGGGCCTGGAAGTCCTTCATCTCCCTTTTCCTGGTATGCATCGTAATATTCTGTCTTAAAGGAAAAAGAAATGAATAAAGAGAAAGGATAGCTACTGATAGTGAGCTCACCAAATGCAATACTTCAGTGTCCTCCCCCCCCCAATGGTATTTTCCTCAATTCGTCAGTTTATGTGTTAGCAGGAATGTAGTCATGTATACGTATGGATAAATTTAAAGATCAAAGTTGATATTTCTGGTATCACAATATCATATATATCACGGGTTTTCAGTGAGAAATATATTTTATGATGTGAGTCCGCTCACACACTCACAGTCCCATATGCACATATATACATCCATATCTAGATATGTGGGGATATGTATACAGAAATTAAAGTTTCACAAGCACTGGCTTACCATTTTGACATATGATCAACTCTGTTTTTTTTTATTATATTCTATCTCACTTTTTAAAAATGCTTGTCCTCATGGACTAACTTTATTTCAGAGTATGTTGTGATCCACACATCAAAAATACCCCATTGATTGTTTCTTTGAATTTCAGGATACTGCCGACTTGCAATAATATTGAGGATTATTGTTTCTGACATGCTTGGTGGACCTACTGCTGGTCTCCTTAACTGTCTGCTTCCTAAATAGAACTTCCAAGGAAATTACTAGAAGCTGCAGAGTTGTATAGAATTGAAACACACACAGCAAAGGTAGGAAGGCTAAGAATTTCTCCCAAGCACAAGTCGATTTCATTTAGAATTCAGTATATTTATCTTGAAGGAAAGAAGATGGAAATTTAAAAGTTTTGGTGTTGTTTTGTTTTCCCATATGCTGCATGGGGCCAATTACTTTCTTGGCATGTTTAAAAAAGAGATGACAAAAGTATTGTGGTCAATGAATTATGTATAAAATCACAAAAAATAATTCATAATAGTAACATTAATGATAATGTAATAATCTCCATCACAAAATCCGTAATGACATACAAGCACCTGCCAAGTGCTGGCTAAGTGCTTTCACAAAATGGCCCATTTCTTCTTCCCGGCAACTCCATAAAAGTATTTTGGGAATACTTGCATCTGAATCATTGGCTTGTTGTGTGAAGATGCGAATTTCCAGGACGAATTTAACTCAGTAAATTGCTTAGCCTGAGGGGTCTAAGCCCTGCGTTAGTAACGGAAACCCCTCACCCCCACCCCATGACTCTTTTACCATCGTGGACTTTTCCATAGAACCTGCATAATCACAAATGGCAGCTCTGCTCCGCACCCTGAACGTGAGAACTGCTGTCTTTTTATTTTTTTTTTAAGGTTTATTTATTTATTTTACAGAGAGAGAGGGGGCGGGGGGGCAGGGCAGAGAGAGAGGGTGAGGCTCTCTTAAGCAGACTCTGAGTTTAGCATGGGGATTGACATGAGGCTCTATCTCACAGCCCTGAGATCATGACCTGAGCCGAAACCAAGAGTCTGACCCACTGCACCACGGAGGCGCCCTGAGAACTACTGTCTTTTAAAGGCAGGAGAGAAAGGGATACCAGAATTCAGAGCCTGGGTCTCTTTTACTCATCTACTTAGGCTACAGAATCACAAAACAGAGAATATGGCCGCTCTGCAGTCAGGAGCTAACAGACATCAAATCCCTGTCCATGGCGGCAAGAGGAGATGGCCTGCTGAGATGGAGTTCAGGCCGGGGGTCACTGGTTTTCGCTGGCCCTAGTGGAGCTTCTGCTGCCTGGAAATGCAGATTGTCATACCTGGGCCCAGCTGGAGTGGGTGGAGCCGGCTCCCTCTCCCCTGGGTGCCCCAGCTGACCTGCACTGCACCCCTCCTACTCTACTCAAGGGCATAGGTCACCTTGGGCCATGTCTCATTGGACGAATGATTTCTTCTTTCCCACCGCCCAGGGTGGGCATTTCTAGTGCCTTCCAGAGACCGAATAGGCCCAAATAGAAATATTTATTCATTGTCAAATGGACAAATAATGACAACAGCTATTTTCTTCCCTAGTTTGATAAAAATGTAAATACCATAATCTCTATCTTCATAGTTAATGAGAAACACTGATTCAAAATTTCCTTGATACTTTGAAGGACTTGATCAAATATGACATGGATACTGTCTTTAGTTACACTTACTGGACCACGAAATCCTGGAGGGCCAATGTCCCCTTTCCACCCCTGTATTGAAAGACAGTTACAAATTATGAGGACATTAATCCCAAGTATTTACATATTTATACCAAATATAAATATTGCTTAAAAAGCAAAAGGCACAGTTAGACAATAAATTATTGCTAAAAGTGATGTTTTTCCATGTAACGTGCAGACCAAGTTAAAATGAAAGGGACATTGACTTTGGGTCATTTCCTTGGAGGGCTGTATCTGGGGCAAGAATCCCGTCAATAAGGTCTTGGGAAGAGGTTGTTGCTCTGGTAGTTTACATGTTTCTTCCATGTCAACACCTTCAGAGGGTCTTCCTATGCCTTACACATCCCCATGTTCTCGCCCAGATTCCAGCACAACAAAACCAGGCTGCAGGTTTATGCAATTCCCAGGGTCCCAACTAACCTGTAACCAACCCCGCTTCTTACCGACTCAGGAGGGCACTTTCAGAATTCTACCAGAAGTGATAATATTATAGGATAAATCTTGAATCTGCCCATGTCCCTACACATGACAATTATTGGAAAACGTCTATAACATGTTGTCAGCAACAAATGAAATGGAATACAGTTCATAATTCACTGATCATGACCTTTGAGTGTGTCATGACCCAGATTGAGACTCATGGGGTTCAGCCTACACCTGACCTCCCACGACCAGAAACCTTCACTTGCAGAAGTTGTCCAACTCCTTCCTCATGAAGAAACTAAATCTCACCAGTCATGATGTCATCAGCTTCCACAACACAGAGCAAGTTTTATATCTTTCCCACAAAACTGCCCTTCGGGTGTCTAAGTAAACTTGTCACATCTCTCATTTCCTTTCAACAAATATAACTAAGCTATTTTAGTTGCAATCCCTTGTACCTATTTTCAGGGCATGGTTGAGAAAGGGTGGGCAAAACCCAACTAGTTAAAAAGCCTGAAGACAGGATGTTAGAGAGGGGATCACCTTAATGCCGTCTTCACCCCGTAATCCAGGGAAGCCCCTGTTGCCTTTGGCTCCCTGTGGAAAAGGACAAAGAGAATGGGTCAGAAGACACACAAGTTCATTTCTTCTGTGGGAAGCAGGAACAGTTGGAACTTTGTTTTTTTTTATGATTTATTTATTTTAGAGAGAGAGCGCGAGCACACCCCTAAGTGGGGGAGGGGCAGAGGGAGAGAGAGAATCTTCAAGCAGACTCCCAGCTGAGCATGGAGCCCAACTCGGGGCTCAATCCCATGACCCTGAGATCATGACCTGAGCCAAAATCAAGAGTCAGATGCTTAACTGACTGAACCACCCAGATGCCCTGGAACTCCTTTTTGAAAAGAAAAAAATTAGATGTGCTCTGATGATCTCTCTTCATGGTGAGGATGTAACACGATGATTCTCAAATACAGCTTTAAAAACCAATATGCTTTGGCTAGCTTAATAACTATTAGTAATTCCCCAAATCCTTTGTCTAATGGGACTGACATTTCAACATCAATGGGCTGAACGTGTCTTTACCTCAGTGCCAGGGAAACCAGGGGCACCGTCTTTGCCAGGTTTTCCCTAAAACAAAAACAAAACAAAAACACGTCATTTAATAAATATGGATAACTAATAAATATGGAAAACGTAAAGGATATGATCATCTCTTCTTGACCTCGGGCAAGAGAGCCTGACTGAAACTCCACCCATTTGTTAGAAGGAAAAACTATTAATCACAGAACACATTTGACCTTCTCTTGCCGGAGAAGGCAGAAGCCATCAGAATGGGAAATGAGAGAGGGTTAACAGAAGAAAGACTGGAAATTAAGATTAGCTAAGCTTAAATGAGATTTGATATTGCCCATCCAAGCTTGGAAGAAAAATCGAAAAAGCAGAGAAACGGACAAAAAGACCTAGAAAGAGGGAGGTGTTCATAGTCAAATTATTTATTTGAAATGTTGGCAATTCCCAGACCTGCAGACGTGCTGATATTTGAACATATTTATAAAGGTATATTGCATGTCCCAAACACACAGGGCTTTTGGATGAACTATAACCACGTTTACCCTCTGTAATAGAATTAAACATCATATTTACTGGACATTTTTTCTTAGAAAAAAATACTTTTCTCAATGTATAATTTTTAGTCTTTAAACAATATATGTGTTTAAATCTTTCCAAAACAGAGCTGGGTGGGTGAGTGGACCCTGGTTCTTCTGTCTCCCCAGTACCATGTCACATCGTGCCCCATCTTCTTTGGGGAGCTGCCCTTCCCTCACTCTGTGCGGGTCTGATGGGACTGTGGGTCTCACTAGTCCGCGCCCTCCTGGCCTGGCCAGTCCTGGACACTTTGCCTCCTGGTCACAGTCACCTCTCCAGGGTGAGACATAGGACCAAGCTGGGCCAACTAGAGTGATTCTCTGGGGTGTTATTAGTGGACACAGGGAGACACAGTGTCTTCTTGGATGCCATGAACCCAAAGCTGTCAGCTGATACTTCCCGCTCTTTCTCCCCATTGCCACCTATGTGGAAGAAGATCAGTGTCAAAAGAGAGCACGAAGCGGATATACACAGAGGAGACATGATAGCGGGAGTCCTGCCCATCTTGTTTCAAGCTCCGAAGACCTCAAAGACTGTTTTAACCTTGAACTTCTCAGATACTTGAACAAATAAGTTTCATTTCCTAAATCTTTAAAAAATTCACAAAAATCTAAGCTAGTTTGAATTGGGCATCTTACACTTGCCTCCCAAGGAGACCTGAGCATTGACTGATACAGGCTACACGTAACACTGAATTTCCAAATTCACCTGTGGGCCAGGTTCTCCAGGAGCACCTTTTTGAGATCCATAAGATTCTCCAGGAGGTCCCTGTAATTAATGAGAGTCATGTCAAATTTTATGAATGGATTTTTTGACTCACCTCGACTGTCATTAAGTTTTTCCTTCTGATTATTCTGTTGTATTTTAAAATGTTCAAGTGGTGGGTCATCTCATGTAGAAGTATGCATATAAAACAGATGCTTAAATACCAGATGCTGAAGATAAATCATAAGATGGGAGGGAGGCAGTGGGTGGTTGTACAACCAGGCAGGGATTTCAGCCAGAAGTGGCTGTGAAATAATTCTAGTATATTCCATGACCTCTGCAGTGAAATATTATCATGCGTTAGCTAATATTAAGATTTAAAAGTAGATCATACATCGAAGTACACACTAAGGCTCTACTTCATGTTTCGAGGGCAACAGCATGACTCTGAATAACCTACTGAGGGTCCAGGAGGTCCGGATTTCCCCACGGCTCCCTGGTCTCCCTTTTCCCCCTTGAGGTCCTGCCACAAAAACAATTTAAAGTCATTACGCACACATCAAACAAGATTATACCGCTTTTACTTGAAAATTTTCTCTAGCTGTTCAACGAACTGGATCTACAAACTACTTATGAGCCTCCTGGTAACACAACAGATGATCATTTTTCATATTTCAGATTTTATACTTGTGGACCCATTGAAACCATACATAAACTTTAGTTATTTTAAAGAAAGTTTCCTTTGGATCAAACTCTGTTAAACCAATTTAATTCCTGAATCGGTTGTCAATAAGCACATTCAAATCATTCCCAATGTATCTTATTTTCATTTTTAATATACAGAAATTAGTTTCATAGGGATCAGTTGGTTTCTGAGCATACGTTACAAGGAGGATTTGCTTGCGTCGGTCAGGTTTGTTTGCGTTCTTATCACATTTTATTGACTGTATTTTCCCCAGTGTGAGTCTCCTCTTGAGGTATCATTTTTTTCAAACTCAAAAATTTTACCCTGGCTCAAATCATCCAGATCTACATTTTTGTCAAGATAAGATTTTTTTTCCTGTCCATTTCCAGACAATAAAATTTTAGACTTCATTAATTTTGTTTTTGTTGATTACCTCTGAAAAATTTAGTTATTTTCCTTAGGTCGATTTTTTCCAATCTTCAATGAGAGTTATTATTTTGGCCATATCAAATTTCACCATGTTTTGTGTTAA
The DNA here is from genome assembly GCF_017311325.1 of Ursus maritimus. Lineage (NCBI taxonomy): Eukaryota > Metazoa > Chordata > Mammalia > Carnivora > Ursidae > Ursus > Ursus maritimus. Next base: position 11,612,553 of record NW_024423343.1, read on the forward strand.
CTCTTCTCAGTTTTGTTTTGATAATTAGAAGAATTAATTAAGAATTAATTATATTGGAGAGTAAGGGCTAAGGGGTTTATTTTATTTATTTATTTTTTTAAAGATTTTATTTATTTATTTGACAGAGATAGAGACAGCCAGCGAGAGAGGGAACACAAGCAGGGGGAGTGGGAGAGGAAGAAGCAGGCTCATAGCGGAGGAGCCTGATGTGGGGCTCGATCCCAGAACGCCGGGATCACGCCCTGAGCCGAAGGCAGATGCTTAACCACTGTCCCACCCAGGCGCCCCATAAGGGGTTTATTTTTTTAGTTGATGAAAATGTTCTAAAATTGCATGTTGTAATAGTTGTACAACCCGATGAATACACTAAAAGCCACTGAACTGTGCACTAAATGAGTTTCACAGTATATAAATTATATTTGAATAATGTCATTAAAATTAATTATAACTAAAGCCCATGAACTTTATTCTTTAAAACAGTGAATTATATGGTATGTGAATTATTATTATTAAAAACAATCAGAAGTTTAAAAGAGAAGGATTTATGTTTATTTCTTAGTTAATCCACAAGACAATTGTTAGTTAACCCCTCACTTTCCATTCCCCCCCCACCCCAGCCCACTCCCCAGACATTCTGGGATCAACCTTGTGTCCAGGTTTGGGTTATTACCTTGTGATTCACTTTTTCTGAGCATTCGGGTCACTTCTATATCCTGGTCTTTCTAGCTACCCCACGGTCGGAGCAAAAAAGCAAATGTTCATTTTGAAAAACAGGGTCACAGTGTCCTTAGAGAGGAATGCAGGCCACATTGCCCTTGGGGATATAATGGCAGGTAAAAATGTCCCATTTGATTACCACACTGTTCCACTGATCTCTTTAGGTCATTACTATCCAGTTGGATCAGAGCCATACACCTATTTTGTTATCATTTATTCAAAAATACTCACTGAATCCCCATCTGAGTTAGGAACAATGAGAGGGGGTGAGGATAAAAGGTGAGCAAAATTAGACCCAGGCACTACCTTCTAGAATCATGGAAGCTGCTTGCCTCTGATCTTGCCTCAGATCCCTGTCTCATGTTTTCTGGGTCTCAGGTAAAAGATGGGGAAAAGAAATAAAATCCAGAGGCTCAGGCTGGCTGAGACGGCTCAGAGGCAAAGCTTATAAAAGAGGTAAGGGATCCTGAGGACCTCACCCCAGAAGTGAGAACACACAACCCAAGTAATAAACAGAAGAGTTACCGTTCTGTTATCTGGGCCTGTTAGCGTCACAATAACCGTTCCTGGTGGTCCAGGGGGTCCTGTCAATCCTTTCACACCCTAAAGACAGACACACTCAGGAATGCAAAACCAAACAACATCACCTCTGCTTTTTGGGGAGACAGATTTCCCCCTTTGGTTCTTAGTTAAGAAGATAATGCAAATGACAGAGTGAACCCGTTTGCTCCAGTGTCACTTAGTGACTAAGCTGTACAGGATGATTGCTACGGAACTTAAAATGTCTTGCCCACAAAGAAACCACAATATTTGAATTACCCGCTCTCCTTTTTGTCCTATCACGTTATCGCCCATGTGACCCTGTAAGAAAAGACAACACTAAATTATTTTTAAAAAATGGATTTGAAGAGTCTAAACCCATTGAAGTTCCAACATTTGTAACTGAAAGTTTGAATTTTAAGGGTAATGTCAGTATTACAAAAATTACTTTAGTTATTTCTTGGAGGAGAGGGGCAATATGTTTCTTTCAAAAGTGGAGATTGCCAAGTGCAGAAAGCTTAAGGGAGTGACTTCATATGGCAAATAATGACATGACGTGGGGTGGAATGGGAAAGGGAAACCAGCTCAGAGGACATTTTTCTGGCTGGTTATCTAATTTTCTGATGCCCTACTTTTTTCCTCTTAAAGATCAGAAGGAAGGTTGGCTGAAGTTCAGAATTCTGAAATTCAAAAGTTGGTAGAAAGGCTAAGAAAACATTTCAGGCTATCTGACTTCACTCGTAATTTAGTGAAATGAGCTAAGTTTAATGTGAACAGTCTTACTAACAATGGCCGATCTATCAATTCAGCCAATGCCTCCTTGCTTTTTTTTTTTTTCTTCCTATCATTTATTTAAATTTTGTTAGTTACCATACAGTGCAGTACTGGTTTCTGGAGCAGGGGTCAGTGACTCATCACCTCCGTACAGCACCCGGTGCTCATCACAACAAGTGCCTCCTTGCTGTTTTGCTCTTGAGTATACAGATCCTCCCCCCATTAGCCCACAAGCTATAGGAAAAAAGCTCAAGATGAGGAATCAAAAGATTTTAAATCTCAGCTCTGTTGTTTACTATCTCTTTGACCACTCACTTAAATAATGAGATAATAATTGTGAGAGCACCTTGGCAAGTTCCCTCCACACAAAGACTACCTGGTAGTAAGCAAGAGATACTGTGTTAGGACTAATTTCCTGGGGGACTCAGCCTCACTCAACATTTTCCTACTTAGTTAACAGAGGGGCTCAGAATAAGCCACCCCAAAATATACCACTTTGGCACAAGAATTATTTTGAGCTCAAGACAACTGAATAACAGCAAATGCAGAAAAAGTTCTCTACCCTCCTCTACCGGGTGAAGACGTCACCCAGCTCCTCTCCTGTACCATGAAGAGGAGACAACTGTGATCACTGGAGCCTGCACTGACTGCAATCTGCATCAATAAACCTGACTATACTAGCCCTCATCTTCCATTAGTTTCCCCCACATATTTACCTTCCCACAAGTTACTGCCCCCACCAGCTCAAAACCCTTTTCCTTTGTCTTGTCACTCCTCCACAAATGTATCACCCTTTGTTAAAATGGTACACGAGCCTCTGGGTCTGACAGCCTCTTTGGGGTTTTCCTTTCATCTCATTTCTGTGAGGCCCCCACATGCATATGAAATAAACCTTCTTCTCCTGTTAATCAGGTTTTTTTTCAGCTCCATTTCCATGTCCCCAGTCAGGAACCTAAGAGGATAGAGAAAAGGCTTTTCCTCCCCAACACCAGCAATTGGTCTTTTTAGGAGAAAGACATGCAGGACCCTGTTTAATGAATACGCGAATATTCACCCTTCATTTACTAGCATGAAGATCAGGTTGGTGAAGCAGCTTACTACAAAAGTTTACAGGCTAATGTGTTGAGTGATCAGTAGGATTATCGGAAATGGGAAATCTATGGACTTGCCCTTTCCTGCTAGGGAGCTCCTTACAACTGAATTATCAGGGATCAAGTTACGAAGAGCAGGGAGAAGAGAGTGAGGGGTATAGAGCTGCCTGTCTGTTCCGTTCCCTGCGGGGAATCCTGTGGCTTCTAGAGAGGGGCCAGGCAGTGACCATATGTCCAGTCAGACCAGGTTTGGCTTTTAGCTGTGTCTGGTGTTCTGGCTGTTGTGACATATGAACTGTAATCTACCTTAGGTCCTGGAGGTCCCATGGTTCCTGGAAAGCCCTAGAAAAATCCATAAGTTAAAATTACAATGGGAAATGTGCCGAGCCGAAAACTCTGTGTAAAGTTTTTCTCTATAATGAATTTATTGGGTTACAGGGTCATTGGTAGTGATGACTTCATACTCACTAAGAATCCCGGAGGGCCAGGTGGGCCAACAGGTCCCGGAAAGCCTGGAAGGCCTGGCAAACCCTATAAATTAAAAGAATAGAGTAAGTGTGAATTTACTTCTCACCTAAGAACAATGTCCATTAATTAAATCCATTAAAATACTTTAGTGAACTCTGAGGAACATGATGCCTCTCATTTATGGCTGCAGTTAATTACAGAAAAAGAAAAAAAAGATGCCTACAGCGTGTTGCCGCGTAGAACAGGCCGCCAGGAACGTGCTGATGGCAACATTTCCAGGAGAATAACCAGAACAGTTGCTTTATTTTAGAGGAGTTTTTTTAAATTTTTAAAATTTTGCTTTTCTGTCTGTCTATCTCTCTGTCTGCCTGTCTGTCTCTCTCAGCCAAGCATGCTCCTTCGATAGCGCCTTCCACCTGCTCTCCTTCCACCTAGAATCCACTTTCCCCGGACATCTTTATGACCCACATCTTCTCCCTTTTCTTACTTTCAATCAAATGTCATCCTTTCCCTATCCATCCAATCTAAAGCCACAACCCTCCTTCCAGCCTGGACACTTCCTCTCCCCTGCCCCTGCATTATTTCCCTCCTTGGCATTTATTGCTATCTAACACACCATGCACTTACTAATTTACATCGTTCGTGTTTTTCCCTACCAAAATGTCAGCTCCATGAGGACAAGAATTTTTTTTTGAACTCTTTTTTGGCCAGTTTGTGCACCACGGTATCTCAAGAGCCCGGGACAGCTGCTGACACGTAACTGGGAGGTAATAAGATATCCTTGAACAGCAGAATGTCCCACTGCTGCACCGTCATCAGAGCACTTGGCAGTACCTAGTCGACACTCAGTGCACACTTAAGGGACACACCAATGTCCCAGACTGCCGCTATCTCTTCTTACCGGATCCCCTTCCTTCAGCATCAGGCCCCATAAACGCTTCCTAAGCCAGAAAAATCAAGAGCCATCATGTTCTGCATATTTCCTCAAAGGTCACTAAAGGCTCCTAATGGCACCGTTGTGTCCTTTTACGGCTGACCATCAGTTGGCATGGCTCACCATCAGGGAGTTCGATAACCTAAACTCAAACTCTTTGACTCACTTAGACAAATTTCCAGAAATTTCCACATATACTTTTGAATTAAGTTAAAATATTTCTGGTTAATTAACCTGGAAGTTAGTACCTGTGCCTTAGGTCTATCAAAAGACCCTTTGAATCCCAAAGCAAAGCATACACAGTCCCCCAAAGAGCAGCGTCTCTTCGTATCCATTAGGGATCACGCTCAGGTCTACATATATATAGATCAGAAAGTAAACCACTCAACAAGAGAAAGACGCATTTAAGTAAAACCCAGTTACTTACCGGCATGCAAAATCTGAAATAGGGCTGTTACTTAACATTACAGTTTTAAAGGATATTCAATGTATGGTACAAACCTATCCTTGATTTCAACAAATACCGAATAAGTGGAGCATAACTATTCTTTGAAGATTCCTCCTTAGATTTAGGAAAGCCTGGGTAATTGAGATTTAAGAAGAGATTTAAAGACTTATGCACAAAATCATCCTTTTATCTTAGTTTCATGGAGTTTCTTATGAGGTGAATGTTTTAGAATGAAATGAAATCAATATATAAACAGAAGAAATAGGAATGTCTACTGCAAATGTTCTTGTGGTTGTTAGAGGTGGGGATGGAGAGCGGATGAAATGGGTGAAGGGGGTCAAAGGGTAGAAACCTCCAGTTATAAATAAATATGTTTTGGAGATGTTAGGTACTGCACAGTGACTGTAGCTAACAATACCCTACTCCAGCTTTGAAAGTTGCTAAGAAAATAAAGTTCTCATCACAAGAAAAAAAGAGTATTTGTCACTGTGGTGATGGAGGTCAACTAGACTTATTGTGGGGATCATTCCACAATATGTACAAATATCTAATCATTACCCTGTCCATCTGAAACTAATATAATGTCATATGTCAGCTATACCTCAACAAAAAAAGAAAATGAAACAAAAAAGAAAACAGAAAACAAACCATAAAAATGTTCCTAAGAGAGTGAGAAAGAGATTTAGGGGAAAAGAGAGAGAGGAGAGACAGACGAAGACAGAGTCGCAGAGGCACAGAGAGAGGAGAAAAAGGAGCGGGACAGGCAGACAGACAGACAGCCAGAGCCAGAGGACTGAGAGTAACGGGACCTTCTCTGACTCGATACCTGGAAACCCGGAGCTCCTGGCAACCCGGGGTCACCTCTTCCATCAGGTTCTATACCTTCTGCAGCAGGAGCACCCTTGAAAATGAAGAACTTCATTAAACACAGTCATCGTTATATTTTCAAAACTCCTTTAGGTGCTTCTTCACGGTCCTACTGCTTCAAGGATAAAAGTGCTTTTCAGGGTATATACTTGGAGAAATGATTTAGGATTATGTAGTTACTCCATTTTGAAGAAATCAAGGATTTTCTTATATCCTAAAGTTAATAATTTACTGTGGAAGGAGGAAAGACACAAGGATGAGAAACCATCTCTCAAGATACCAAAATTAGTGGCAACTCCCCACCTAGAAGGTGGCCCAGCCTGAGGTTAGTTCTCTCCTCCTAGACTCTCTTCCCGTAAAGGATCTGACGAACGTTGTATTCCTTAAGAGATATTTATGACAAGAGCTAAGAGAAGTCGTTGAGTAGGAATAAATATCATGTCCTAATTATTAATTGGTTTCTGAATTAATTATGAAACCTGATTTGTAATAACTTATACTTCATTATTTAATAGAAGTCCTTTCATATGTACACTTTGAGATTTTCAATAATAATGGACCACACATGACTTACCTTTTCTCCTTTCAAACCAACAGCACCCTAAAAAAAGGAAACCGAATACATCACATTACTGCTTTGTCCTTGCTGTTATTCTGTCCTCTCTCCCGCTGTCCACTTCCCACTTTTTAAAACGTTTTTATTTAAATTTAATTAATAAACATATAGTGTATTATTAGTTTCAGAGGTAGAGTTTAGTGATTCATTAGTTGCATACAACACCCGGTGCTCACTACATCACGTGCCCTCCCCAATGCCATCACCTGGTTACCCCATTCCCCCACCCACCCCTCATCCAGCAACCCTCAGTTTATTTTCTATGATTAGGAGTCTCTTATGGTTTGTCTCCCCCTCTGATTTCATCTTGTTTTATTATTCCCTCCCTTCCCCTATGCTCCTCTGTTTTGTTTCTTCAATTCCACATATGAGTGAAATGATATGATCATTGTCTTTCTCTGATTGACTTATTTTGCTTCACATAATACCCTTTAATTCCACCCACGTCATTGCAAATGGCAAGATTTTGGATTTTTTAATGGTGGAGTAATATTCCATTGTATATATATATATTCCCATTGGTTTTTAAACATGCTCAAGTTTGTTTCAAACAAAATCTCCCCCCCCCCCACCAGTCTCTCCTTCATGTCATCTGCAACCTTCACATTCTGTTCATTCCTTAGTCCCCCACCTGCCTCTTGCCTCCATCCAAGCTGGAAACATCCCTTGCTAAGGTCTGCCATGACAGTGATGTTGCTAGAGTCAATGACAAGAGCTCAGATCTTACTGGACGTCTCAGCAGCACCAGGCAGCTGTCAGCCACTACCCTCTACTGAAATACATCTTCCCTGGGCTTCCATAATATACTCCTCTTGGTCTTCTTTCTACCACTAGGGCCCCTCCTCTTTACAGGCTTATTCTCCTTGACCCAGACGTCCCGTGCTGGGGCTTTCTGAGTCTGTTCTGAGGCTCTTTTCCCCTCCTTCTCTCGCTCCTTGTGTCACTACCATCCGGGGCCTCTCCCCTGAGCGAATCCAGCTGCCTATCCCTCATCTCCGTTTGGATGTCTCAAAAGCAAAATAAAGCCTCAAAGCACAAACCTGAACTCATAATGCATTTATTCATTCATTCCCCCACCTATGAGTTGAATGTCTACTATTGACTGCCCCCAACTTCTGCAAAGTCATGATGGATTTCAGTACATGGCCATTCTGGAGAAAATGACTTGTAGTTATACTTTATACAGAGTTAGAAATGGATACCTACCGGGATCCCTGGGTAGCCTGGTATCCCCAGGAGGCCTGGAAACCCTTGCTCCCCCTGGAAGGCATACAAAGCTTGTTATTCTTTCCAGTTGCTCTAGAACAGCCTGTTGAGATATTTTCCCTGTTTCTCTCCTTCCAGCCCTGCAGTGGTAAATCTAGACTAAGTAACCCAAATTCCTCATGGCTACTGGGTCATGAGGCTGAAGGCCAGAAAACCATTATCTTAATTGAAAACAGGATTAGAATCTACTGTTTCTCAAATTGTGCATAAACAGCAAAAGTCTAATTGTGCCAAGAACTTTTTAATTGCTGTTTCCTTGAAACTTGAGTAATTGGTTCTTTCATGGCCACCATTCTGGGGGAAAGGAGGGTGCCGTCACGAAACAAAGAGCATGAGTGAACACTGGAAAGCTCAGTCACTCTTCTCAAAAGACCAGTTTTGCATTCCAAGCTTTCGTTTCTGATTTGCATACACTCACAATCTTCGGTGAAAGTAACCGGGTGAGCCCCCAGTTGTCTGTGGGAGAACATGAGAGAATGTCCTCAAAAGACAATCAGAAACCAAGCCATAAGAAGAAAAAAAACCATCGTGTTTCTGTCCTGAAGACACATACCAATGGTTCTGGCTAAAAGAATCTCTCAAGGAAAGTCTGTGCCTTCTATTTCCTCCTTCCCCTTGATTGATTCATTCCAGAAAATGTTTCCCAACCATCTTCCTGTGTAAGAAGTACATACCTTAGACCCATTGCATCCTGGGACACCAGCAGGTCCATAAGGCCCAGGATGGCCTGGGGTGCCCTGAAAACAGAGCAAGTCTCAGAGAGGTGACATCAGCACTGGGCCCAGGGAACAAGTGGCCATCGTGAGGGACCCAAGGCAAGGGAAGAGATGGGCTAATTTAGTTATTTAAATACAAATGGTTATTAAATAGTTAAATAGTATATTTATTTTAGATAACTTAAATAAAAATTATAGCAAATCAAATGGGCTAATCAAAACCAAAAATTATCAAGTGAGATACAGATATTTTAGATAGAACAAAAGATCTTTCTATATAAAATGAAGTCCCTTAACATGGTGCTTTAAGCTGGAAGAAAGGAAAGGAAAAAGAAGAGGGATGACTACACAAGGTAACTATTATTTTATTATTCTACACTATTAAATAGAGTATTATTAGAGTAGTATTATAGAGTACTATAGTAGTAGTAGAGTAGTATTATAGAGTACTATTCTGTTCCATCCCATCTATTCTATTCTATTCTATTCTATTCTATTCTATTCTATTCTATTCTATTCCTTCATTCCATTCCTCTCTACTCCAGTCCGCTCCGTTCCATTCTAGTCCATCTATCCCATCCCATCCCATCCCATCCCATCCCATCCCATTTCATTCTATCCCATCTCATATTGTCAAGTCCCATACTGTCCCATTCCTTTCTAGGCCATTCTGTTCTGCTTGGATTTCAGGAAATCCAATTTGACTTGTATGTCTTACAAACCCACACTCTAATATATTATGTGATCCTACTGTGACATTTTCATCATGTAGCACGTGTCTCAATACCCATTTTCTTGTGCTATTGTTTTAACCTCTTTATTAAAAAATGTTATCTTTTTATTCTTTTACATTAACACATTTTCCCCATGACTTACTGGAAGTCCAGGAGGACCTGAAAATCCCGGCAATCCAGTTATTCCCTAAAGACATAGAAAAGGGGCAGGTGGCAAGAAAGCACAGAAGTGTTTCAACCTATAAACATGAAAGTATTTACCACTCTGACAACGCCATCCTGCAACTGTAATTTGGAATGGCTAAAAACTATTTGAAAAACAAGACAAAAAATTTTTGACAAACTTTACGAAATCTTATATTTACAAAGTTCTTTTTAAAAATTTTGTTTAAATTTTAGTTAACATACAGTGCAATATTTAAAAAGAGATAATTAAGATTGTTTTTGCCTTTTTGGGATAGACTTCTAAGGTATTATCTGCATACAGTAGAGTGCTCCAAGCTTCTGCAAACAGCTTGAGGAGTGTTCACGTATGTGTACATGTATGTATTGGTATCACCACCATCCCAGCCAGAGGGGAGCATCTCCACCCCCCTATGGTTCTCTCACACCCTTTCCCGGTCCATTAATACCCACCCCCAACAGAGTAACCACCGTTTTCTGCCATCACAGATTACTTTTACCTGTTCTTGGACTTCATCTATAGAGCGTGTCGTACAGAATGTACTCCTTTGTGACATTTGTATAACTTTTACAGTGCAGAGTTCTTATTTTTTAAAGAAGAAGAATTTTCATCAATCAGGATGGACCAGTTGGACTACTAACCCTTACACCTTTGGGACCAGTGAGTCCTGGGAGTCCTGGTGAGCCCTAGATCCAAAATAAACAAACAAACAAACAAGAAAAACAAAACCAAAAAGACACTGGAAATTATTTGCTACTAAGAAACCATAAACTAAAACTCCCATTTTATTCACACCCCAAACTGTTTTGCCCTTGTGATTATTTCAGTGTTAACACAGTGAAATTGCTTGTTTGTTTAATTGAAGCTAAAATATCTATCAGAAAGGACAAACAGAAATTCATCCAAAGCCCCGCCCCTCAATGTGGGGTCCAGGGGCCTGCGGGATTAGCATCACCTGGGAGCTTGTGAGCGACGCAGGCTTTCAGGCCTCCCCCACATCTCAGACGGATTCATTCCGAATCTACGTTTTCACCAGATTAGAAAATGACTCTAGTTCACACTAATGTCTGAGAAGAGCTGCTGTAGAAACCCCACGTTAGCCAGGCTGCTGCTGGGGGCTGATAAGGATGATGATACAGTTACAATGGGGGATGAGAATGGCAGCCAGTAGTTCTGTGCATGAGAAAGACTTCATTAACAAAATGGGCCTGGCATGCGCGAATCAATAAATAGCCGAGGAAGAACTGCCTGAACCAGAGATAAGCTTGCTTCGGGCATATGATGAATACAGTTGAGAGGCCCTGTGTCTTAGAGAATAACCTTAAATGGAGACTTTTTGAACCAGGTCATTTGGTGTGAACGTTCCATTGTCCAAAAGCCGTTTTGTGTGTGTGTGTGTGTGTGTGTGTGTGTGTGTGTTGTTTTTTTTTTTTTAATCATTCCTTGGAGTTTCAGTATGTGTTGGTATTTTTGATTTTTTTGAGAAAAGGGTTGTTACAGAGTCTTCTGAGATTGGATGGTCAAGGCCACCGTTGGCCATCACTGACTGAGGTGGAATTCCTGGGTGCGTGCCCACGTTTGCCTTCTCTGCAGGATGTTATTCGTGCTATGCACAAGACCACAAAATTGTCATTCTTTTCATGCATACAATATTTAAAATTAAGAGAGGAAATGTTTAAACCTGAAAAATCTTTTTGGTCAGGTTTTAATATACAATAGCTGTCTGCCTTTGATCAAATTATCTTTGCGGCTATATCCATAAAGTACACTGTCGTATACACATGCACTGTGATGGCACCCAGATTTCCTGGATTAATTTTAGGCAATACCTCCACATCATGTAACCCACTGTAAGCACCATATGTTTACAATTATTATTTTAATTGATTGATTTCTCTAAAGAAATGCCAGTGTGACAAGCGGAGTGGGAGTAGAGAACAAAACGAAAAGGAAAGAGTTGGCATGAGTTGATCCAAGCCCAGAGTTGAAGTAGCAAATTCATTTCCTTACTGATGTGGGGGAATAGCCTAGGCCACGCCCTGGAGGAAGGCAGTGGGACTGTCAGGCACTGAGTAGGTCTGAATTCAGACACTAAATGTCCAGAATCTAAATGATTTTTTCCCCCAAAATTAGGGTCAGAAGAAAGAGAAATGGAGAAACAACGCATACATCAATCAGATAGACACAAAATGGTAGAACTCCTAGAAAACCACAACATTTTGCTTGTTGGAAACTGTAGGTGTGGGTTTAGTTTCTTTGGTTATGGGAGTTTGATTCTGGCATCATCTAAAACCAGATTTGAATTCTGATTTTGCCACCTTTAACTGTGGAGCCCAGGATAAGTTACTTAAGAGCTCTGAGCATCGGTTTCATCATCCCTGAAAAAGAGAGACTGAGTCACCATAGTCGTGATTTCTGGGATCAGTGTGAAGAGTAGCTGAGAGACAGTCAAGAGTAAACATCCCAATGCCTGACACAGAATCAATTCGCAGTAAAGGTTGCCTTTGATGGCCAAATTAGTGCGCACATTTATGAAAAGACTCTGTGGGGATCAATTACAATGGTCTTTCATAGCTTACTAGTTCATAGCTTGCTGGAGGCCCGCAGTCAGGGACAGCCACGTGAGTGCGTGAGAGCCCAGGCTTAAGTCTAGCTAATGTCCGCAGCAGGAAAGAGCCATCAGCACATCTAGTGGTTATGTAGTTCTTTAGCAAATCCTCTAGGGTATTTATTCGAACAAAGCCCTTTGTTGTACCACAGACTTTAGGACAAAAATGTGTGATGAGCCGAGAAAGAGGAACCCATGAAAGAAGAGAAGGGCGTGACAAAAGAAGAGAATCGGAGGAAGGATGATTCCAGAGACAAAGAAAGGCAAGTGTTTCAAGAAGAGTAATCCACATGGTTTGAAACAAAGCAGAAGGGCCCAGACAAAGAAGGACACAAAAGTCATGGGTGATTTCTGCAGGAGTGTTTTCAGAGCAGGGGGACCAAAAGCAAATGATGGCAGCTGAGGAGTGAATAGGAGATGAACTATGGTTAAACTCGTTAGTTACTTTGTTTTTAAAATCTTGACAGGAAATACAGGGAAAAGATGGCAATCCTTACAATCCTTGTAAGCAATCAGCTTACAAGACCTGAAAGTTCTAGAGGAAATTTTCTATTAGTAGCGGGCACATTAGCATGCCTGAGGACTGAAAGAGAAAAGCTAACATCAGAAAGAAAGGAATGGCCAAGAAGCATGGTTCTGGTGGGAATCGCAGGGATCAGGACACGGGGAGAACTAGGTCCTGAGTGGAAGGCCAAAAGAACTCACCCTTTCATGCAAGACGAAAGAAAACTGGCAGGTATAGAAGCTGTGTGGATCAAGGAGGAGGAGGAAATTGAGTAGGGAACCTCAAGGTCATGAGCATGTGAATCTCTTGGGATAAGATGCAGTTCTGAGGACCCGGCTGAGACTGGAGAGCAGGAATTCGCCACGGCCCCCTCCAGTTGGCTGAGATGTGGAATTCTGTCCAGGTTCCCGGCAGCCCAGGGGTAGGCCTAAAGAAGGTTAGGTGAATTGGGGATGTTCCAAGCTTATAAACTGACATACCTTGGGTCCCTGTGGTCCAGGCAAGCCTTCGGGACCTGGAAATCCCTTCTGGCCAGGAGAACCAACAGGTCCAGGAAAGCCTTTCTCCCCCTGTTAAAAATCAACACAGGATAAGAAACACACAGAATAGCACTGTCCAGCAATAACCATACCTACAACCATTGCTTTCTTTTCTTTACAACTTGATAGGGACATTTGACATATTTTTTCCCCCTTGGATTAACAAAATTGGCACTCAGCAGTAAGTATAACTGTAAATGGAAAGCTACCTGCTGTTAGTATTTGTCTATAGGCTTGAAAGTGTTTGCCTTTGGTCTTGTAGGAACTACTTTTCCCCAAACGGTGGCGCTACACAGATAAGAGATTAGGAGAGGGAATCAAGAATGAGGAGGAAGGGGGAAGCCCAGTGAGAAAGTTGAGACTGGTGCAGTGTGTTTGCTTGGGGTTGGAGAGAGAGTGAGGCTAAGGCACAGGAATGTGTCTGGGAGTGAGCGTAATTGCTACGTAGCTTGAAAAGAACAACGCGCAGGCTCTCAGTTTTAGCCCTTCCTCGATTACCCAGGAATTAGTAATCCAATCTGCTCTTTGTGCAGGAGATGCAGGAGATATGAAGAGTGGCGTAACCAAAAGGGTGAGCTAAATCATGTTTTAGAAAGAGATGATATTATGAGAAAACCCCTAGGAACGAGTGAGTGAAAATAATTTAGGCCCCATGAGTGACATGGTTCTGCCAACAAATAATTTTCTGGTGAACATGGGTCCTGGGATCACTTTTTAGTAATAAAGGTCGTTGGTTGTTTCAGTCAATTTAATTACACAATTGGTAAATTAAATTTTAAAAAAGAGAAAGAGGTCAAGTCAGCTACTTCACATTGTTATGTGCATACACATTCCATAAAAAGAGAAACAAAAGAATTTGCTCGTCCTCTTTCAATACTCAGTTACTTTCACACATCCTAGAATAGCATCTAGCACATAGTAGTGACTCGATCAATTCTTGAGCGCAAAAATGAATCCCAGCTTTCCAACACGGATCTGAATACACTACATTCATAGCTTTAGGGAAAAACCTAAATCAAAGTACGTGTTAATTACAGAACAATTGAAAATAAGTAGAATAATTGTTATAGTTAGTATATAAATTATATGTAAATTATTTTATCTAAAGAGCTAAAAATATGTTCTAAAAATATTTTTAGTCAGCCTTCAATATTGTGAAGCAATTCATTAGTGTTCCTGAGGAAAGGGTTTGATAAACAAAGAAAAAACTTTAGTTCAGCTTCTGTCTTAATTATCACAAATTGCAAGTTAATGGAGCGAATTAATGAGATTTCATGGCATTCTTTTTCTCCTTGAATGCTGCAATGGAGCTACAGGTTTGCCCCGCTATCTGAAAGCACAGAATTCCTATGAAACTTTTCCTAAACTGAAATGGTGTAAAGCGAAGAGTATCCCCGCTTTCTGAAAGTTCGAATTACACCACTTTGCTTTTATGAAAAACCTACGTTAGTATGATATTGTTGTTAGGGGTTTTTTTTTTTTTCATAGAAGTAAGATCCTCTTCGGATTTCTTTTGCTTCGCAAAAACGAATGGCAGTGTGGGTCTTTCCTAAAAGCGGAGTGGCGCAAGGCGAGCTTTCAGAAAGCGGGGCGGGGGGGGGGGGTACCTGGAGTACATCCTGGTACTGCATTTCGGCCTCAACCAGAGTGCTGTTGCAGGATTCTTTCGGCAGGGGGCGCGCCTGCACCAATGCCGCAGGCCACGAAGTCCGCGGGTTTCAATCCCCGTGTCAAAATGAGTGAATCGAGTTGTTTTCAGTTGTTCCCTTGTGTTAAACAACATTTCTACACATAGAGGCATTCTTATAAGCTTTCTTTTTTCATAACTTGCTCCTTTTTCTTTACAGATCGAAAGAGTTACATTTTAACTGATGGTATTTACACAAGTTGTATGAAATTTTCCAAAAGGCTTTTTTTTTCCTTTTCTTTGGTTAATGTTTATATGCAATTTCTTTAAAATTGGATTTGGGCAATGGAATAACACACTGCGGGTCTTTCTGATATTAGAGAAGGAAGAGTGAATTCCTGGATGAGCTCTACAGAAGAAAAAAGCAATATTAAGATTTTGTTTTTACCTTCTCCCCTTTGATCCCATCACAGAAACACTGGCCTTTGTCTTTACAGACACAGCCCTAGGAAAAGGGAAAAAGAAAGAGTTTTGTTTAAAAACAACTTAATAAATCCTGGCTGACAGAGCAAAAGCAAACATATTTTTCTATTCTTTGAGCTTTAAATACCATTCATTAGGAGCTATACCGGGGCAATGATATATCAAGAGAAACAGAGCCGAGAAGCGAAAAAACATTGCATTTAGAACTGTCGGGTGAATGTACATCACTTTTTATTGTATTTGGGAATTTTAAGTTATTTATGGAAAAGGTGAAGGCATCTTTTCCTTTTTTCAGGATAATGTGTAGTTGTACCATATGAAATCGCCATAGCCATCAGTAGAAAGTGGTCTAATGTTGGCAAAGAAAACATTATATATATATATACATATACATATATATATATATATATGTATGTATGTATATTAACTGGTCATATCTTCTACAAGTGATTCGAAGGTTTTCTTTTCCTGAAATGATGTTCAAGACTGAGAAGAATGATCAATACCCGCTATGTGTCTTTAAGGAGAATAAACTAATTCACTAATGTATCAGCATGTTCTTAGTATAAAGCGAAAACAAATATTTAGCTGTGAGCTTGGGCACTCTTATCCTATCTCAGTTACTTTGACCCATTTTAGAACCTATGCACAGGCCAACTCTAATGAAGGTCGATTTTTGAATATTTCTTTGCCAGAACAGGAATAAAGAGGTAGTTGAAAATATTGAATTTAAAATGTGTTTTGATACATGTTTTATGTTTATGTATTTTTCTTCTTAATTTTTTTCTTCAGGTTAATATTAACTGAGAATGAGTTTGCTTTCCACAGGAAAAGAATATTAATGGACAGCAAAGGCAGGGCAAGTCTAGGACCTGTGCTGGCTGGTTGGTAGAAAAAATAAAAGAGAAATTGCCTCAGATATTTCCAAAGTGAGGGATCCTATTTGTTTAATTAAAATAAAATGCTCAAGCAAAAACAACATTAATTAAATCTATTTTCTGAGCCTAGAGTCCTAGGTTTTGCCGCCTTTCAAGGAAGGGAAGTGTATAGTAATTTTCAGATGTCACATTTATACATACCTCACAATTTATATGAATGGAAAGTGATTGACTGAAAAGGAAAATCTATATTCACCCCAAGTGTTGGATATGTGATATTATTTAGAAGACTACGTTTTTCTGATTTTCCTCCCAGATGTTTGAGGTCATTAAGTCATACCTTGACATAATTATTTAATCTTGTCTTTCTAGATTTTTAAACTTTTATGTTCATTTCAATCACATATTTAAGCCTACTCTACAAAACCAATAGTTCTCAAAGTAGGGATCCCCCGACCAGCAACATCCACATCACCTATAAACTTGTCAGAAATGAAAATTATCAGCCCTACCCCAGACCTGCTGAATCAGAAACCCTGGGGTGGGTCTCAGTATTCTGTTTTATTTTATTTTTATTTTTTATATATAATAATTTTTTATTATGTTCTGTTAGTCACCATACAGTATATCCTTAGTTTTTGATGTAATGTTTCATGATTCATTATTTGCGTCAGTATTCTGTTTTAATAGGCCGTCTGGGTGATTCTGATTCCACTGGTCTAAGCTACCACCTAAAATCTGAGTCTGCAAGGTAGAGCTCATTCTCTAAATGTTTCTGAACACTAGATCATCTGACACACTACTTTGCACATCTGTTTTTCGTTTTCGATGTCTTTTTTCCTGTCATCCCAAGCTAGCAGCCAGGCTTTTGTGCCCTTCACTTTCGGGATTCTTTGTCACTGAGGTGAAAGCAAAAGCTGTCTGAAGACAAGAGTCTTGGTTTTTGTTTCTGGTTTAAGTACCTGCTGACATTTGATCCCAAGAGTTGGAGGGGCAAGCATGCTGTTCCCATACAGCATTTGGGGAGGGAGGGGACAGCATGGCCTCAGAAAGTAGTCTGAGTTCTACACCCAAGAGCACTAGATATTGGGCAAGGAAGCAACACCTGTGCAATGCTCAAGTTCACGTGGTGGTGGCGGGCCACGGTTTTCAAGTGGACAACGAGCATCTCTGACTCTCGTGTTTCCCAGACACAACACAGCACTTTCTGAGAACCTCTGGGCCATGGTTAAGAGGAGGCAAATTACCAATGCTCCGATCTCTGAGAAGGTACATGGAGGTCATGAGACAGGCCTTATTTTATTTCTGAAAGTAAAAGCCATATTTGTCATACATTACTGGAAATTTTTGAATGTTAGGTTGAACAAGTAAGTGTTTGCCCCCAGATGAGATCAGGTCCTCCATCCTATGTACTCCCATGAACCACATTTAGTTACATGTTTAATGTGTATTTTCCCTGATGCCCATAAGCCCTAGGAGGGAAGGAATTCTAGTCAAATTCACATCAGTACCCTGATGTATAATATATCCCGACAAATGCTTGTGGATTGATTAAATGGATCAATGGGTAGATGGAAAACTCGTAATTTGTTTACAGTCAATTTGGACCAGGAATTCCAAGACATATGAATCATATGGCTATGTTATTGTGCTGCCATGACTGAGATATTTTCCCTACACATGAATTATTCACAACTATCATTGAAGGGGCAAAAAATGAAACTAGAAGCCTCGGCTATTTTAATACATGTTAAAATTAACACCAGGCTAATTAGTTGTTAGTTGCTTGGACTGAAAAGTCTTTTTTGGGAAATTTTAAACCCTCTGAGGAGTTGAAAAACAGTGCAATGAACCCTTCTATATCTTCTCATCTAGATCTGTCCATTGTTACCATCTCTCTTTCTCTTTCCCTCCCTCTCACACACATATGCACACGTTGTTGTTGTTTTTTTTTTTTTGCCAAACCATTGAAAAGTAGACTGTAGACACCCTCATACTTCACCACTAATGCTTCTGCGTGCAACTTCCCAAAACAAGAGTATGTTCTTATGTTCTTATCCAGCTGAAACATCATTCCTGAGCCTAAAAAATCAACATTGATGCAGTAACTCCAGGTTACTGGATCTGAAGTTAGATCTGCAGGCTTATACAAGATTCTTGATGACCATTAGTAAATGGAAAGCTGTTTAATTTTTAGCAAATCTTTCAATTCAGACCCAGATTTAGTCTCAATTAATGCTTTTCCCTGTAACCAATACATGAAGTCTGATCTCAACCAGTGGCTGTCACAGTTCCAAGAAAGAATCCTTAGGACTCAGACAGGTGGCATTCAGGGGTTGGGTGTGGGGCTCTCTGTGTATGACCATATTGAGTTCCCTCTTGCCTGGGGTCTGGTTTCCCAACATCACCCACAGTGACTTTGGTCTGACCCCCCTTTTGGTCATCAAAACCACAGTTCCTGATTTTTTACACTATTGTCCTTCAGTTTGGGTCTTGAAACTTCAGTGTTAACATATTTAGCTTTTGTTTGTATTTGGCTTCATTGTCTTTACATTAAAATAAAAACCCTATTTGATGGTTCAAAACCAGCTGGTTGGTTAATTGAAAAAGTTAGTTAAAGCGAGAAATCAAAAACAAATGAACAAACAGCTACATGAACGTTTTAGACATTTTATAGCTTAAAACATACACATGTACACCAATTCTTCAATCTAATGAAATAGGGTCCAGGTCTTTTCTTTGGGAATGGGTCTGCTGTTGGAATTCTGTGACATCATTCTTGTTAAGTCACACCCATAATGCACCATTGACAATTTCAACTTTCGGTTTCTTTGAAACAGGCCGATTGCTAAAAGATGCTATGGAGCAATTTGAGTATGGAGTCCTTCTTGATATTAAACCATATTTTTCTCTAAACTTCTTCAATGTTTTCTCAGCCACGTTTAATTGAATAGCAGTTTCTCTATCAATTTTATTTTATCAAACCTCCCAACCTATTCATCACAGAAACATAAATCTTATGCAAATGTATTTAACCAATTTGTTATTTAATATTTAATGAAATCACTTTGTTACTATAATAAGTACAACTGGCAGAAACAACTAACTCTTGGCAATCCTAAAACTCCATCAGTGGACCAGGTATATGCCAATGTGATAGGGAGAAGCCTATGGGTCTCAGATAGGCAGTGTCAGTGGGCATCGACTGGTCTATTATAGAGCAGGTATGGAGAGTTCTGATCAGTCCAGCAGTCACTCAATAGGAGAGTCATTGTGAGAGGATCTACTATACTATCTACTCATCTACCATGTCACCCACATGCAGGTGGTCAACACTGTTGGCAAGATTCCAGAGCCAGGTCCAGGGCTGTTTCTATGCTTGGGTTAGCAGAAATGCTCCAAAACTGTTCCAGCTTTAATTTGCAGTTAAAATGGCAAGGCATGGCCTGCTTATATATTTGCAAAATTGGACTGACTAGGACTTCAGAGTATGTGACAATTTTGCTGACACATGGATATTCCATCTGATTGAATAAACTCAAAATTATAGTCAGGGCCACTCTCTGGCTTTTGTTCAACTGCTGTCTTAGAAGCAAGTGCTGCCCGTGTGATACATCTGAGAGTCCTTCACAAGGCCAGGGAAATAAAGCACTTCACTTTTTGGATGGTAATGACAGTAGTCTCAGACTCAAGATATTCATTTCTCTTAATTAAGCTGTTTTTCCTGAATTAATTTTTAAATTTGCAAATATGTATGAATAATTCAAATAGATATTTGGCTAAAAGATACAGTGGCTGTATTTTCATTATCATTGAGTTTGATCCACTTTTTTTGCACCCACTTTTGAAACACCATGGAATGTTCTTCCATGGTAGAATAGAATATAACCTATTACTTTCTATTCAAATGCTAAATCACTTAAAAACCAGCTTGGCCAAGTGCTACTAACCATTAAGAAAGCATAACTAATGGATACTTCTTAAGCAACAATTTCATGATTTTTCCTTTTCCAATAATAAAGCACCTCTTAGTTTCCATATACCTTAATGAAGTAAGAAATCATTTGTCATGAGCAGAAAGCTCTTAGTAATGATTTTATGGGTTTTCTTACCCTGCTAACCATTAATACATCAGGAAGTGATCCAAGATTACATGATATTTTAGCACTTTTGCATATTAAATACTTAAACTTGTGAGAATGATTCATCTAAAGGTCACATGCATTTTTACAACCTCACTTAAAATGCAAAATAAACTGTGATAGTAGAGAATCTTAATAGGTTTAGAAGTCCAGAAATAACAGTTCTTAGGCCAGATCTACATAGGATCTAGTCCCAGATTTGCTAGCTATGAATTGGAGCTTAGGACAAATTACTTAATCTTTCCAAGTTACCTCTTCCTTAAAGGAAAATATTAAGATCTATCCTGCAGTTTTTTTGTGAGGAGGATTTGAGATGCTGTCAATAAGGAGCTTGCAAAGTGCCCTGCATTCAGTAAAAAACTCAGTCAAAAGGGGTCACCTCTCTCCCCTCTCTTGCTGTAATATCCTAGGCCAAACAACACACACACTATTGTCTGATCCTTCCTACCGTCAGTCCTGTCTGGCCACCATCTTCCCAGACATTTCCTCCTGAAGTCATTTGTCCAATGCCAAAGCACCGGTTCTGATTCTAACAGCACCAGTAAGAGAGACCAAAAACCATTTTTGTTTAACTACAAATGAATTAAGTAATATTTGTTAATAGTACTTTTAGAGTTTATTAATACATTAGTTGATATTATTTATAATTTGTTTTACTTGTCTAATAAAATATTGGTTGGAAACCCCAATGGTCCTTGATGCTGATACATGAAAGGTGCCAGATCAAGTGAATTATACAAAGGCAGCATGCACTTCCCGGAAGGTCTGATCAGCTGGCTCTCACGCTCTTCTCTTTGTCTCTGTCCCATCCTGCCCTTGGATTGCCCATGAATTGCACGCACACTGCCTTCTCTTCCCAGCAATGTGGCAAAGGGTTAAGGGCACTGGTTCCAGAGCAGACTTCCTGAGTCTACATCCCAGCTCTGCCAAGTCATTTGTATAACTTTAGGTGCTCTCTAGTGCCTCAGTTTCCACATCTGTAAAATGGGGTGAAATATTAAACAAGTACATAGCACAAACATTTACTGAGGGTTGTGAAGGAAACCAGACTATGTCACCCCAATTATGCCTCTCCGACATAAAAATTATTTTGAATTGAAAGCAGTGATGAAGCAGTAAATGCAGAGAAATATCCCTCTTTTCTATGTAAAGGCAAGAAATAAATTCTCATTTGACTGGAGACAGACTCTCTTTAGTCCAGAGACAGCACCAGAGGAATCTTCAAAAAAACCTTATCCTCCCGTTACCTCTTCACCATTCACTACCTCTAGCCCAAAGCCCTGGTCTTGTTAATCCTTCACAAATTTATTGCTTCCTTGTCTAAAAGGTATAAAGCTTCCTGCTCTGGTCACTTCTTTGGATCTTCATTCTCTTGCGAAGTCTCCCACGCACATGAAAACTTTTAATTAAATTTGCATGCTTTTCTCCTGTGAATCTGTCTTTGTCAGTTTAATTTTTAGACCCAGTCAGGGACCCTAAGAGGGCCAGGGAAAACTTTTTCCTCCCCTATAGCTGTTACTGTGGGCTATCAACAGTGTGGGCAATTACTAATGTATTAACATTGTTACTTAAATGCCCATGAGTTGGGGGCTTACTATGTTTTCTAGACTGCAAGTAGAAACGATGTCTCACAATTCCTTCTATCTCCCCAGCACTGGCAGACAGCAAACATTTCTCTTTTTACTCTTAAAACAAATAAAGAATCTAGTTATGCACACACATTTTTATTGGTCATTAACAGGCCAGGAAATCATTTCCAAATAATCTTGGATATTTCCTTTTTCTACCCTCAACACCCTGTCTGCCCGTTATATGTGTGTGTTCTAGTGAAACAAAAGTGGCCCTCCCTGCCTGCCCCCCAACCTCTCCTCCCCCACGCCCAGCCCAGCCTGGTTTAGTGTAAGGGGAAGTTGGCAGCGTTCAAAGCTGGTTAACACTCTACTGAGCAGGGCTGTTGATTCTGCATTATGATTATTGATCCTTTGCCCAGCCAATAGCCTGAGGCGAAAGTTTTTGTGTGTGAAAAGAGCTGACCGAGTGTGGCTGACTGAGCCAGCCAGACTCCACGAGCTGCTCTTCACGGGGCCCCTCCATCCCACGTCTGCCTTAGGCAACGGCCCATGAGCCTTGGCAGCAAGGCCTCCAGTAAAGGAGAATGACACCCGTGTGCCGCTCTTGAGGTGGCCCCTTCTTCCCCGCCCAGGAGCCGCTGTCCCCACACTTGGATATCACAGAAATCTCACTGGAGCTGCCACTTCCTATCTTTCAACCCCTGTCCAGAGAGAGACATCACTAGTCTAGACATCTAAATCAGCCACCCACTTTTGTTTTTCTGGACGACAGCAAGCATGCACATTACTGGCTCAGACAAAGAAGGTGGCAGTCCGAGGTCTCTGGTACATTTGGGAATAAATCGGTAAGAAAGTTCCATCCATCTCGTGTAAGGCAGTGAGTGGGATTTATACCTAAAATCATTAACTCCAGGTTGTTGTTTTTTTTCTTGCCCTAAAAGGTTCTGAGTCCAGCAGGACGAAGAGGCCTTCACTGTTCATAGAAGATTAGTAGACTCTGAAGGATCCCATGACAAGGATGTTCTAGAGGAAATGAACTTGGATCTGTCCTATGATGATTTGAGTAGTTGAGCGGTGACTACATAGGGCACTGCTCAGGCTCTCTGCCTCATGTGTGGTCTCATTTACACCCAATAACAATTCTGTGAGTCAGGCACTAGAATCAGCTCCCTCTTACCACTGAGAAAAGTGGGTGTCAGAGGCTAGAGGTCGTTATGAATGGAGCTGGGGGATATGAATCCAGGCGCGTTGACCCAGGGCCATATTCTCAGCCACTATGTTGTATTTAATTATTGGCTGGCTTTGTAGGCTTCTGAGGCATTGGGGGAGGGACTCAGATGCATCTCTTCCCCTCACACTGTCGCTGTGCCCCCCACGATGGGATGTAAAATCCCAGTGATAAACATAACATGGTAGTTCATGGAATTTGCAGTATAAAGCAGGAGTTGGCGCACTGCAGCCCACAGGCCAAATCCAGTCTACTGTCTGTTTTTGCACCACTTTTGACCTAAGGATGGTTTTTATATCTTCAAATAGTTGGGAAAAAAGAAAAAGAAAAACAATATTTTGTAACATGTGAAAATCATCAGGAAGGCACACAGGAATCTCTCTCTTCCCTCCTTTCCCTCATCGTCCTCCCCTCCTCCCACCTCACTTCAGTCCAAGGGTTGCTGGCAGGGATGACCCACATAATGCAGATTGTGGGTTGGAAGAATCCAGAAGATCGTCCAATCTAAAAGTTCCTTATATTTTGAACTTCACAGGACAGCAAAATAAAAAAAATTTTTTTTAATGGAGACCAACAGTGGATTTTTTAATTTATATTTTGATATGTAAGGGCAATGGCTATCTTCAAACACAAACAAGCAAATCTACCCTCCCACTCATGAGCTAACAGCAAATCTATCATCTACTATCATCATTCCATAAGAAAAAGCAAGTTTTTTTTTTTTTTTAAAGATTCACCTATTTATTTGAGAGAGACAGAGCGTGCGTGTGCTCTTGCCTCGAGGGGTAGGGGCAGAGAGTGTCTTAAGTCCACTCCACACTGAGCCTGCAGTGCAGCCTGAATCAGGGTCTGATCTCACAACCCCAATCACGACCCCCATCACTGACGCCAGCCAAAAACAAGGGTCGGGCACTTAACCAACTGCGCCACCCAGGTGCCCCAAGAAAAAGCAAATTAAAACACTGTAAAGGAAGCAAGTAAATACCCACAGATCACAAGGGGCTCCTTTAAAGTGAAAATAAATAACTTTTACTTCATTAGCAGTATCTACGCTGTTCTTACTTTTCTCATTTCCCTTGGTCTGGTGAAAGTCTACACTATCCAACACAGGCATGACTTTGGGAAGCACTCAACTAGTCACAACTATCTCCTCTCTCCCACCCACACCCCTTCTGGTCAGTCACTATCTGCTTAGTGACCTCCTACCGCACAGTTTTCTCTTTGAGAGGTGTCCGCGAGCTAATCTCATACAGTGTAATGTACGCTAGTGAATTAATTTTTAAAGATATGCCCTGTAACTGACACATTTTTTACTGATAAATATGTCAGTTACACACACACACCCCTCCCATAAATGCCCCGAGTGGTAGAAAATTCGAACTCCAGACTGACCAGCGAGACCCATGTTGGGGCAGATGGGGCTCCTTCGCTTGCCTGCTTGGTTTGCCTATATGTAGGACCAGATCTTCCAGAAAATACCTTTGAGGGGCGCCTGGGTGGCACAGCGGTTAAGCGTCTGCCTTCAGCTCAGGGCGTGATCCCGGCGTTATGGGATCGAGCCCCACATCAGGCTCCTCTGCTATGAGCCTGCTTCTTCCTCTCCCACTCCCCCTGCTTGTGTTCCCTCTCTCGCTGGCTGTCTCTATCTCTGTCGAATAAATAAATAAAATCTTTAAAAAAAAAGAAAAAGAAAAAGAAAATACCTTTGATACTATTACTTGTTTAAAAAAGTAGCTTGTCTATAAAACTCATCTATTCCCTTTTCATTTGACAGCCAGGGAAGAAGCACAGTCGAACCAGGCATGTCAGAGTTCTTGCTGATCTCTGCAGGGATGCTACTTCAGATGGGAGAAAATCTGCAGAGGGGGCCTTTAGTTCTGGTCCATGTGGACGATGATCACATGCTTTTCAGTACTTCTGGGAGCTGTTACTTGGCTAATTATACCAATTGTCAAGAGCAAATCCAAAGTGATTTTCAAAGCTTTACATTTTTCAGCTTTAGGTTCTGGGAGAGTTGCTAGAAGTGTTTAGAAACCTTGCACTTAATCAATAGAAGATGTCTCAAGGGAAAATCCATTTTCTATCTGTGAACCTGAAGGTAACCTAAAAAGAACATAAAAAGCTGAGGGTCACCCATAAGACCAGGCCAGTTTTCCAAATGGAAGACTTCTTTCAATTTTTGGTAAGACTCTGATGTGATACTCTCTGGAAATATGGACACTACTTGGGTAGCAATATTATTCTGAATAATAAGGAGAAAAAACAGGCTCACTTATGTATGTAAAAGTCAATCCAGAAA
This sequence comes from Ursus maritimus, assembly GCF_017311325.1. Lineage (NCBI taxonomy): Eukaryota > Metazoa > Chordata > Mammalia > Carnivora > Ursidae > Ursus > Ursus maritimus. The sequence continues at coordinate 11,637,788 of NW_024423343.1, forward strand.
GATCGTTCTTTAAATACTTTTGTGTGTGTCCTCTTTTGTATGTGGGTGTGTAAAAATCAGAATAAGATGATGGATAAAGAATAAAAAATAGAACCAACTCACAAGATGAGAAAAACAGGTGAGCAGACAAAAGCAGATGAAAAGTGTCAATTGTTGGAAGCTGGATGGCCAGTGAAAGCTTCAAGTCAACTGGATCATTACGTTTATAAATACTTTGACACATATCCTCTGTTCCAATAAAAGATAAGACACAAAACCAGAAAATAAAAAAGACAAACTCAAAATCAAGATAAGTGTTTCTGGTGAGCGACATGCAATGACAACACAAAGCAGTGGAAGGGACTGAATCATCACATGGTTGGACTGAGTCTAGAAGACAACTGTGGTGGTTTGGAATTTGGCTCCTGTGCATAATAGATAACATGAGTCAAGAAACACCATTTTAACATTATTTGGATTGGGGTCATGAAGTATGCCCAATAGGAGCCATTCCAAAATGGTGGATATATACAGAGGAGAAAGAAAAAAGAAACAACAAAAATTGGAATACAGAGCTATGGTAGTTAGTCTCCAAGATGGCCCCCAGTGATCCCTCCTCCTGGCATTCATGCTCTTTTGTAGTCCCATCCCTTATTGCACCAGGGTTGGTCTGTAGGTCCAATAGAACAGGACAGGCGTGATGCTATGTCTTCTGAGACTAAGTCATAAAATAAAATTGTGATATCTGCTCTGTCCTGGGCTACTTGTTTTGAGGAAGCCAGCTGCCGTGTCAAGTCAAGGAGCCTTATGAAAAGGCCCATGTATTAAGGAACTGAGGCCTCTGGCAACAATCCTGTGAATGAGCTATTCTGCAAGCTAGTCTTCCAACTCTATCAAGACTTAGATGACTATTGCCCCAGCCTACAGCCTCTGAACCCTATGAGTGACCTGGAGACAGCACCACCCAGATTCCTGCTCCCAGTATTCCTGACCCTTAAAAAAGGCATGGGATGATAAATGTTTGCTGCTTTAAACTGAAAAATTTGGGGATAATCAATTAGGTAGTAGTAAATAATACAGGGGTCCAAGTAAAATTAAAAGTCTGATGGAAATGATAAAAGAGAAATTCAGAAATCTTCTCAGAAAATAAGGCAAAAGGAAAAGAGGTGAACAATAAGGAAAAAAGGTCAGAAGTTTTGAAGATCAATTCAGGATGTCTAGTATCTGAGCAAATGGAGTTTCAGAAAGGCCAAGGAGAGAAGATTGGAGGAAATTATCAAAGAAATAATATAAGAAATAATTTTCTCAGTGAAGAAAATAAATGTTTTAATTGATAAGGCCCACTGAATGTCCCCCTCTTGCAAATACACACATCTGAGGCACATTATCAAAGCATTCCAGAACCCTGGAGATGAGAAGATTCTAGAAGGAAACAACACCAAGAAGAAACAGGCACATACAAAGATCTTGGAATCAAAATGGCATTGGGTATGTCAATAGTAATACCATGAGGGAGATATGGCATGAGGCTTTCAGAATTCTGGGGTGAAACTGATTGTCAATGTAGTCTTTTATACTCACCAAATGATACATTAAGTTTGAGGAGACACAGATCATTTTCAGGAACATAATGAAGCAAAAACATTACCATCCAGGGATACTTCCACGGTTAACTACCAAAGGATATGCTCCACCAGAAAAAAAGGAATTGGGTCAAGAAAGGGGAAGACCTGGGATTTAGGAGAAAGGGTATACCTTGGAATGAGGTCTCAGGATGACCATGGTATAAATAACTCAGATGGTGCCAGAGGGTGGCAGCCCCTGGGGGGTCACCAAGGGAACTGTCTGACAAGTGTGACTAGAAAATTTAAAAACTTCAGGAAAAACAAAAGTTTGTCCCAGAAAGTTCACAAACATGAAAAGTGATGGCTTAGCAATGAACACAATTTCCAAAATCATATTCTACTGATTTAACCAAAAATTTTGACCTAAGGATATTGGGAAGGTTTGAGGAAAAGGAGGGTTGTAGGTCACCGAAGAGTCCTCACCTACTGAGCTGCAAGTCAATAGATAGTGTTACAATAACTCTATAAGCCTGTTTTTCAGAGACGTGGAAGTAAATAAGTGAAAGAAATAGCTGGAAGATTTAGAAGTGGTTGCCTCTTCAGAGGGGGGCATGGGGAGAGTAGGCTGGAGAGGGACTTTGCTTTTGTTTCAAGGCTTTTGATACTACAAGTATTTTATTATTATTATTATTATTATTATTATTATTATTATTACTATTACTATTACTATTATTATCATTATTATTTACTATCCACATTTTTTTACTCTGCTCAAAATTCACAATAAAAAAGAAAGTTCATCTCAAAACCAGAAAATTTCCTGTTAACTTCACAAAGTCTAATAACTTACTGTTTTCTCAACCTAAGAAGCATTCTAAGTTCATCTTCAGTGATGTTTTTCTCCAGTTTGGAAAATCGCCAATCTAGCTTTGACTTCCCAGTAGAAAAAAAATACGGTAAGAGTAAACATAGGAAAATTTTAAAGAAAAATGATTCAATCACTTGATGAAGACACCTTCAGCTGATTCTCTGCTGATGAAAGTCAATCCTGGAGGTTGCCTGACCTACCCCTTTGCTAGTGGGGGGGCGGGGGGGCGGGGCACAACACTCTCTTTGTTCTAAATCATATGCTATTAAGACTGCAAGAGGACTTAGTGTGCATCTGTCTCATACTGAGTCCAAGGTTGGTCAGATTTTATGTGGAGCCCATAATCTCTCCTTTTCTCTTGGGCAGAGAAGTTGACTACATTGTAGGGAGACTGGCAAACTTCCAAGCAGTGAGGCCATTATACATGCCAGTTCTCCTGCTCACTGCCCCGCTTGGATTGGAGAGGTAGGGCCCACAGCCTGCGGGCTTTGTCTCAGCTGTGTCCACATTACAGAAGAATAATTCTTTACGGATGAATTGGGCTGGAGCTCCATTCCTGGCTCATGCTGGCCACTGTCATGAAACTATCTTCTCCCTAAGAGTGGAGGACAGTAAATGCTATCTAACTAACACTTTGATTGGGGCAGGATATAAATCAGCAAATCACAAATATAAAATCTCGGGGCACCTGGGTGGCTCGTCGTTAAGCATCTGCCTTCAGCTCAGGGTGTGATCCCGGCGTTCTGAGATCGAGCCCCACATTAGGCTCCTCCGCTGGGAGCCTGCTTCTTCCTCTCCCACTCCCCCTGCTCGTGTTCCCTCTCTCGCTGGCTGTCTCTCTCTCTGTGAAATAAATAAATAAAATCTTTAATAAAAAATATATAAAATCTCTATAAAGGATAAGGAGAGAATCTGATATTCTGAATTTGTTTTTTAAAATAAACTACAGAAATATTCGGAGTGTGTTTGTTGCATTTGCTATGATTAATGCTGCGTTGATAGCACCAGTTCAAATCAAGTTGTGATAAAGAAAAATCTCTCTGTTTAATTTCACGATATTCCAGCTGGAAGTTAGGACAGTGGTTCTCAACCATTAGTATACATAAATTATTTAGAGCTCTTAGTAGTCTTAATTTTTCCAGGATCCCAAGTCTAGAGAATGTCTCTGAGTGCCTGGAATCTGCATTTGAAACAAAGAGCCCAAGAGATAGGGTTGCAGGGGTTCCCCAGACCACACTTTGAGAATCAACTTTACCTCTTGAGCATTAAACAGAAACTGAGACTCATCTGGAAAACTATTACACTTACGTCTATGGTATTTATGAAATAAGAAAACAGTATTTCTTTTAAAAAATAGAAGTTAGGATTAATTATCAACTACAAATAAATTTCCCAAATTGTAATATGTCACTCCCCTGATTAAAATAGTTTGTTCATTCCTTACAGCTGGCAGTGCCAACTCTAAACTCATCAGCATGACGTACAAGGCTCTTTGTATTCTGGTCCCCCGTATTTCCCCAGCCTCAGAGGCCACTGGTCACCCCAAGGTCTCTTTTGCATTCCTGGGATTTTCCACATGGTCCTTCTTTGGCCTGAATGCCCACTTCTCAATACCCCTTACTCTGCTTGGCTAAGTCATGCTCATTCTGGAGCAGTTCAAAGGTTACCTCTTTCCAGAAGATTACCTCCCTAAATCCTCTAGGTAGTTACTTGCTCTCTCCTCTGTTTCGTGCATAACTGCTTTTAAAACACGTATTTTGCATTGTAATTATTTGTTTCTCCATCATCTAACAAAGCTTCTCATAGGAAGTCACATTTTAGTCATCTCTATGTTCGTAGGAGAGGGGACAGTTTACAGGGCAGGGGAGGAAGAGAGCAGTTCTCCCAGGGGGAAACGCTGTTTAGCTGTGTCACATGACATCTGGGCTTGTTTGATAATAAAACGAGGCCCTCAAGATGAACCTGAGTGGTGGGGGTGGGGGGACCCATATATAGAATATATATGGAAAGGTAAAAAGAGAAATGTAACAAATACTCCTTCACCTAGCCCCCAGCGTAAGAAATAACACATTAGAAATACGGTTGAAGTCCTCTGTGTTGTCTCTGAATCTTCAATAAAGTTTATTCTGTAAAACTGTCTAATCCTGGGAAAACTGAAGAAGCAGTACATGGTCCTGGGTCCTGCTCTGATCCACGAATGGAAGAGTAATTGTGGAAATTGAGATGTTGGTGCGATTCAGTCTTTAGCAAGTACAGGAAATCAGAAGGAGAAGCTACCAAGGGAATGCGGGCCCCAGGGAATCTGCAGAACTCTTGGGCAGAATTTGGATTTCCCGTGGATTTGAGATGGTATTCAAAGAATTTCAAGTAGTTTTAAATCTCAAAGGACAGGATACTCCTACATAGCCCTGGGGCTACAGTTGCACATAGTAGATGTTCAATAAATATTGACCCTATGAAAAAATAGATCACAGGGTACTAAATTCATCAAGTTGGTAGGCATAATTTATATAACTATATAAGATAGATAACTATTATTAAAGCAACAAAAGAAAGTTAAAATGAAACTGGGCACATGTCAAGAATAATACAATGCTTCATGACACTGCAAACAGACTACGGAGAGATAAGCATATAAATAGGATGATGACAGCTGGAGTGAGACATCTTACAAAAATAAATAAGAAAGTGTAAGCTCTCTCTCCAGAAAAACAAACATTTGGATATTTTAGACATTTTAATGATTGACTGAATTTTTTCTTCCAGATGACTAATGCCAAGTAAATAAAAATCATAGGAGCAGGTAGACAAGAAAGCCAGGGGAAAATTAACCAGAGTCCTTAGGGTCGGCCCTGGGAAAACAGAAGTACTCTAGGTGGCACAGTGTAGTATTACAAGTAGGAGGGACTAAGACAAGGTAAAGGGCATGAGCCCCAAAGCACAGTGAGTGGAAAAGGCAAAGATAAGGTACAAATAATGGGTCAGGGGACAGAGACTTCATTCCATGCTTTTATTTTAGATAGGAAGAAGGGAAATTCTGCACGATGGTGATATCTGTTTTGGAGGGATACAAAAGAATATGAAAAATGGAGTTTTTATTAATTCCCTATTTTAGAATAAAAAGGAAAAGCAGGCAAAAGTAAAAATTTAGAATTCAAATCAATTGAGATCTAGGTCACTAAATTTCTAAATGTTAAGCATAGGATATCTTTCGGAGCTCTCTGAAGATGATTGTATTTTCACACTTCCCTAGTCTTTGCTTTGCTCTTCATATTAAAAATATTGTTTATTGTTGCTAAAATAGAGTTTGGTTGTCTGACTTGAATCAACAGAGAAGGCATCTATATAGCTTGCTTCACTGTTAGTTTTGGAGAGAAAACTACAGAAAGAACAACAAAAGCATATTTAAATTAGTTTTCTTAAGACAGAGATGTAACCAGTATTATATCCTGATAAAAAAAATGCAGAGCTTTGACGGCTACAGGACATCTTTTCAAATGTGGAACTGTATTTAGAAAACCCTAAGAAAAGGTTTTGCCGTTCTGGCAAATTCAAAAGAATTACACATGCACACGCACACGCCCTATACAACGAGGCAGCTGTCCTTTGATAAGACTTCGTTGCTAGGGCTCATAGCAGCAGCGGGATGGGTGCTGCTCGTAGTCTTCATACAATGTTGGTACTCAGTCCCTTTCAAGGTATTTCAAAAGTCCTTAACTCTGGGAGTTTGACTCTGAACATCACGGCATTGCTGACAGCATCCTCAGCCCTCCCACAAGCAAGCACGGTCTTGTTTGCAGAAACATTCTGCACTGTGGAACGAGCGAAGCCAGTAATGTCCCAAATAATGTTTAACTTTCAGGCCTCTAAATTTCTTTTTTAAGATTTTTATTTATTTACTTGAGTAAGAGCAAGAGAGAGAGGGAGAGAGAGAGCAAGAGGGCGCACAAGCAGGGGAAGGGGCAGAGGAAGAGGGAGAAGCAGTCTCCCTGCTAAGCAGGGAGCCCCATTCGGGACTCCATCCCGACCTGAGCCGAAGGCAGATGCTTAACCGACTGAACCACCCAGGTGCCCCCAGGCCTTTAAATTTTAATACATTATCTCTAAGGAAAAATACTTCGGTCCCATCAGAGATTATGGCAACCAAGGATTCTGTTTGAGCACATTTCTTCTGAGTCATTATCTCTACTGCTGAATTCAGTTGCTAAAACCACACATTTTATTTCTGAATCTTCATGTGGCAAATGAACTCCTAGGTAACATACGGATGATTCTCACAATTTACAATGTCCCTAGAAAAAGGGAGGAAGACCCCTAAATTAACTACCACATAGCGATGATATACCCAGCATTATTTTTTTTCTCTCCTGTGTCAGCTTTTTCTGCAGCTGAAACCTATGAACCGTAGTTATTGGCACAAATACCCAAATAAAACAGAGCTATAGCCAAGAAAACAGGGTGATTAAAATCAAGTTATTGCAAATGTTTAAAACCAGCAAATATGACTTTGTGACGTGCACACTTGTTACTTGGTGAATAACATGCTTACAAATGGCTTGTTTACAAAGTTGGTTGAAGTCAGAGTAAATAAAGTCACTAATCTATATATGATTGTTGAACAAGAGTCTCCTTTGGACCCAGGGCCGTTGGGAAACATGAAACATTCTAAGAAGTATAATTTCTAGAGAACTGAAGTTTACCCCTAAAAGTACCCAATCTTTGATCAACTGTCATTGTATTCCATGGTCTTTTGCCTTTGTAAATAGACTGTAAGTGACATAATCCTCCCTTTCTAAACACTATTGCTGTCACTGTCAACACTTTTGTGCCCCAGTGGATTCTTGGCACCCAACCGATGATGAAGAAATATTTGTCGAGTGATGCTAGTGCTTGTATTGAGATATCTGCACCTATATCTTTTGATGGCAGGATGGTATGTGGTTTCAGTTGTTAAATAGGCTTTTTTTTTCTTTTGAGGGAGGCTCCTTTCATTAATCATTCTGCCTTTCCTTCTTTCTACTCTTGACTTCCTGCTTGTAGTTGTCTGTACCTCTCCCCACATTTCTGTTTCATACATGCTATTAATTAAGAAATCAGGTAACTGAAGTTTGATAGAATTGCTTATAAATTCAGAATAAAGAGACTCTGGGTAAGGTTTGAGGGCCTCAACAATAAACAAAGTTCAGGAACTTTGTAGCATTGTTCTGGTTTTTGTGTATCTTCTAGATAATTGAAATCACTAGGTAATGATGTGTTTATATAATGAATAAGTAAATAGTTACAACAAAATATATACAGCCATATTTAAACATCTTCTTATTTAAAAAAACTTTTTGCTGTACATACACATAACATAAAGTTTATCATCATAACCATTTTTTTAAAGATTTTGTTTATTTATTCGACAGAGATAGAGACAGACAGCGAGAGAGGGAAGACAAGCAGGGGGAGTGGGAGAGGAAGAAGCAGGCTCATAGCAGAAGAGCCTGATGTGGGGCTCGATCCCAGATCGCTGGGATCACGCCCTAAGCCAAAGGCAGACGCCCAACCGCTGTGCCACCCAGGCGCCCCATCATTTGGCAAAATTTAAATTCTGTTCCCATTAAACAACTCTCCATTTTCCCTCCCCCCCAGTCCATAATAACCACCATTCCTTCTTTCTCTGTGAATTTGACTACTCTAGGTACCCCATATAAGTGGAATCATACATTATCTGTCTTTTGGCATATTTTACTGAGCATAACATCCTCAAGTTTCATCCATGTTGCAGCCTGTAAACACCCTCTTAATTTGTTTTGTCATCATTAAATTTTTTAAAAAGATCTTATTTATTTATTTGAGAGAGAGAGAGCGTGAGCACGAGCAGGGGGAGGGACAGAGAGAGAGGCAGAGGGAGAAGCAGACTCCCTGCTGAGTGTGGAGCCCAATGCAGGACTCAATCCCAGGATCCTGGGATCATGACCTGAGCTGAAATCAGACGCTTAATGGATTGAGCCACCCAGGTGCCCCATAATTAAATTTTTAGTATCAAAACATCTGTCATCGAAAGCCAAGGTCATGAGATGCATACCTATACATAGGATGCTAGGAAAAGCTGAGAGTGTAAACATGCCCATAGGAGAGACAAGATTTCCCAAGGACTCAGTTGCGTACATTACGACATATCAATACAGTGGAACATTATGGAGACATCTAGAAAGATGAGGCAGATCCAGATATTTTACCTCGGAGAGAAGATATGACACTAAGTAAAGAAAATATGCTGCTAAACAGTATGAGCATAGTTTTGTATGAAACATGTATGTGTATGCACAGAAGTATGTCTGGAAGTATATACATAGAAGACTTAAAAATGGTTATCTCTGGGGCACCTGGGTGGCTCAGTCTGTTAAGCGTCTCACTTTGGCTCAATTGTGAACTCAGGGTCATGGGATCGAGCCCTGAGTCAGGCCAAGCGCTAAGTGGGGAGTCTGCTTGAAGATTCTCTTCCTCTGTCCCTCTCCTCTCTCAAATAAATAAAATCTCTTAAAAAAATGGTTCTCGGGGGCGTCTGGGTGGCGCAGTCGTTAAGCGTCTGCCTTCGGCTCAGGGCGTGATCCCGGCGTTCCGGGATCGAGCCCCACATCGGGCTCCATGCTCCTCCGCTGGGAGCCTGCTTCTTCCTCTCCTGCTCCCCCTGCTTGTGTTCCCTCTCTTGCTGGCTGTCTCTCTGTCACATAAATAAATAAAATCTTAAAAAAAAAAATGGCTCTCTCTGGTGGTGGGATTAAGCTGTCCTTCAAATTTGACTTTTTAATTCCTTGAATTGTCTTATAACTTTGGCATCTACATTACTTCACAATCAGGAAGAAAGAACAGGAATAATATTTTCATTTTTTAAAAAAAGGAAATGATAATAATGATGAGGGAATGGTAGACTGGTGACCTATCCACAAAAATGAAAAACAAAAATGCTTTGCTGAGAAAAGTCTATTTTAGGTTTAGTTTATGTTATTTTCTCATTTCAACCCTACATTCTAAGCCAATTAAACAAACAAACAAACAAACCCAATAAACATTTCAGACATTCAAGAATGAGTCAGTGTGAAAAATATTTTCAGGTACACTTCTCGTTTCTGTGGAGTTGATAAATAGCACCCTTTGTAGGTAATGATGTGATAAGAAAGTTCTTAAAGCAGACACCCAGACTATAGAGCCCTACAAGTTTACAAAAAGCCTCTCCAGAATATGAATAAATGGGAAGGAAGTGAACATACCTAGCAACCGTATTTCAAAGGACTCAGCAGCAAGTCTCAAGTTCTCCACACACAAATCTCTGAAATGTTTTTCACCTTACACAGCCAGTGCTTAGAATAACCAACAGGTATTTGAAGAATGGAAAGCTAGTTGTATGCCTAGAGATAGGATTGTGAAGTGTTTTTATAGACTCCAGCTTAAGGAATAAAAAATGAAAAAAGACACAACCCCAGACACATTCTATAGGGATCTGGATTTACAGCAAGAAACAGAAAAGTTACTGATGCTGAGCTGTCGTGAAAACACATCTTCCTTTAACATGTGTGCGGGACAAACAATTTTTGTCTAAGCCACAGAGAAGACAAACAATAAAATCCCCATCAAAGAAGACATCTCTAATAGAACAGTAGAAATACTACTGGTATGTCTATATGCTCTTAGTCATAATATACTTGGGTTTGAAGAAACTCTTAAGAATTACTCAATACAACTTTTTAATCTTTAAATGGAGGGGAAGTATGATATCTATTAATAGCCCTGTTTTCCCAGTGTACATACTTAGGGGTTATAATGCACACGTATGGAATTTTACCAGATGGTCAAGAAAGAGGACATCAATTTCCATCTCGAATTTTGTGGTTTGATACCACGTCTCTGAGGCATGCAGACTTCTCAGTGTGTGAAAGCTAAATTGAACCAGATTCCAAACGGCTTAAGCCATCTTCAGAAAGGGTGCTCAAATACATCCAGTCCAGGACTAAGTTTCTGTCTGGGAGCAGAGTTTCACCTGTGCTTGCTTCTAACACACAATCAGAATCTTTGCTGCTTTGGGGCTCTGACTTTGTTTTCATGTGCTCCTTATCTCCAAAAGGGCAGAAACAAGAGTTTCCATCTCTTAGGTGTGAATTAGACTGGGGTGGGGTCAGCGGGGGGGGGGGGGGGGGGGGGGT